>NW_006238927.1:5395905-5446140 GCF_000226075.1 Solanum tuberosum | reverse complement strand
GGCAAGCCGAAAACACATGGGTGGCTTTGTATTTGCAACTACAAACCCTTTAGATTAAACCACAACCACTAGGGGAAATCACCATTAAAATACATCTAACCTACTAGGAATCAAGACCCAACAAGAATATCACCCATATTTGCTAAATCACACCCCAAGAATGGGGTTTTTAGCCACACATCAAGAAATAAGAAATTATACCTAACATGATAATGAAATCAACTGGGTATAAGAAATTAAGCCTTGAATTAAGCAAAGAAATATGAATAGAGAAGACCCACTTCCAACATGGGGAAGAAGAACTCCGTTCTTCAAGTCTCCACAAAAACCCTCTCCAAACTTGAGAGAAAATATCAGCTAGAATATGTTCTAAAGTGAAAATAATAATAATAATTGTTTCACACTCGAATCTCCTTCCAGACTACAATTCTAAATAGTATTTATAGTTTTCACACATTGTGCTGCGGAGGATTATTCGGCGAAATTAGTCGAGATCACCGATGAACTCGGCGATCCGCCCTTTGGTCAGCTCATCGTCTTCAGTGTCTAGCCTTTAGTATCCTCGCATTCTGGATCATTGGGCGGTATAGTACTGCTTCGCGGAACTGATCGGCGACTCGCTGACTACTCCTTCTCTCGCCTTTTAATCCACTTCCTTCAAGGCTTCGCGTATTGGAACAAAGGAGATTCATGTTTTTTCGGCGACTCGCCAAGTTAAACTCGACAATCCACAGGATTCCATTTCTTGTTCTTTTCTGCCCTATTTGCTCCGTTTTGCGCCTAAGTGTCCATGCTTCCACTAAAACTTCAAATACCTGAAACTTCATCATTTTAATCAGGTATTGAGATAAAACAAGGATTTAAGGACACTTTCCATTAAAATAAATCCATAAATGAGTATAATTTGTGGACTCATCAACACCCCCATCTTAAACTTTTTCTTGTCCTCAAGCTAACTCAAGTTCAGCCGTTCAAAAAGGGTGCCTCAAACAATCCTACACAAGACTAAATAATGAATGCACAAAACAAGACTCAATTTACTTATGCAAGGATCAATTGTGTACTCAAAGATTCAAATTGTGACACACCATTACTAAAGATTATCATGCTCGCAATACTTGCTTCTTGTGCAAGTTCAAGCTCAACAAAAATATCTAAATGCCCTCGCACAAAGAATGATTCGATATTCACATACATATATGAGTCAATTTAAGATCAGGAATCAGATACAACGCTCACACTCAAAAAGAGGAACACAATGCATGCTTTCACCCATAGGTTTGCCCTTATTTTCCAACTGACTTTCGATCCAGCTTACTCAAGATTAAAAAGGTCTTTCTAAAGTTTGTAATAGGGCTAAGTGCAAAGGTATGGTCATTTAGGCTTAGTAACTTTTTCCTCGTGAGATGTGGTATTCTCAAAGCATTCCCTTCTTTTCCTTTAGCACTTCTTTTTCTAGCACTTCTAAGTCATCCTTTTATTCACTCCCCATGAATTGCTTGGAACCACAATATCCTTTGTACTTTATTCCACAAATTTCTTTTTTAATCTCTTGTTTTTTTCATTGTTTTGCAACATGGGTAAAGGGGGACTTCTTATAGCGCTTCTTGACTTCTCCTTTTCCTTTTCACCACACTCCCAACTTAGGTTTTTTGTCCTAAGTTGGCTATTCACTAAATCGCAAATCAAGAGGATTATAGGTAGTGGATCAAGTAAGGTCTAGGGTTTATCAAGGTTCTTCCAAAGAAAGGTAAGGCTCAAAGGGTGTTCAAGAGAGTTTCACACGCTCACAGGTAGGCCACAAAAAGAGGTATATGTCAAATTGGCTCACACTCTTTAAAATTACCTAAGATCATCTCAAGAGTACACCTTTCTAAATCAATCAGACTAACAGGGAAAATTCTAGGTTTATTCCTGCAAGCTTTAAAGTAAGCTAATCACACAAGGCATCGATACTTTAGTCAAACAAGACTAGACACGTTTGCTAGTGTGCAATGGTCACCACAAGAGAATCAATTAGACAAATGGCTAGTCACAACGAGATGCAAAGAGTGCACATATTGTCTATGCAACTTCATTTGGTCTCGTCGTAGCCGTGCATTCATGTTTGTTCCATTGGGAGCACTATTCAAGTCATTGGTATTGATCGAAACCGAGACTCAATTTTTTTTGCAAAAGAACAACCATTTTCAACACAAGAGGTGGCGAAAATTTTACAGAAGGATCAAAATTGCTTTGCAATTAAAACAACAGGAGCCATGAGTTCAAACATCCATGAAGGGCATTGGAAAATGGTCCTTTTCAGTACATGAATTTAGCTTTCGATAATCCATGCACACCCTCCATCCGGCTACAGGTCTAGTCGGCACAAGCTCTCTTTTAGCATTTGGGACCACCTTTTTTTGGTACGCATTGCACTGGGCTGACCTATTTGCTGTCTGAAATCGGATAGATTACTTCTGCATCAAGCCATTTGATGATCTCCTTTTTTACTACCTCTTGCATCGGAGGTTCAACCATCGCTGATGCTCCACAGTGGGTTTGCATTCACTGTCCAGCCAAATCTTATGGGCGCAGATATTGGGCGGGATGCCCACGATATCAGCTATGGTCCATCCGATTGCTTTTATGTGCTTCTGCAGTACTTCAACAAGCACTTTTACATGCCCTTCACTCAGATTTTCTGCAATAATCACTGGCAGAGTGTTGTTAGTTCCCAAAAAAACATACTTGAGATGGGATGGGAGTACTTTCCGTTCTAGAGTTGGCGGCTCTTCAATTGATGGCTTTGCATGTGAGGTGCTTTGGTATTTTAGGTCGATATCCAACTTAATTGGATTTCATTCATATGCTCCTAACCCTATTAGGGCTGCGATCATTTCATCATATTCCTGAATTTTCGAATCGTCATGATTTGTAAGTATTGACTCAAAAGGCTCATTCTTGCGCAACAGATGGCTCACACTTGTCACTGCCTCATCTATAACATCTTTAGTAGACACTACATGGATATCACTTGGTTGCTTCATGGATTTGCAGATGTTGAAAGTACCTCATCGTCATTCGCACAGAATTTTAACTTGCCGCTTTCAACATCCACTAATGCTCTGCCGGTTGCTAAGAATGGCCTTCCCAAAATAATGGGGACCTCAACATCAATTTCACAGTCTAAAATTACAATGTCAGCTGGAAATATGAACCAATCCACTTTGACCAAGATATCGTAGAGGATCCCAATAGGATGCCTGATCGATAAATCTGACATGAGAAATCTCATGGTAGTTGCCTTTGGTTCTCCCAATCCAAGTTGCTTGTATATGGCGTATGGTATCAGGTTGATGCTTGATCCTAGGTCAGATAAAGCCTTGGCAAATTGGAGCATTCCAATTGTACACGGGATGGTGAAAGCACCAGGGTCTTCTCTTTCAGTGATTAACTCCTTTGTCATGATCGCAATGCAACTATGAGGCACTTCATAATCCAAGATCCTCTTCTTGGTGACTAATTCTTTCATGAATTTAGCATACCCTGGCATCTCCAGCAATGCTTCCACCAAAGGAAGGTTGATGGACAATTTCTTGAACACATACAAGAATATTTTAAACTTCTCATCTTCATTCTTCTTTTTCAAACGCTGGGGAAAAGGTGGAGGTATTTTGGGTAAGGGTTGTATTATTTTTTGAGTTTCATTGTGTTGATTCATTCCTTCTTGTGCTTTCTTGCCGATGTTTTGATGATCGGTAATTTCTGCTTCTTCCGCACCTTGATTTTCCACACGTTCTTCTCCTTCATTACCTATCGCTACCTTCCCGCTACGGGTAATTACAACCAGCTCTTGTTCCTCATTTTCCTTTGGCATATTGGTTGTTAGTTGAGCCGATAGGATATTCAATTGACTTTCCAGCATCTTGATGGCATTAGCATGAGAGTTCACCTTTCTATTTAGTGAAGAAAAATCATATCTCATTTACTTTAGCAAATCATCAGAACCTTCAACTTTCTCAAGAATTCGTGTCAGTAGATCATTCACCCTGGGGCTGCTGTCACTCTCCCATGATGCCGGGCTGTCACTCAATTGAGTTTGGTATTCTTCATGATCGTTATGCTCAGTCCACTCTTGGAAATATTGCCTAGGTCCTTCACCTCTAGGGTGTTCCAACCTTGATTTCCAACCCGCGGTTGATAGTGCGGGTGAAACCCTCCTCATTCCTTCTGTGGTTCCGACCTTGATTCCCTCCCGATTTGAAGTTATCAGAAAAAGAACCCCCCTCTGCGCGAAATACTTCACAGTTGCCTTTCATGTGCTCTTGTAAATCTTCTATCTGAGACAACATCTTTTTGATGTTTTCATCCCTCTCTTTTTCTTTATCGAGTTGCGCTTGTGTCAGCCTGAAACACATAGGGGAGACTTGATATTCTTTTTTGTACCAAGCTTGATTTACTTTCGCCATACCATCTAGGAGAAATGAGGCCACCTCAAAGGGCTGTAGCATTATGCCGCCTTGGACCAATTGATCAACTATCCCTTTATTGACTGAATCAAGACTTTGGTAAAAATATTGGAGTAGCAACTCACCTGGCAGCCCATGTGTTGGGCATTTTCGCAAAGACCTTTTATATCTAATCCACAACTCATGAATTGGTTCACTCACTTTTTGTTTGAAATTATGAATGTCGTCCCTCAACTTCATCAAATTTGACGGGGGAAAGAATCTATTGTGGAAAGCAGTGACTAATTCTATCCATGATGTGATAAAATTTTTTGGAAGCTCAGACAACCACGTAGTGGCAGCTCCTGTCAGTGACAATGGGAATAAGCGAAGCCTGATGGCTTCTTGCGATCAATTTTTGAATGACAACGGAGCACATACGTTCAAAAAGCTTTGGATATGTTCATGTGAGTCTACATGATCCAATCTTTCGTATAGGCCCCTTGAATGTATGAGATGGAGTGTTGTGCTAGTGACTTCAAAATTTCCATTTCCACCACCTTGCGGCAAGCGAATTGCATCTATCTCACCCAATTGAGCGGGGTCATAAATCCTATTTGCATTGTCAATGTCATCTCGGTGCAAGTCAATATTCAATGGGTTGTTTGCGTGGCAACTGTCCCCCACGTCCTTACTCATAATTTCTGTTTTCAACACAAACAAGCAAAGCAAAGCTAAACATTAAGTTAGTAAAGCCAAAACTAAGAAAAACAGAAATTCTTGCCAATGATCCTTGGGATTACATACAATCAAAAACTCAAAGAAAAACAAAACTAAGAGTAAAGTTAGTAAACTACAACTAAGAAAAATAAAAATTCTGATTAACTACAAACTCTCATATAACACCACTCCCCGGCAGCGGCGCCATTTTGATTTTTATCGTGACCAACGACACTAACCTACGGTATGAGTGTCTAAGATCGTCGATAGTATAGTAACCCAACTAAAGGTTGGGGTCGTGTCCCAAGGGAGAGGTTTTGAGAATTAATAACCAATTAGAATTTCATTCAAGTTAGTCGTAGTTAACGACATTTGCGATAAAAGACATTGTAAATTAAAGGGGGTGACACGAAAGTGTCAATATCAAATGGGGGTTTTGTAACAAGAGGTAAAATGGCAAAATAAACAAGAAAATCAAGTATGGGGAAAGGTTCTTGGGATGTGACCGCAATACAAGTTGAGATAAATTGTTGGGTACATGCTTTCGATAGGACATTTGTAAAATAATAGTGACTAGGCTAAGCTTTATATCGAAATAAGTTCCCTCTGGGGAAACTTACCCCGTTTCAAATGCGTTCCTCTCGGACACCCATTAGCCGCATGAAGACCAGCCTACGCCTTACCCCACTCATTCTCTCGAGCTGAGTGTTAGGATATGGGACTAGGGTTGACCCTCTCGGGCTAAACCTCATGTCGACCTACTTCTTAGGTGATCAGTCTAGTGGTTTTGGTTTCGCGACCTCCCTCTCGGGCAAGCCGAAAACACATGGGTGGCTTTGTATTTGCAAATACAAACCCATTAAATTAAACCACAACATTTAGGTGAAATCACCATTAAAATACATCTAAACTATCAGCAAGCAAGACCCACCCTTTAGATTAAACCACAACCACTAGGTGAAATCACTATTAACATACTTCTAACCTATCAGCAAGCAAGACCCAACAAGAATATCAACCCATATTTGCTAAATTACACCCCAAGAATGGGGGTTTTTAGCCACACATCAATAAATAAGAAATTATACCTAACATGATAATGAAATCAACTTGGTATAAGAAATTAAACCTTGAATTAAGCAAAGGAAGATGAATAGAGAAGACCCACTTCCAAACTTGGGGAAGAAGAACTCCTTTCTTCAAGTCTCCACAAAACCCTCTCCAAACTTGAGAGAAAATATAAGCTAGAATATGTTCTAAAGTGAAAATAATAATAATAATTGTTCCACACTCGAATCTCCTTCCAGACTACAATTCTAAATAGTATTTATAGTTTTCAAAAATTGTAATACGGAGGATTGTTCGGCGACATTAGTCAAGATCGCTGATAAACTCGGCGATCCGCCCTTTGGTCAGCTCATCGCCTTCAGTGTCTTGCCTTTAGCATCCTCGCATTTTGGATCATTGGGCGGTATAGTACTGCTTCGCAGAACTGATCGGTGACTCGTGGACTGCTCTTTTCCTCGCCTTTTAATCCACTTCCTTCAAGGCTTTGCGTACTGGAACGAAGGGCGGTTCATGTCATTTCGGCGACTCCCCAAGTTAAACTTGGTGATCCACAGGATTCCATTTCTTGTTCTTTTCAGCCCTATTTTCTCTGTTTTGCGGCTAAGTCTCCATGCTTCACTAAAACTTCAAATACCTGAAACTTCAGCATTTTAATCAGGCATTGAGATTAAGCAAGTATTCAAGGACACTATTTCCATTAAAATAATGCCCTAAATGAGTCTAATTTGTGGACTCATCAACCAACTTCAGGGTGCTAGGCATTTCTCAAAGATAGACCTCAGATCGGGTTATCATCAACTTAAAGTCAGAGATAGTGACATTCCAAAGACAGCCTTCAGAACTCGGTATGATCATTACGAATTTGTAGTTAGGTCATTTGTACTAACAAATGCTCCTACAGCTTTCATGAATTTGATAAACAGAGTGTTCGAGCAGTACTTGCACTGGTTCGTTATCGTCTTTATTGATGATATCCTCATTTACTCTAGGAATGAGAAAGAACATGCGAGTCATTTGAGAGTTGTTCTGCAAACTCTCAAAGATCGCCAGTTATTTGTAAAATTTAAGAAGTGTGAGTTTTGGTTACAAACAATTACCGCCCTTGGGCATATTGTGTCTAGTGAAGGAATTCAAGTAGATTCGCAGAAGATAAAACTAGTGAAACAATGGCCCAGACCTACCTCTTCTATAGATATCAGAAGTTTCTTGGGTCTAGTGGGCTATTACAGAATGTTTGTGGAAGGATTTTTATCCATAGCCTTTCCATTGACTAAGTTGACTCAGAAAAAGGTGAAGTTTCAATGGTCATATAATTGTGAGAAAAGCTTCGCAGAATTGAAAACTAGGTTGACTACAACTCCTATCTTGACTCTACCAGAGGGTTCAGATGATTATGTGATCTATTGTGATGCATTCACTTGTGGTCCTAGGTCCCGTGTCTGTATCCAGGGGTAGCCTCGGGGCAAAACAAAGTTGGTATCAGAGCACTAGGTTTAAATGTCCTAGGATGTCTGAAGAGCCGCACTAAGTAGAATCCTTTTCATGAGTGTGAAGTGCACCACATCTAATAAGAGGGAGGCTACAAGGTGTTTTAGGAAAAAATTTCACTTTCTTGATATTCTTATCGTGCGTTGATATGATCTCCTTTCTAATCCATCGTTATGCACTTAAGATCATGCCTTCTCGTAGAGCTTATGCAAGGAATACTAATGCATGCAATGCTAACGCAGTTACTCTAGTCCCAGACCAGGAGGTTTCGAACGTAGAGTTTCAGAGTGTGATTCAGTTTTTGGCTTAGAGTATGACCAACTAGAACAATCAGCAGGTTCCAGTTCCTACTGATAAAAATGGTGGATCAGTGGAAGTTAAGGTTGGAGATTTTGTTAGGATGAATCCGCTTGAGTTTTTTGGGTCACAAGTTGGTGAGGACCCAAAGAACTTCAATTATAAGCTTAAGAAAATCCTTGGAGTGATGCAAGTGACTGGTAATGGTAGGGTTGAGTTGGCATCCTACCAGTTTAAGGATGTGCCTTACATATGGTACATTCAGTGGAAAAAGACAACAGGGGCTATTGTCTTTTGTAACTCCATGAATAGCAGACAAGTTTAGTGTTAGTCCAGAAACTCTCTCAGAACACTTATCAGTCTCTACTCCAGTCGGTGACCCATTTATAGCTAGACGGGTATACAAAAATTGCCCTGTCACAGTCTTCCAGAAAGTCAGTTCAGCAGATCTTGTAGAGTTAGAAATGGTAGACTTCGATGTCATTCTAGGCATGAATTGGTTACATTCTTGTTATGCCTCAGTCGATTGTAGAACTAGGATTGTTCGTTTCCAGTTTCCAGACGAACCAATCCTAGAATGGAAGGGTAGTAGCTTTACGCCTATGGGTCGATTCATTTCTTGCCTTAAGGCCAGAAAGATGATCTGTAAGGGTTATCTCTGTCATGTAGTTCGGGTTAAGGATTCTAGTTCCGAATCCCCAACTCTTGAGTCAGTTCCTGTAGTCAGTGAGTTTCTAGAAGTGTTTCCAGAAGATCTTCCCGGAATTCCTCCTGAAAGGGAAATCAAATTTGGATTTGATCTCCTTCTAAATACCCAGCCTATCTCAATTCCTCCTTACAGAATGGCTCCAGCAGAGCTTAAGAAATTGAAAGAGCAGTTGAAAGACCTTCTAGTTACGGGCTTCATCAGACGTAGTATTTCGCCTTGGGGTGCACCAGTGTTGTTCATAAAGAAGAAAGTTGGTTCTTTTAGAATGTGCATTGACTATAGGCAGTTGAACAAAGACACAATCAAGAATAAGTATCCATCCCCAGGATTGATGACTTGTTCGACCAACTTCATGGTGCTAGTCATTTCTCAAAGATAGAACTCAGATCGGGTTATCATCAGCTTAAAGTCAGAGATAGTGACATTCTGAAAAAAGCCTTCAAAACTCGGTATGGTCATTACAAATTTGTAGTTATGTCATTTGCACTAACCAATTCTCCTACAACTTTCATGGATTTGATGAACAGAGTGTTCAAGCAGTACTTGGACTTGTTCGTTCTAGTCTTTATTGTTAATATCCTCATTTACTCTAGGAATGAGGAAGAACATGCGAGTCATTTGAGAGTTGTTCCGCAAACTATCAAATATCGCTAGTTATTGGCAAAATTTAACAAGTGCGCGTTTTTGTTAAAATCAGTTGCCTCCCTTGGGCATATTATGTCTAGTGAAGGAATTTGAGTAGATTCCCAGAAGATAGAGGTAGTGAAACAATGGCCCAAACCTACCTCTGCTACAGATATCAGAAGTTTCTTGGGTCTAGCGGTCTATTACAGAATGTTTGTGGAAGGATTTTCATCCATAGCCTATCCATTGACTAAGTTGACTAAAAAAAAGTTGAAGTTTCAGTGGTCAGATAATTGTGAGAAAAGCTTCGTAGAACTAAAAACTAGGTTGACTACAACTCCTATCTTGACTCTACCAGAGGGTTCAGATGGCTATGTGATCTATTGTGATGTATCCAGGGTCGGCCTAGGTTGTGTGTTGATGCATCTAGGTAAGGTTATAGCTTATGCTTCTAGACATCTTAAGGTACATGAGAAGAATTATCCAACTCATGACCTCGAACTTGCAGCAGTAGTGTTTGCGCTCAAGATTTGGATACACTACTTGTATGGTGTTTATGTAGATGTGTTCACATACCATAAGAGCCTATAGTATGTATTCACCCAGAAAGAGTTGAATCTTCGCTAGAGAAGATGACTTTAGTTTCTCAAGGATTATGATATGAGTGTGCATTACCATCCTGGTAAGGCGAATGAAGTAGCAGATACTCTTAGCAGACTATCTATGGGTAGTGTAGCACATTTGACGAAGAAAGAAAAGAGCTAGTGAAGGATGTTCACAGGCTTGCTCGCTTGGGAGTTTTCCTTGTGAGCATATAAGATAGTGGTGTAACAGTTCAGAATGAGTCAGAATCTTCATTGGTAGCGGAGGTTAAGGAAAAGCAAGACAATGATCCAATCTTGCTTCAACTTAAGGGTGCAGTCCACCAACATAGAGTTAAGGTTTTTCCCTAAGGGGGAGATGGTGTGTTTCGCTATCAAGGTCGATTATGTGTTCCTTAGGTGGATGAGAAGTTGAAGTTGCCTTGATTGGGCTAGATTTGGTTTATGAAGTTATGGGTAAATGTTCAGCTCATCGGAAATACACTTAAGACAAAAGTCCTATGCAGATGTAATGAGAAGGAAATTAAAGTTTATGATAGATGATTGAGTTTTCTTGAAAGTGTAACCTATGAAAGGGGTGATGAGATTTGGCAAGAAAATGAAGCTTAGTCCTAGATATGTAGGTCCTTACAAGATTCTGAAAATGATTGGTAAAGTGGCTTATGAGTTAGAGTTACCAACAAAACTAGCAGCAGTACATCCGGTCTTTCACATTTCTCTTTTGAAGAAGTTTGTGGGTGATCTAGCATCGGTAGTGCCATTAGAGAGTGTGGCTGTGAAAGATAGTCTCTCGTATGATGATGTACCAGTTGAGATTCTTGATCGTCAGGTTAGAAGGTTGAGAAACAAATAAGTCACTTCAGTTTAGGTTTGGTAGAGGAGTCAGTCCGTAGAAGGAGCTATTTGGGAAGTAGAAAGGGCCATGAAAGCTAAGTATCCTCACCTCTTTCCTTCTGATTCCACTCTAGGTTGAGGTAATAGTTCCTCTTCAATTTTTCGGTCATTCATGCGTAAATTCAGTCTTAGAATCATGTTCCTTCAGTTTGTACTTGCATTTTCAGCGTATTTGCATGTTTTTGGAACTCAGTTCAGTCAGAAATTCAGTTCTCAGTGTTTAGTTGTAGGGATTGCAACCCTCTCCCTATATTTCAGCAAGTTTAGTCTTCATTCAAGGATGAATGGTCCCAAGGGGGAGATAATGTAACACCTTGTATCCGAAATAGACCAAAAATGCAGATTTTGAGAAGTTACAGGTGCAACTCCCAGTTGCCATCCACGGATCGTAGGTCAGACCACGGCCCGTACTGGTGTTCCGGGGTTCACCACTGCAACACCTCCCCAAACCCAACTCCGAAAATCGGGTAATTCCCAACCCACGGACAGACCCACGGTTCGTAGGTCAGACCACGGTCTCTGGTCTGTGTTCATGGATCGAGGCCCCCTTTACCCAGCCTGTGACACAAACGACGGTCGACCAGTGTAGACCGTCGTTCGATCCAGGGTCTGTAGGTCTGACTGTAGGTGAGAGTCAGTAGCCAGTTAGAGGAAAATTGTTGATTGGGTCAACTTCAAATGGTCATAACTCTTAGCACAAAATTAATTATGTGTTCCATGACTTATGATATTATAGATAATTGAATCGTCTTTCCAACGCCACTGAGCTTGCTAAAATCTGACCTCCGAATTAAAACTTATGCTTCTTTTAGTGAAGCCCTATCAGAAAGACTTGACCTACGACTCCAATCTACGGACCGTAGATTAACCTACGGCCCGTAGGTCACTCCGACAGCAGTTAATTCAGGGGACTTTTCCTATTTTGTTGGACTGCTAAGATACATCGTTTAGACCCTAAATAATGAGGTTTTAGTCAGTTTAAACCTAGAAACATAACTAGAACTTACCTAAGTCAAGTCATTAATCATAACATAGAAAATTAGAAGCAAGAGAGGAGAAAAAGGTCAAGAACCCTAGTTCAAAAACGCAGCAAGGTTCCATTAGTTTCAGCCTCGAAATCTAAAGATTTCTCCATGGAATTCGTCACCAGGTATGTGGGATTTCACTAGTGGGTCCGTTTCACCCATTAGGTCCCTAGTTTTCAGTTAGTTTCTTGATTCCCTTATTATGACTAGACCTAAGGTTTCTTGAATGTTAGAATTGTTGGGTTCTTAGCTGTTAGAATGATCCAAATCAAATTAGTATGTTAATATTCAGTTTAATGCATGAATTCTAGAACCCTAGCTATGTATTTCTTTAGTTTTTGAATTAGATAAGCTAGGTTAGATATTTCAGTTATTCAGTTATACATGCATCAATATTAGTTTAATTGTTGCATTCTCAGTTTGCATATTCAATTCGAGCTAACCAGTAACTTACAGAAATTCAGTCATAATGTGTTAATTACTTAATCCATTGGAGTAGCATAATACCGAGTTGGACTAGGGTTCAGCGTACCCAAATAGTCCAAGAACTACTAGCCACCTAGGTTATAAGTCCCCTCTGTGGGCATCATTTCAATGATCACGCCAGCATGCCTCTATACCTCTGGCAGGGTATATTGGGTCCTCTCGATGTGGCGTATACATCGGATACCACATTTCGCTCATGTGGGTTTATTATCAGTTATTAGTAGCTACCACTGTTGGATCTATAGACTGAGCCCTACTATTATTACCTTCTTGCTCCTTCCTGGCAGAAGGGAAATTCTTCACCCTATGACCAGACTGACCACACCCAAAACATCATTCCTTGCTTGCAAGACACTCGCCTGGATAGCTCTTACCACACTTTGGACAAGTTGGGTAGGTCCTATTTTCTAAAATATTTCCCTGAGGCTTAGATCCTGGTGCACTACTATTATGATCTTGTTGAAACTGTGACTGATTTCCACCACCCAATTTCTACTGAGAGTACTCATAGTTCCCTGTTCTAGCTTTCTCGTTTACCTTAGCGATTTCCCTAAGCTTATCTCCCTCAACCTGCTGATTGTTCTGATTATTCATACTTTGAGCCAAAAGTTGAATAGCGTTCTGAAACTCTACATTCGAAACTTCCTGATCCTGGACTAGAGGAACTGCATTAGCATTCCTGGCATTCACATTCCTAGCGTTAGCTCTACTGGGAGGCATGATCGCTGAAACGTAGAACGTCGAGTTAGAATAGATTTAGATCATACCTTATGCACGATAAGATTAACAAGAAAATAAAGATTCTTCCTAAAACACTTTGTAGCCTCCTTATCATTAGATGTGGTGCATTTCACACCCATGAAAATGACTCTACTTAGTGCGGCTTTTCAGACATCCTAGGACCCTTAAACCTAATGTTCTTATACCAAGTTAGTCACGCCCTGAGACTACCCCCGAGATGCGGAGATGGGACCTAGGACCATAAGTGATCCCAAGCTAACCCTGCTGGCATGATCATGAGCATACTAAAGATAAGTTGAATAATAAACTGATGCGGAAGCTATAATCATAAATAAAATGAAACAAATGGGGAATACCCATATACTATAATGGAGATGAATGAAAACTGATGAGTTTAATACAAAGAAAATATTAACTCAATACTAAGTTGAATCTAACTATGTCTGAAATAAGTCTCTAAACTGACTAGAAATGTTGGGACATGTCCCAACTAGATCTAGCAAAACTGAAATACAAACTAAAAGCGATAAATATAAACAAGTCACTAGTCCTCGAACAATGAGGACTCACCACTGATGCTGCTGAACTGAAGATCAGGAACCGATCTAAGCGTGATCTGGTTGCTGAGAACCTGAACCTATATCACAAGAAGATGTAGTACAGAGTATGCGTCAGTACTTGAAAGGTACTGAGCATGAAAGATAGAATACAAATGAAATAAACATATAACTGAATGAGCAATAAAGCGAGAGCATAATCTGAACATGATATAAATGCTGAATACTGAGCTAACTGAATACAATGACAAAATTTATAACGTGCTGAAACTGAATACTGACTGTACTGTAAATGAGGTCAATGTAATAGAATTTGAGTGAGCTGTGGGAGCTACTAATAACTGACAATAAAACTACATGAGTTAAATGTGGAGTCCGTTGTATACGACCCATCGAGAGGACCCAATATACCTGGCCAAAGGTATAGAGGCATGACTAGAGTAATCACTAACTGATATTGCCCACAGAGGGGACTTACACCTATGTGGCTCGTAGTTCTGGGACAATATGGGTACGTTGAACCCTAGTCCAACTCAGTATTATGCTACTCCCAATAGATTAATTGGTTAACATATTATGACTAAGTTTCTGTATATAATGGATAGCTCAAAACTGAACATGCAATCTGAGAATGCAATAATTAATATGATAATGATGAATTCATAACTGAGACATGTATAACTGAATACATTATGACTGAAATATTGAATAGCTCGAAATACTGACATGTAGATACTCATACTTGAAAACTCCTTCTTATAAAACAATTCAAATCACATTATACTATGATCATTGATGACTTGGGAAGTCTTACTGCATAAACATTAATGGTATATCTAGATACCATACTGTTCAAACATTTATGACCTACTCGATTGTTATACTAATCATGTTTTAGAAGCTCTTTCTCAAAACTCATCTTAACTTTCTCAAAAACTAAGTTTAAAACTCAAGTGTTGTCTTAAAAAAAGCTTCTCAAGATTTATAACTCAAAATAGGCTTTATGCTAAAATATACTGATAATGTGGCGTTCAAAACTGGAGCATGTATATCTAAATAACTTAAATATCTGACCTAGCATGTGTAATTCAAGAACTAAAGAAATACATAGCTAGGATTCTGAAATTCATGCAATAAACTGAGTACAAACATGATAATCTGATTTGGGATATATTCATAAGTAATTCATGATAATTTGCTGAAATTCTAGGAACCCTAGGTCTGTTCATAGTAAAAGATTCAAGAAACTGACTTAGTTCTAGGGACCTAATGGGCAAAAGGAACCCACTAGTGAAATCCCACATACCTGGTGACGAATTCCATAGAGAAATCTTTAGATTTTGGGGTTGGAACTAATGGAACCTTGCTGCGTTCTTGAACTAGGGTTCTTGACCTTTTTCTCCTCTCTTGCTTCTAATTTTCTATGTTTTGATTATTGATTTGACATATGTAAGTTCTAGTTATGTTTGTAGGCTAACATTGACTAAAACCTCATAATTTAGGGTCTAAACGACGTAACTTAAGGGTCCAACAAAATAGGAAAAGACCAAAAGACCCATGACTTAACTGCTGTCGGAGTGACCGACGGACGGGACCTACTGGCCGTAGGTCAATCTACAATCCATAGATTGGGTTCGTAGGTCAAGTCTGCCCGACAGAGCTTCACTAAAATGAGCAAAATTTTTACTCGGTGGTCAGATTTTAGTAAACTCGGTAGCGTTGGAAAGAGAATTCAATTATCTATCATATCATGGGACACATAATTCCATTTGTGATGGGAGTGATGACCATTTGAATTTGACCCAATTAGTAATTTCCCCCTAATTGGTTGTTGGCCTTCACCAACGATCAAATATACGGACCGTGGATCGAATGACGGTCCGTGCTGATCGGCCATTGTACGCGTCAGAGGCTGGGTAAAGGGAGCCTTGATCCACGGATACATACTACGGACCGTGGTTTGGCTTACGGACCGTGGGTATGCCTGTGGGTCGAGACTTCGTCGATTTTCTGAGTTGGGTTTGGGGAGGGGTTGTAGTGGTGAACCACAGACCACCAGCATGGGTCGCGGTCTGACCTACGGTCCGTGGGTGGCAACCGTGGATTGCACCTGCAACTTCTCAAAATTTGCATTTTTGGTCTGTTTCAGATACGATGTGTTACATAGGACATGCCCCAGCTAACTCTAACAAAACTGAAACTAACATAGGAATCACTGAAGAAAAGACTTGTAAATTGTCCTCGAAGAATGAGAACTCACCACTGATACTTCTGAACTGGAGATCGGGAACCGATCTATGCGTGATCTGAATGCTGAGGACCTGAACATACATCACGAGAAGATGTAGTGCAGAGTATGTGTCACTCCTTGAAGGGTACTAAGCATACATGATAGAATATAACTTAACAATATAAACATAACTCAACAAAGCAAAAAGGGCAGTGACATAATCTGAATATGATGTAAATTCTGAAATATACTAAATATTGAACTAACTGAATGCAATGACCAAGTACATGACATGCTGAGACTGAATAACGAACTGTAACTGATAACCTGATCAATGCACTATAATCTGATTGTGGGAGCTACTGTTAACGGACATAAAACCATGAGAGCTATCCGTGGAGTCCGATGTATCGCCCCATCAAGAGGACCCAATATACCTTGCCAAAGTATAAAGGCATGACTAGCGTGATCACTAAATATGTTGCCCATAGAGGGGACTTATCCTACGGGGGTAGGTAGTTCTAGGACTATGAGGGAACCTGACCCTTAGTCCACTCGGTATTAAGCCTACTCCAAACTTATTATGTAAGTAACACATTATCACTTAATTCTGTAATACTGAATAGCTCAAAATACTGACATGCTAACTGAAAATGCAACATTAATATACTGATAATGAAACATTCCAAACTAGGGCATGTATAACTGAATAAACTAACCTAGCAAGTGTAATTCATGAACTAAACAAATCTACACAACTAGGGTTCTGAGTTTCATGCAAGAAGCTAAGCAACAATTCCTCAAAAACATGATAATCTGATTTGGATTAGTCTACCAGCTGAATCACAATAATAATATGAAGTTCTAGAAACCATAGGTCTAAACATGATATAGAGAATCAAGAATAATTCTAGGAACCCAATGGGTGAAAAGAACCTACTAGTGAAATCCAACATACCTGGTGACGACCACGGAGAAATCTTTCTATTTCATGGCTGGAATTGAGGGAAACTTGTTGTGTTCTTGAAGAGCGTTTGGTCGATGCTTTTGTTCTTCTTGCTCTAATATTTCTAATTTTTGGTGAATGAATCGCTTAGCGTAAAGTCCAATTAAGTTACTAGACTAAAACTAACCAGTATGACGTAGTTTAGGGGTTGAACGATGTAGTTTAGGTGTCAAACATATAGGGGAAATAACCAAACGACCCCTAACTTAAAAGATGTCGGGGCCAATCGACGGACCAGGTCCACAGACTGTGGTCCCACCTATGGTCCGTCCTGGTTAGCCGTCGTTCGGCTTCAGAGGATGGGTTCTGGGGAGTCCAAACTAGAGACCTAGTCTACCGACCTTGGTCCCACCTACGGTCCATAGGTCCTGACATGGTTCTGGACTTTACTGAATTTTCCTAGGGTTCTGGGGAGTCTGAACCACAGACCTAGTCCACAGACTGTGGTCCCACCTATGGTCCATAGGTGGCCTCTGTCGGTGGAACCTGCACTTTTTGAAATCTGCATCTTTGTCCTTTTAGAATCTGGGGTGTTACATTATCTCCCCCTTGGGAATATTCATCCTCGAATGAAGACTAAACTAGTTGAAAATGGAGGAAAAGAGCTTCAATCCCTACCAGCAGGTATTAGAAACTGAAATTTGACTGAACTAAGTTCCAAGATAAAGCAAATACGCTGAAAATGTAAGACTAACTGAAGAAACAAAATACTAAGACTGAATTTACACATGAGTAACTGAAAGACTGGAGAGGAACTATTATCTCAAGCTGCAATGGAATCGGAAAGAAAGAGATGAGGATACTTGGCCTTCACGGATGCTTCTGCTTCCCAAGTAGCTCCCTCTACGGACTGACTCCTCCACAAAACCTTAACTAAAGTGACCTCTTTGCTTCTCAACCTTCGAACCTGACGATCAAGAACCTCAACTGGCATATCCTCATAAGTGAGGCTATCCTTCACAGCCATACATTCCAATGGTACAATAGATGCTGGATCACCCACACACTTCTTCAACAACGAAATGTAAAAGACCTGATGGACTGCTTCTAGTTCTTATAGTAACTCTAACTCATAGGCCACTTTACCAACTCTTTTCAAAATCTTGTAAGGGCCTACATATCTAGGAATGAACTTCCCTTTCTTAACAAACTCATTAGCCCCTTGATAGGTTACACTTTCAGGAAAACCCAATCATCAATCTCAAATTCTAAGTTCCTTCTCCTTACATCTGCATATGACTTATGGTGACTCTAGGCTATCTTAAGTCTATCTCTCATGAACTGAAATTTTTCCATAGCATCATGAACTGAATTTGTCCCTATCAAAGCTGCTTCACCTACTTCAAACCAACCAATTTGAGATCTACATCTACGCCCATACAATGCCTCATAAGGGGCCATCTAAATACTGGAATGATAGCTATTATTGTAGGAGAACTCTATAAAAGGAAGGTGATCATCCCAACTACCCTTGAAGTCAATCACGCAAGCTCTCAACATGTCCTCTAAGGTCTGAATGGTACGCTCTGCTTGACCATCCGTCTGTGGCTGAAATGTTGTGCTGAGTTAAACCTAAGTACCAAGACCTTTCTGAAATGACTTCCAGAAATGAGAGGTAAACTGAGGACCTCTATCTGAGATGATAGACAAAAGAACCCTACACAACATGACTATCTCATTAATGTAAAGCTTGGCATAGTCCTCCGCCGAATATGTAGTCTTGATAGCAAATAAATGAGCGGACTTAGTAACTCTGTCTACTATAACCCAAATGGAGTCATGTTGTCTGTGAGTACGAGGTAAACCTGTAATGAAGTCCATGCTTATCACTTCCTACTTCCATTAAGGAATATTGATCTCTTGAGTCATACCTCCTAGTTTATGATGTTCTACCTTCACCTACTAACAATTAGGGCACTTAGCCACAAAATATGCTATGTCCCTCTTCATGCCATGCCACCAATAGACTTCCCGCAGATCATGGTACATCTTAGTTGCACCTAGATGAATAGAATACTTGGAGTTATCGGCTTCTGTAAGAATCTATTTTCTTAACTCACCCACCTTAGGAACACATAAACGACCCTGGTAGCGAAGCAAACCATCTCTCCCTTGGGAGAAAACCTCAACTTTCTGCTGGTGAACTCACCCTTCAATTGAAGCAATATAGGATCATTTCTTTTTTTTCCTTAACCTCCGCTACCAATGAAGATTCTGACCAATTCTAAACTTTTACATCACCATCTGATATGCTCATAAGACAAACTCCTAAGCGAGCAAGCCAATGAACATCTTTTGCTAATTCCTTCCTTTGTTCATCAACATGCGCTACACTACCCATAGATAGTGTGCTAAGAGCATCAACTACTACATTGGCCTTACTAGGATGGTAAAGCACATTCATATCATAGTCCTTTAGGAATTCAAGCAATCTCCACTAGCAAAGATTCAACTTTTCTGGGTGAACACATACTAAAGGCTCTTATGGTCTGTGAACACATCTACGTGAACACCATACAAGTAATGTCTCCAAATATTTTGGGCAAATACCACTGTTGCAATCTCGAGGTCATGAGTTGGATAGTTCTTCTCATGCACCTTAAGTTTTATAGAAGCATAAGCTATAACTTTACCTCACTGCATCAACACATAACCTAGGCCGACTATGGACGCATCACAATAGATCACATAACTGTCTAAACCCTCTGGTAGAGTAAAAACAGGAGTTGTAGTCAACCTAGTTTTCAGTTCTGCGAACCTCTTCTCACAATCATCTGACCACTGAGACTTAACATTTTTCTGAGTCAACTTAGTCAATGGAAAAGCAATGGATGAAAATCCTTCCACGAACCTTCTGTAATAACCTGCCAAACCCAAGAAACTTCTGATATATGTAGGAGATGTAGGTGATGTACCGTGAGTTTACAGGTTTTTTTGATAGATATCACTTAAGAGTTGTGTATGTCTAGGGCCATTTTGTATTGGAAATAATGTTTTTGTGTCATGTTTGCAAAAAATAGGCTTCGACACGATTGATTGAGATGACGGCTCAAAAATATAAAGAAGTGGCCACCCACGAAGGGACCTACGGACCGTAGGTCCTATGAAGGTTCGTCGATGGTAGGCGTAGATAGGAGCATCAGGGAACTCTAACCAAGTGTGGAACTATGAAGGGACCTACAACCGTCCTTCACATCCGTCGAAAGTGTTCAGAGAGTTGAAGTTCCAGTACCTAATGAAAATCCTAAGTGTGGAGCCACAGACGGATCGTAGGTCAACCTACGGTCCTTACTGCACATCTATCATTGATGAACTGGGAGTTAAAGGTTCCAGCCTATGCAGAAAAGTTCTAAGTGTTGACCAACGGAGGGGACCTTCAGACCGTAGGTCGACCCACAATCAGTAGGTCGAGTCGTCGATCAAAGACGCGTCCAGAAAGTTTATTTCCTTATTTTGTTTCCTTTTTGTTTAGTACATGTTTTTCTATAAATAAGGTATGTAAACCTCATTTTTGGGGATTAGACACTATTGTTTACTTTTAGATCTTGATATTTTTTTGGGAATTAACTTGCAAACTTTGGGAATTTGATTTCCAGATTTCAATATATAAGATTTTCACTTTGAAATTCAATTAGAGATTACGAGTTTCTTCTATTCTAAACGTAAGTTCATGAATTCTCTTTACAAAAATATGAATTGTGTTCTTTCAAGCATGAGTAACTAAATCCACAACTAGGGTTGTGGGACCCATGAGCAATTAAGAACGTATGAATAATAACTAAGTAATTCTTAAATAGTGTTGATGATTGTATTGGTATTTCTTTCGCTTAGAAGTCTTTTTAACGGTAGCCAACATTAGAACTCACCTTGTTGCTACTTCCCGAACCAAGGAGGTAGTTAATAAGAAAAGAATTATCAACAGAGATTTAGTGTGATACTATGTAATAGTCTAATATCAATTTGTGTGAGGGTGAAAACTAATCCATACATTGATGTGATGTTTAATCTGAAGTAAAGGTAAGGGTTAGTAAAGTATACACATGTAACGGGACCAAGGTGTGAAGTGAAATTCCTTATTTAGAGGACTAATCACTTAGGGATACATATCTTACCAACTTTGAATGTAAAGCACTAGGAAATGATTACTATTATTAGGATTACCGTGTTAAGAGCTTATGGGGAACACATACACCCTAGTTTCTCTCTCTCATTGATAACAACAAAGTTGGACTCTTGCTCAATTGTTACTTAAACAACAATCAGTTATTTTCTTACACAAATCCCCCCCCCCCTCTTTATTTACTTGTCTCAAAAATAGTCTGAATAAATGGATATAATAGTGAGTTAAGTTTAAGTCTGAACCAGATTCCTCGTGGGATTGACCCCAACCTACAAGTTGGGTTCTTTATTTGTTAACGATCACTTATACTTCTTTAGGGAGGTGTAATTTGAGAGTACCAATAGGTCTGGGCCATTAGTTCACTACCTCTATTTTCTGAGAATCCACTCGGATCCCTTCAGTAGACACAATATTCCCAAGGAAAGCAATTGATTGTACCCAAAACTCACATTTGCTAAACTTAGCGAATAACTAGCGATCTTTAAGAATTTTCAGGACAACTCTCAAATGAGTAGCATGTTCTTCCTCATTCCTAGAGTAAATGAGGATATCACCAATAAACACAATAACAAATAATTCCAAATACTGCTTGAACACCATGTTCATCAAATCCATGAAAGCTGCAGGAACATTGGTTAGTCCAAATGACATAACTACAAATTCATAATGACCATACCAAGTTTTGAAGGCTTTTTCAGAATGTCACTATCTCTGACTCTGAGCTGAGGATAACTGGATCTGAGGTCTATCATCGAAAAATGACTAGCACCATGTAGTTGGTCGAACAAGTCACCAATCCCGGGGATAGGGTACTTATTCTTGATTGTTACTTTGTTCAACTACCGATAGTCAATGCACATCCTGAGATCCATATTTCTTTTACACAAACAACACTTGAGCACCCCATGGGGAAATACTGGGTCTGATGAAGCCTTTATCTAGAAGGTCTTTCAACTGCTCTTTCAATTCCTTAACCTCAGCTGGAGCCATTCTATAAGGAGGAATATAAATAGGCTGGGTATCTAGGAGGAGATCAATTCCAAAGTTGATTTCCCTTTCAGGAGGAACTCCGGGAAGATCTTCTGGAAACACCTCTGGAAACTCCTTAACTATTGGAACTAAATCAAAAGTTTGAGTTTCGAAGCTTGAATCCTTAACCCGAACTATATGATATAGATACCCCTTGGAAATCATCTTTCTGGCCTTAAGGTACGAAATGAATCGACCCGTAGGCACTGAGCTACTACCTTTCCATTATAAATTGGCTCGTCTGGAAACTAAAAATGAACGATCCTAGTTCTACAATCGACGGAGGAATAACATGAATGTAACCAATCCATGCCTAGAATGATATCAAAGTATACCATTTCTAACTCTATAAGGTTTGCTGAGGTGACTTTCTAAGAGACTGTGATAGGGCAATTTTTGGATATCCATCTAACTATAACTGGGTCACCGACTAAAGTAGAGACGGAGAAGGATTCTGAGAGAGTTTCTGGACTGACATCGAAGTTTACTGCTATATAAGGAGTTACAAAGGAAAAAGTAGCCCCTGGATCTAACATAGTATAAGCATCTAATTGATAGACTCATAATGTACCAGTTACCACATCAGTAGAGTCTTCTTGATCCTAGCGAGCCTGGAGAGCATACAACATGTTCTGGCGCTGACCACCAACTGTACCAGATGAAGTACCCTGCTGAGTCGGGTGACCTGCTGGTGCTGCTGAAGTTGTAGACTAAGCCCTACCATTGTTACCTCCTTGTCCTTGTTTAGAAGAAAGGCAATCCCTCAATCTATGACCAGTCTGAGGACACCCAAAACATCCATCCTTTCCTGCAAGAAACTCACCCGGATTGTTCTTACCACACTTTGGACAAGTTGGGTAGGTCCTAGTAACCGAAACACTCCCCTGAGACTTATAGCTTGATGCCCTACTTTTCTGATCCTGTCGAAACTTGGAGGATGGAACACTAGCTGATGAAGGTGTTGGAGCTGAATGCTTTTGTTGAAACTCTGGGCAATTTCAACCACCTGATTTCTGCTGAGAGTACTCATAGTTGCATGTCGTAGCCTTTTTGTTGTCCTTAGCCTGTTTCCTAAGCTTATCTCCCATAACTTGCTGAGCATGAGTCATGAGCCTAGAGATATTCATATCCTCTAACAACATCGTATTGCTGCACTATGTTTTCACCGAGTCAGAAACTCCAAATAGGAACTTACTCATTTGTTCCCTGGGATCGGGAACCATACATGGAGCATACCTGGAGAGCTAGGTGAACTTGAGTGCGTACTCTTGGATTGAAATAGAACCTTGCCTCAAATTCATGAACTCCTGAGCTTTAGCCTCTCTCAACTCCCTTGGAAATAACCTGTCCAGAAAAGCTCCGGTAAAACACTCCCAAGTCATATAAGCTGCATTCTCACCAGTGTTTTCTTTCCACTACGTGAACCATATGTGAGCTACATCTTTCAGCTGGTAGGACGCCAACTCTACCCTATCATTTCCAGTTACTTGCATCACTCCAAAGATCTTCTTAACCTCATTAATAAAGTTCTGGGGATCCTCACCAAGTTGCAGCCCTAGAAACTCAGGTGGATTCATTCGAACAAAATCACGGACCCTATCTGCCACTGATCCACCACTAGCATTCGCAGGAACTGGAACCTGTTGATTGTTCTGGTTGGCTACACTTTGAGCTAAAACCTGAATAGCGTTCCAAAATCTGCATTTGAAACCTCATGATCTGAGATTGGAGGAGCTGCCTTAACGCTGCGGGCATTAGCATTTCTCGCGTAAGATCTACGAGGAGGCATGATCTAAAAATGCATAACATCGAGTTAGAAAAAAGATCATACCCCCACGCGATAAGAATATCAAAAAAGTTAAGTTTTTCCTAAAACACTTTGTAGCCTCTCCCTCATAGGTGTGGCGCGCTTCACACTCATGAAAGGGATTCTACTTAGTGCAGCTTTTCAGAAATCCTAGGACTCTTAAGCCTAATGCTGTGATACCAAGTTAATCATGCCCCGAGTCTACCCCCAGGACGTGGGCATGAGACCTAGGATCACGAGTTACCCGAAGCTAACCCTATTGGCATATCATAAGCATACTAAGATAACTGAAAGTAGATATACTGTGTGGAAGCTTAAACATGACATAAAGTGAAATGATAAGGAATTCCCATTCTAAGTTTAAATATATAAAACTGAGAGTTCAATGACAACTGAAAGATCAAACTCAAAACTAAAACTGAGTCTAAATATATCTAAATAAAAGCCTTTAACTAACTAGAGATGTTGGGACATGCCCCAGCTAACTCTAGCAAAACTGAAATTAAAACAGGAATGACTGAAGAAAAAACATGTAAATCGTCCTCGAAGATACTGTTGAATTCGAGATCGGGAACCGATCTATGCATGATCTGAATGCTGAGGTCCTGAACCTACATCATGAGAAGATGTAGCGCAGAGTATGCTTCAGTACTTGAAGGGTACTGAATATGTAGGATATGATAAAGATGAATAATATAAACATAATTCAACAAAGCAATAAGAGCAATGACATAATCTGAACATGATGTAAATACCAAAATATAATGAATACTGAACTAACTGAATGCAATGACCAAGTACATGACATGCTGAGACTAAATACTGAATTATAACTGATAACTTGGTCAATGCACTATAATCTGACTGTGGGAGCTACTGTTAACCGAGATAAAACCACGAGAGCTATCCATGGAGAATGTTGTATCACCCCATCAAGAGGACCCCATATACCTTGCCAAGGGTATAAAGGCATGACTGGTGTGATCACAAAAAATGTTGCCCAAAGAGAGGACTTTTCGTACGGAAGCACGTAGTTCTAGGACTCTGAGGGTAACTGACCCTTAGTCCACTTGGTATTAAGCCTACTCCCAACTGATTATAACTGAATTTCGTATTACTGAATAGCTCAAAATACTAACATGCTAACTGAAAATGCAACATTAATATACTAATAATGAAACATTCTTAACTGGGGAATGTATAACTGAATAAACTGACCTAGCAAGTGTAATTCATAAACTAAACGAATCTACACAACTAGGGTTCTTAGTTTCATGCAAGAAGCTAAGCAACAATTCCTCAAAAACATGATTATCTGATTTGGATTAGTCTACCAGCTGAATCACAACAATAATCTGAAGTTCTAGAAACCCTAGGTCTAAACATGATATAGAGAATCAAGAATTTGACTGAATTATAGGGACCCAATGGGTGAAAGGAACCCACTAGTGAAATCCCACATACTTCGTGACGAATTCCATTGAGAAATCTTTCGATTTCAGGGCTAGAACTGAGGGAAACTTGTTGCATTCTTGGAGAGGGTTTTTTCGATGCTTTTCTCCTTCTTGCTTTAAGATTTCTAATTTTTTTGTGAATGAATCGCTTAGGGTGAAGTCTGAATAAGTTACTACACTAAAACTGATCAAAACGAAGTAGTTTAGGTGTCCAACGCATAGGGGAAAAGACCAAATAACCCCTGGCTTAAAAGCTATCGGGGCCAGTCGACGGACCTGGTCCATGGACCGTGGTCCCACTTATGGTCTGTCCTGGTCAGCCATCGTTCCGCTTCAAAGGATGGGTTATGGGGAGTCCGAACCACGGACCTAGTCCACAGACTGTGGTCCTACCTACGGTCCATAAGTCCTGGTGTGGTTCTTGACTTAGCTGAATTTTCATGGGGTTCTAAGTAGTATGAACCACGTACTGTGGTCCCACCTACGGTCCGTAGGTCCTACCGTGGTTCTGGACTTAGCTGGATTTTTTTGGGTTCTGGGGAGTCTGAACTCCGTACCTAGTCCGTGGACCATGGTCCCGCTTACGGTCTGTAGGTGACCTCCATCGATGGCACCTACACTTCTGGAAATCTTCATTTTTGTCCTTTTAGAATCTGGGGTGTTACAGTAAGAACCGTGAGCTTCTAGCTTACGTAGATCCACTAGCTAATGTCTATATAAGACAACATCCTATGGTGGCACATAGTTATAGGGTAAGGAGATTGCTACTAGAAACTCGGGCTCTACTACGGGAGATATTCCATCTCAATATCATCTCGGTGCGAAGCATAAATCCCACTGAATCGTTATTGGTCTTAACTTTAATTATCATTAGAATAGCTCCTTAATCTTGATTCATCTTAGGTGAGAAAATCTTTCAACCTTATGGATCCTTTATGTGAGAAACCCTTTCACAATCGTGCTTTCAGTATGTGAGAAATCATTTCATAACAACAACAACATTGATACTTCACTCTAAAGCATATCTTAATCATCAATTTCATAGAGAACATACATATCTTCATAAATTCATCTTTTATATTTCAAAAGCTTATTCATATGATCATCATCTAGAAATCATGGTTTTCACATGGGTTCATGGGAATTCAACTTAGAAACATGCAATCACTTCAATTCATGCATAAAAAGACATAAAATAATCAATTAGATCATAATTGAAAAGAACACATGATATTGAGTAAAACCCTAACTTCCATTGGAGATTCTACCTTGTAATAAATAGGTAATTTAGGAACCCTATGGAGGAAAGGACTCCATAGATGAATACTATCATACCTTGATGCCAAAAACATGCACTCAATGGTGAATTTGGAGACTTGATCTTGAAATCCTAGACTTCTTCTTCTTCCTTAAAGAGAGAAATATTTTAGAAGATGAACTTGATCAACTTTTAGGAATTTAGGAGAATGAATTTAATTGGTTGATTTTGGGGTAACAATACTTATATATGGTCTGGGCTAAAAGGGTAAAACGATATAGTATTGGGTCAGAATAATTAGGAAAACCCCCAAAAACCCCTTTAAAATAACTGCCGACCTCTATCGACGGTGGGGACCTACGGTCAGTGGGCCCACCTACAGACCGTCCTGGTCAACCGTCGATGGGGTTTAAAAACTTTCTTTTGGATCTTCCGACGGGACCCATGTACAGTTCGTTGGTCTACCTATGGTCCGTACATGGCCTCGGTGATTCCAATCGAATTTTTTTCAAAATCTCACTAAGTCTGGGACTCACCTATGAGGCCTACCTATGACTCATACATTGAATGACGGACAGTCCTGTGAACCGTATAAAAGTACTAGGACATACCCCTTTAGGAATTTTCTTGAACTCGCCACCCACTGTCCTACCTAAACGACATACGTCAGTCCACAGACCGTTTGTGGTTCTGTTGGTACTGGCACCAGTTTTAGAAAAAACTATGATTTTCCATCTTTTCAAATCTGAGGTGTTACAGTTCATTTCTATTTTTCAACATGAACCCTATTTTCTGAGTATTCATTGATTTCTTATTGAAAATTATTTCAACAAACATGATTGTTTAAATTGAGTTTTGAGAAAGTGCTTAACGAAGATTTAAGTAAGAGTGTAAGGGAACTAAGTAATTTCCCAAATGTTTTATATTTACATGAAGAAAGAGAATATTTTTTTAGAAAAGTTAAAAGTGTTTTAAGAAAGATTAAATATAGCACAACACCTCTTAAAGAGGCTCCTTTTGAGTAATTATCTCAACCTAGAATGCATTTTTTACATTGAGCAAAAAGAAACCTTGTTTTCAAAATGAGCAATGAGTTTCAGAGATATTTTAGAGCAGTTACCTCTTTTAATAACATAGTTTGAGCAATTATGTGAAACCAGAGAAATTGTATGTTTTTATACATTTGAACAAAAGTATATATTATTGAGAGTAGTATTGAGCATCGATATGGGGGAGAGTTCAGACAACTCATAGCCTCCATAAACCATGTCTTGCCAACATGGGTACAAGATCATACTTTTTAGATGAATCATAGTGCCTTTGGGCCGAGCTTACTAAATCCACAAAGTTAAGAGGTTCTATATCCCAGCATGATATGGAACAGTTCTGACAGCATGACCAAGACGTTGTATTATCACGTAGCTCATAGTGATGGTTGCCGGTTAGAGAATCCCCCAATAAAGATTAAGTGTATTTTTATGTATCACTTATTGAGTTGAGTTCAGAGATGAGTAAGTATTTTATAAAGCTTTAAATGATTAAACTTTTTATTTCTTTACATTCAGCTTGAGTATATTTTTTTTATCTATTAGAGTCCTTTCATTCAGTTATTTCACTTCTGCAATACTACATACTCATACATTCAAATGTACTGATGTCATTCAATCCGCATCTTTTTATGATGGAGATACAGGCGTCCAGTATCATCAACGAGTGCTTTGTTGAGATCATTCTACACTCCGACTAGCTTTTTGTTAGCATCATTGTATTCTGGAGGACTTCACATTTATTTTCTAGTTAGTACTTTTGAGATGTCGTGGGTCTTTTCCCGACATCCTTCTTTAATAGTAGAGGCTTCATAGATAGAATGAGTCGAGGAGTCTCTCAGTACTTTCTTTCCTTTAAAATTGTTTTGCAAACTGTCAAAATTATTGCAGTGAGTACTTTCAGATATTCGAGTTGAGTTTTATTTTTAGATCAAATTATTTTTTAAGCCTATTATTGTTTGGGTGAGTCTTCCGCTAAGTAGTCAGTTAGTCTAAGGGTTTGGTTAGGGATTAGAAATGATTCTCGAGAGCCACCCCACTTTATACCCCGACCCCTACCACCCCGACCCCTAAACAAAAATTTAAAAATTTGTTTTTTTTTAAAAAAGATTAATTTTAATTTTTTTACCCCACCCTCTCCCGACCCCCCTATCAGTTGCCACCCCCCCCTAAAAAAAATTTAAAAGTTAGTTACTGAAAATATTTTCAAAATTTAAAATTTTTAGGGTCGGATTTCAAATCGGTCGTCGGGGTTGTGCCCTAGTTCGTATGTCGATGTCATGTCCTAGATCGACTATCGAGGTTGGTTTCCGGGTCAAAAATTATTTTCCTAAAAGTATTTCCTCAAGTAAAAAGTAAAAGATATTTTCTGAAAAATGATTTTCATTAACAAACCAAATACTAAAAAATATTTTTTGAAAACTATTTTTTCTACTTACCAACCAAACATAAGAAAATAAATTAGAAATCCACTTGTTTTTCAAGAAAACATTTTTCATGGAAAACATACATACCAAAACAAGTTAATGAGAAGAGGTTCGATAAGTTTTACATACAAGGGGGGTTAAATGTTAAGCCTTTAGTCATTGACAGAATAGAATCAGGAAAAGACGTAGTTACAGTAGAAGAAGAAGTTAGGACTGATATAAATTATGGATCAGCTGTAAATGCAAAAGGAAGCATGGACTTTGCTTAGGGGAGCAGTTTTAAACTATTGTGGCAGCTAATGATCCAGCTGATAAGCAGCCGCTTAACTATGATCAAATGTTTATACGCGATTTTTTCCCATCTGCTCTTGCTTTTTTGTTGAATGGAGAGGGGGAGATTGTCAAGAATTTTCTGCTCCACACTCTACAGCTGCAGCCTGTATGTGTGCATTTCTCACTATATGTAGCAAGTGTCTTCTATAATAATGTGGTGTTGAAGTGGATTTTTGTTATATCTATAAAGAATTGTTACATTATATTTCAATAATCATGTAAAACCATTGAATCATTCTTTCTTTTACATTTCACAATCTGTGTTGATTTCTGCACTCCAATTGGTGACAATAATGCAGGCTACTAAAGGACCTTGCGGATATTCATGTGTGCATGTGTGTACAGTGAGAAATCTCAGAATCAGTTTCATATTTCTATGAAGGATTGCTGCTTTATTTTTGAAATGATTTTAGACAAATCAACATTTCTCACTCAAGTTTTTATAGAAAAAAGCTTGTTGATTTCCTTATTTGTGATAATTAACTGGCATAATACATAAAGGTACCCTTTGAATGCACTTAAACTTGTATAAAGTTGAACAAGTAGATACACACGTCTTACTTGGTGTCTCAAATGGCAATTGCGTCCTACGCGGCCTCCTACGTATTATGCCACATGGAACACGTATGTTTATTTGTTCAATTCGTACATGTTTAAGTGTCTACTTGTGCGCAACCAGAGTTTGAGGGCACAAATATTAGATGATGTCACATCCCTTTATTTATCAAGTATTTTCTTGTCAAGTTGCAATTCTCATGGTAAGTTAAACATCTATTTTCTTTGCTTCTTAGAGCTAGGAGAAAACATTGGGCTGCTATAACCCCGGAGAAAGATTGATGCCCGCAAGTTTTAAAGTCAGAACTATGCCTTTTGATGAAAGGAATGGTGAATTTGAAGATGTGCTGGGTATTCATGGGCATCCACTTGAGATCCAAGTAAGATAACATACAAGATAGAATTTAATCGGTAGAGTTCAACAAGATTGGATGTCATTCTTTGGCTAAGTTTCTCATATTTTTCATAGTTTTGCTCTTGCCGTTATTTTCTTTAGTGTTTCTAAAGGTTGGCCCGGTGTACAAATAATCTATTTTTACGCAGGGTCCAATGAAAGATCGAATCTTAAGAGAATGTAGTGTAGGCAACCTATCTTATGCAAGTTGTTCTCTTTGAAAACAACGGCCGAAGAGGATGTGCTAGAGCACATACAATACGCCACCACTCCGAAGCAGGCTTGGGATACAAAATGATACGAGGCTTCAACTCTTATAGAGTGAACTAATCTCGATAGGGAAATGCAACATGACAATTGCACAATACTTTCATAAGGTGAAGATGTGTGCCGATAGATTTCAAAGTTAGATCCACAAGCACCAATTGGAGAGACAAGGATGAAGCAGATTATCATCCATGGTCTGAAGCCTGAATATAAAAGCGTCATTGGTGTTGTACATGGATGATCCATATCCCAGCAGTTAAACACAAATCTGACCATTCATAGACCAACATGTGACAAATATAAAATAATAAACAACACGATTCTTTCATAGAATCCATACACAAACTATTAGTATACTAGTGTTGTACCAAAGCCAACCAATATTAGTATTTGTACCAGACGTGGTATTTGAGCCATCCGTTCGTATTCATACCATTGTGGTATTTTAGCAAACTGATAGTATTTCTATACTTTCATGGTACCTGAGCATATCACAATCACAAATAATAATGCACAACACCATCACAATGAACGATAACACTTGAAACTCACAAGTAAAGTAAAAAGGCTCATTGCATAAGATTATCAAGACGATGTCAAATATATATCCTTCCCTTTGGTTTCCCATACATGCATTATAAGTGATACCCTAATGAAGTAAACAAGCTTACACACATATACTAGACAACACAAATCACCTTTATATAAATGGCCTTATACTGAACCCATTATGGGTATACAATTGTTCCCCTTGATTACCACAAATCCCATAAATGGCTATAACTAAGCAATTTCATAACACCTAACCTTACAATTACCATCAACCACCTCAGCAACAAAACCCAAGGTTAACAATCAAGAACTAAAGAACCTCACTTTAGTCATTCTCTTTTCCCCAGCTTAAGAGCAATAACAACAATATTTAACCATCCAGACTCCATGCATGAAGGCCTATACATGCAATATCCCTAAAGGTATAATAAATCATGCATGCAGTAAAAATAAGTCTATTTGCTCAATTTATAGAAAACCTAGCCTACCTAGGTGCCACGTTTTGGCTGATGAACCTTGCCCATGAGCTTCTGATTCTTCTATAGAAAACCGTGATATATGAGCACCAAAATTCCTTGGGCTTTCACCTCCCTTGCATAACAATATCTACCCTCATGCCCCAGGTGACTTTGGAGGGTTTTAGAGCTTCCTTCATCTGTTTTCTTCATTCAAAGTGGGAAGAAAAATAAAAACATTATATAACTAGATTGTTGAATTCCCTTCATCCGTCTATAGTAGTCGTGCAGGCGCTATTGAGGCACCGCCACTATGGTGGGTTGATGTCGGTCCAATCAACTTCAAAACGAAGCAACTTCATCATGTGCTCAAAAATTTTAAAATTCTTTTGCCAATTGTTTGAAATTTTGGAATTGTGCACGAGATTACCTTGAATAATGACAGATTGTGTCATTACAACTACACCGCTATATAGGGCTATACCTCATTGACCGTACAACGTAACCCTGCTTTACAACGTTAGGATCCTCTAGTGCCTAGGCGGATGGATGTTTACCACGGGCTCATCATTGAACTTGAGGGGTTTAATATGATTTATCTATTTTTACATATTATAATAGTATTTGTTTTCTAATTCATGAGTTTGACATCCTAATATATTAATTGTTATACTACATGTTTAATCCACGTCATGAGACTGCAAAGGTCATTACATATACTATTGAAAAGTTTTTTGATGTCGCATACTTGATGTGGAGTGAGATTCCACAATGAGTCAGGAGACAATTTTTTAATGAGTTTAAGGTATATATGAATTTATTATTTAAATTTATACTATACATATTGTGATTAATTCCTAATGTGACATATTTTAAAAACAAATCTAGAAAAGTGTGTATGGCTTCACCTTCATGATAAGCAGATGACAATTAACTTTGAGAAAAGAGCAGGTCATAGAATATCAAACCCATTTTACAATGGTCGCATAAAAGGTAGAATTCTCAAGTGGTGTAAATTAAATATTTGAAAGATCTATGCCGACATTGGAGTAATCATAAGTTGTTTAAGAAGAGGGGAAAACAAACACAGGTTAATCTTTATGCTCACCCTTGTTGTTTTCCTGCTTTTACACATACACGTTCAATTACCACACTAGTTCCTTTTTGTCCTAGTTTGAGACACTTAGTATTTCAAGTGTAGGTGAACAAACTGCTTACTAACGTGATGGAGCCTTTACTCTTTCCTTCTTTTCTTTTTCTTTTAGGTATTATTGGGTTATGCCCCTAGACTATTGTATTCTTATTTGAATAAGATATCCCTTTACTAGATTTTGAGAGATAGATTATGATATCTTAGTTTTTCTGGACATGAAGTCGTTTTTCGTGTTACTATTGTTCATATCGAATATTCTATTTTTGTTGGTAGATTGTTTGATGGATTACATAACTATTAGGATGCTTCTACTATAGTTTATTCTTAGAAAAAAATTATTGATATTTGGTATCTAATAAGATGAATGTTGGCTCACTTGACATGGATAGATGCTGATGAGTGTCAATCAGAGTTGTTGATGGGAAAATTTTAATCTATTTTCTATTTAAATTATTCCGTACATACCATGTTCATAAAGGTTGATAAAGGATAAGTCTCAATATTCATTACATACCATGTTCATAAAGGTTGAAAACATACCGTGATATCACCATTCAAGATTCTAATAATTAATAATTATATACCAAGATATATTACATAGAATAAAATTAATGTTTCTCCATAAAAATAAAGTGAAAATATAAAAGCAAAAGCAATAATTATGTCTCTAGTTTTCCCCTTCTCAATTAAGAAACAAATTTTGAAATCAACTATCATATTTCATTTATATGTTATTAATGATTATCCAATTCAATTAGTTGATCATTGGTTCATCATAATATTCTCATATCGACAAGACTAAAATCACTAATAAAGGCAGAGACAAAATCATACTTGAAGCTCAAATTGAAAGATGTTTCCAGTGTGCTACAACACAAACCCCCTTGAGTAGTCCTTTAATATACCACAATTAAATAATATTACCCTAATTTATATGAAACTCGTTAAAATTAGTAAACTACCATTAGAGTCAAAATTCGAAGTTCACTCTGAAATAAAATAAATTTGATTGTTCCACTATGTTGACAACACCTCATGTTTGCTAGGATCCCCCCTCTCATAAATGTTCAAGCTTTGTTTCTCTCTTTGCTCCTCTTCTTAGAAAAAACTTATGATTACTTCACTGTTAGCAAAGATCTTCGCATATACTTGGTTTACACCACTTAGGAATCCTACAATTTTGGTGATCATTATAGACGAGTCTGATATTCTATGACTGACTCTTTTCTCAGAGTAAGTTGTGATTTTTATTGTCATAAGGGGGGAAACAATACACATTTTTCCTAAATTTGTTTTCAAAATATTTCACATTAGAAATGAATCACAATACATATAGTGCTTTAATTGAAATAATAAATTCATATATTTCTTAAACTCATTAAAGATTTGTTGCCTGACTAATTACGGAATCTCACCCCTTGTCAAGTATGCGACATCAAAAATCTTCAAACAGAAGATGTAATAACCTTGGTTGTCTCATGCAACAAGAATTAAATCGAAAATATAATAATTAAAATATTGGAAAGTCAAATACATGAATTAGAAAACTAACATTATCATAAGATGTAAACATAGATAAATTATGTTGGAAGATATTGAAAATTACGAAAATCTCCTAGTTTGAGGCGTGCCTATGACACTGTCCTTAAGAATATTTCACTAGTTAAGGTGTATTTTTCATGATTCAACAATCTCTTATATTATTAAAGTTAGGAGCCATAACCTAAAAAAGAAATATTTTACTTAATGAAAACCCAACAATACAAACTAAGAAAACATGTTTTTCTTGTTATTCTTTTTTCAGTTCCTTAGCTAAAACCACAATTTTACTATTAATAGAGATCACAATTGAGAGCTCCAAATCTTTGGACAAAATGACATTCAATGTGTAGTAATTGACATAAAGGCTATTCACTTAATTACAAAATATTCCTTCAAATATGTGCACAATCAATTTGATAAATGCCATAAAGACAATGAATTCACTGTCATATTAAACTAAATAATTGTTTCAAAACTTCTTAATAGAATACCATTAAGGCAATATAATATGGGGCAATAATATTTAATTAATTCGTTTGATCAACTTTAATAATATATATCAAGAATCCCAAAGATTATTCTTATACTTTTTAATATAATAACGATATTTTATCAACATTCCCCCGTAGAGATCACAAATTGGCAGCTCCAAATTCTTGCACAAAATGATATTCAATGAGTAGTAATTAAAATAAAGGTTATTAACCCAATAGAATTTACTGTCATATTAAACCAAATAACTGTATGAAAATTCTTAATAGAATACCATTAAGGTTAATGATATATGAGACAAGAATACATAATTAATTCTTTTGACCAGCTTTAATAATAGATATAAAGAATCTCAAAGATTAGTGGAAGCAGGTTTAAATGTCTAAAGAAAAATGCAGTTCCCATAAACTATAAAAGTTAACAAAAACAAACGACTAAACATTTGTCGAAACTAATTCCTAGAACCTGAAAGTCAATGTACCAAAATTCGAATAACAACAGGTCTAATAACAATGAGTACAACCCCAAAACTAAACAAATGAAATATCTAAAGCACTAGTCTAAGTCCGAAGAGAATGGACTAAACACAAGAAAATCCATGGCAGCCTTGAAGAACTAGCTCACCCTTGAATTTGGTCTCGATCAGTTACCTCCTAGCTGAGGTCTGTCAGTAACCGCCTGAAGATGCCCTACAGTCGACAAAGAACGAGAAAGTGCAGTATCAGTACACAACCACAGTGTACTAGTTGAATCATGTGGCTACTCCAATAAGTGAAACATAGGCAAGCAATTACAACAAGGTATACACACATATACATAATACCAAATCAATTATCCTTTCAAGGGCAATATACAGTTCCCAATATTAACGACAATTAGACATGAATATATAATCACAATGGTCCTCTCATGGAATCCACACCCAAATTATTAGTGTGTCGGAACGTGACACCCGATCCAATATGCATGTATCAGAATGTGACACCCAATCCAATAAATGTGGCGGAACGTGACGCTCGGTTCAATATATGTGTCGAAATGTGAAACTCGATCCAATATACGTTTCGGAACGTGACACCCGATCCATTCAGCACAAGCACAATCACAATCACAATCACATCCATAATAAACAATGCTCATAGTCATACAATCAAACCATGGTTTCATGGAATGTAATTACTCATATACATATACTCATTTGCATTGGTTTCGATTCATATTTCCCTATTCACATACATTCATGCATAAAATGAAGCAATTAACTGGCATAGATCACACAAATAGGAAATCAAACAATCACCTACCTCGAAACCAAGCTTGAATCCTCCTTAAGACATTTGGGCTTCTCTTTCGGGATTCTTTCCGCTTGTTAGGTCTACAAACAATTAATAAATGCAAGGATCAATAATTAAGGTCTAATTTACCCGAATTATAACAAACTCAATAACGCAAGACCAAACCCATGATCCTAATGTGCAGGTAGGGCTTTTTCCACCATTAACTCCAGGCCAAAACCCTCCCCCAATGATAATTACCCAAGAATTTAATTTCTACGAATAAAAAATGGATTAGGGGACTAAAATCCTTACTTTTAGCACCAAAGGTCGTGGAAAATTATCAAGAAATCACCCTGGTCTTCTCCTAACTCTTAAGAACGAAGTTTGTAGAAGAATAACAAAATTGGGGGTTTTCCCCGACTTAAGTCGCGATTGGTCTGCTACAGCGGACCCCATCCCGCCATAGCGGCCCCCCTGGATTAATCCCTCCCTGGTGGCTTACATGGAGACAGAACCTCGGAATTTGAGTTCCAAGCTCCTATTTCACAATACAATTTCGAAGTAGGACGTTCTGAAATTACCCTCTTACGCCAAGATCAGTTTCGGGAGTTCTACTCGCCCGAATTTGATTTTGTAAATCTTACGGGCTCCTTAACATCTTAGGTATCCACTCATGTGATCAAATTCATAAATAGATCCCCCCATTCATTACCATATTTCCCTAGAACATACATGACTCAGATTTCATCCAAATATGGACTAGGCTAGAATTTTCCAAGTCACTACTCAAAAGTTTTCTGGCCCAAATTCGTTCCCCATTGGCTTTTCTATAACAACGGGAATAAGTCGTTACAATAGATACCAATTTACCCATCACTCGTCCCCGAGTGACAAAGTAGGAAAAATTGGCTAAATTAAGAGTAGAGTAGTACCTCAATTGTCGAACAACTGGGGATACTTGTCTCGCATGTTCTTCTCGCTTTCCCAAGTAGCTTCCTCAGCTTCCGGAAATCACGATCAAGGATTGCAATCGGTTCCTCCTCATACTGAAGTTCTTTATCTAACAACACTGAGTCCCACTTTATGATGTATTCTCTGTCCCCATGATACTTCTTCAACATGGACACATGAAACACTGGATGAACTCCAAATAAGCTAGGGAGTAAGGCCAATCTATATGCCACTGACCCTACACAGTCAAGAATCTTAAATGGACCAATGTATTGAGGACTAAGCTTGCCCGTCTTACCGAATCCCATCACCCCCTTTATGGATGACACTTTTAGAAGAACTTGCTCACCAGCCTAAAATGCCATTTCGCTTACCTTACGGTCCGCATATTTTTTCTGTCGACTCTGGCCTACTAGAAGCTTAGCTTGGATACTTCTCACTTTATCCTGAGCATCTTTCACCAAATTAACCCCTAAATGTTTCAAATCTCCAGCCTCAAACCACCCTATGGGTGATCTATAACCCTCCTATAAAGTGCCTCGAATGGTGCCATGTCAACGTTGGAGTGGTAAATGTTATTATAGGGGAACTCACACAACGGTAGGTACTTCTCCCAATGCCCTCCAAAGTCAACCACACATGCCCTCAACATGTATTCTAACACTTTAATCTTTCTCTCTGACTGCCCGTCCGTCTGTGGATGGAAAGTTGTGCTAAAAGTGAGTTGAGTACCCAACTCATCATGTATTTTTCCCCAAAACTTGGATGTGAATTGCATACCACGGTATGAGGTGATAGAAAAGGGCACCACGTGCAGCCTCACTATCTCTTTCATATAAACCTTAGCCAATTGCTGAGCATTATAGTCTACTCTGACTGGAACGAAATGGGTTGACTTAGTTAATATGTCAACCACTAGCCAAATGGAGTCAAACTTCCCCAAGGACTTGAGGAGACCAACCATAAAATCCATATTTATCATTTCCCATTTCCATTTCGGAATTGGCATTCTTTGAAGCAAACATGCAGGCTTTTGATGCTCATACTTTACCCGCTGACAATTTTGACACTTCGCCACAAACTCAAGTATGTCTTTCTTTATGCCAGGCCACCAATAAAGTCGTTTCAAGTCTCAATACATCTTGGTCACACCCGGATGAATGTAATACCGTGAACCATGGGATTTTGTCAACATCTTCTAAATGAAGTCATCCACTAGGGGAACATAAATTCTTCCCTTAAAACTGAGCACACCACCCGCATCAAGAGTCACATTTTCTACCTTACCAACCACTGTCCTCTTTCTAAGCTCATTCAAATTCTCATCCTCAAACTGTTTGGCATTGATCTCCTCAATGAACGTGGATCTAACCTCAATTCTAGCTAACACCCCACCTTTCTCTAAGATGCCCAATTGCATGAACTTACACTCTAAGGTCTGAATCTCCTTGGCCAAAGGTCACTTGGATACACCAAACCTAGCTAGACTACCCATACTTATCGCCTTTCGGCTTAGTGTGTCTGCCATCACATTAGCCTTACCCGGACGATACTAGATGGTGACATCATAATCCTTAAGTAAATCCATCCACCTTCTTTGTCTCAAATTCATATCATTTTGAGTGAATACATGCTATAAACTGCGATGGTCAGTAAACAGCTCACATTTGACACCATAAAGGTAATGCCACCCGATCTTAAGGCAAACACTACCGCTGCCAACTCCAAATCATGCGTCGGGTAGTTTCTCTCATGCACCTTCAACTGCCGCGATGTATAAGCTATGATATTCTTATCATGCATCAATACAACACCCAAACCCGAATGTGAAGAATCACAATAAGCAATGAAATCTTTACCTTCAACCGGTAGTGCCAGAATAGGTGTTGTGGTTAAGAGAGCCTTGAGCTTTTGGAAGCTATCTTCACATTTCTCAATCCATTTGAAAGGTACCTCATTTTTGGTCAGCCTTGTTAGATGCATGGCAATAGAAGCAAAGTTTTCACGAACAGACGATAGTAGCTAGCGAGCCCCACAAAACTCCTAAATTTGTTCACCGAGTTAGGTCGGACCCAATTCTTAACCGCTTTAATCTTCTGGGGATCTACCATTACCCCTTCACTTGAAACTACATGCCCCCAAAAGGCAACTAAAGTCAACTAGTACTCACACTTGGAAAATTTAGCATATAACTTTTGTCTCTCAAGGACACCAAAAACTATACAAAGATGGTCGGCATGCTCTTCCTCACTTTTCGAATAAACCAAAATGTCACCAATAAAGACAATAACAAAAGAATGCAGAAATGGTTTAAACACACCATTCATCAAACCCATGAAGGTTGCAGGCGCATTGGTCAATCCAAACGACATCATTAAAAACTCAAAGTGCCCATAGCGGGTCTTGAATGTCGTTTTGGGTACATCCTTAGGCCTAATCTTTTACTGATGGTAACCAAACCTTAGATCAATCTTAGAGAAAATTGACGCACCCTGCAATTAGTTAAAAAGATCATCTATCTAAGGAAATGGATACTTATTTCGAATGGTGACCCTATTCAACTATCGGTAGTCTATGTACATCCTCATACTACCATCCTTTTTCTTAACAAACAAGACATGAGTACCCCACGGGAAAACACTAGGATGGATGAAACCTTTATCAAGAAGCTCCTAGATTTGAGCCTTAAGCTCTCTCAGTTTTACCAGAGCCATGCGATAAGAAGGGATGGAAATAGGGCGAGTAACCAGTTCCAAATCAATGCAAAGGCATACCAGGAAAATCGGTAGGAAACACTTTCTTAAATTCAGACACTACAGGAATAGACTCAATAAAGGGAGACTCAACCTCAACATCCCGAATATGAACCAAATATGCCAGACACCCCTACCCCACCAGTTTCCTAGCCCGAATGGAATATATGACTTTAGCTGGCTTAGGCTTGTACACCCCTTCCCACTCTAACTTTTCCCTACCCGGGATCTCTAGAGTCACTGACTTATCATTACAATTTAACACAACATACTAGGGGGACAACCAAGTCATGCCTAAGATTATATCAAAGTCATTCATATCCAAAATAACCAAATCAGCCCAAGTCTGAAAACCCATAAACAAGATAGGGCAAGCATGACACACATGGGTGACTATGACAGACTCCCCAACTAGGGTAGAAACCTGGATGGGGGCATCAAGTATATCACAAATTTCATCAAATCCCAAGGCAAACTGAACTACCACATAGAAATAATTAGAACCCAGATCAAACAAAATAGTAGCCATCCGGTCACAGACAAGAATTGTACTTGTAATCACTGCGTTAGAAGATTCTGCCTCACTCTTGTCCGGAAAGGCATAACACTAAGCATGTCATCTTGATGAACAACTTCCTTGCATGGCTGCACTGCTCCTCTACCTGCATTACCATTTCCCTGGCCTAAACGGCCTCACTTATTTCCTCCTCACCCACCTTGTGGACGCCCTCTACAATTATTACCATTGCCAGCGGGTACCACTACTCTAGTCTACTGCTGTGTGGAATCCAACATGTGCAGGTGGGGAAAATCTCTCCTTATATGCCCAGGTTTCCCACAATTATAACAAGTGAGGTCAAAAGATGGCATGATGCCCGCCGAAGGTGCGACTCCCTTGCTATACTGAATAAAATTATGTTGTACAGTCCCCGAGTAACTACCTGTAGAAGTGGGTAAGGCTGACTGAATTGGTCGGGCTGCAAGTGTCGGCCTACCTGAACCTCTGGAGTAAAAACCTTGAAAGTTACTTGTGCTTCTGGGCTTCTTAGCCAAAGCCTTGGCCTGCCCATCACATCTAACTCTTTCCATTTTCTTCACAAAATCTATCACCTTATCAAAACTTTTCCCTACAGAGGTCATGTGAATAGACAATACATGTAACTTGGAGTTTAGTCCCATGACGAATAGACGAATCATCTCCTCCTCAGTAGTCACCAATTGTGTAGCATATCTAGATAATTCATGGAATTTAGCCTCATAAGTAGCTACAGACATGCCACGCTGCTCCAAAGCCATGAACTCATCCTTCTTGCTATCCTTCAAAGTTCGACGCACATACTTTTCCAGAACAGAGCATGGAACTACGTCTAATTGAGTGGGGAAAAACCAATGATTTGCATTCCACATAGGCCCTCCACCACTTCTTAGCCTCACCTTGAAACTGAAAGGTCACGAACTCTACCCTATGCTGATGTAGAATACCCAACTTATGAAGCCTCTCATAACAATCCAAGATGAACTCATAGGCGTTCTCACTCTCTAAACCATGGAACACAGGCGACATCAATTTCAAAAACTTAGTCAACATCTCATGCTCATTACCAATCATCATGGGACCCAACAAGGGACGGAAGAAGGCATCAGTGCCTAACGCTCCATCTACCCTTGGAATAGTAGCAGTATCGGGCCGGTTGATTTGAGGTTGAGTAGCTTGCACTATTAGAAGGATTCCAGGACCGACTAACCCCTTCTGAAAAGACATGATCTGCTAAACTAACAATGGGTCTAAAGAAGGAATACATGTAGTCTCAGCCTATACCTCCACCTCTGGTACAACATCCTCCTTATTTTTTATTTCAACATTCTCTTATACCCCTTCTTGAGGTGCGGGAGGGGCCTCTTCCCTTGGAAAATTTTCATCTAGGCATCTATCCCTAGCAGGAACCACTCTTCCTCTGCCCCTGCCCCTGCCCCTTACTCTTCCCCTACCCCTGTCTCGACCATGGCCTCTGGTTGCAGACTCTTCACCTGGCTCATTGACGGGAGTTACGGGCCTCACACCGTTGAATCTAGTGTAAACCATCTGTGGATAGAAAAGTGAAGGAGATTAGAAACAAAGAGATTTCCTAAAGACCTATAGCCTCTCAAAGAAAAGTACAAACATCTCTGTACCGTTCCGTAAGACTCTACTAGGCTCGTTTTGGTACAATGAGATCAACGAACCTAGGATCTAATACAAACTTTGTCATGACCCAGACCGTCGTGATTGGCACCCACACTAAACCTCTAATGGGAGAAGCATAAATACAACCCGATAAATCAACTTAACGAAATACTAGGCATTTAAAGATACGAAAGTAGGTTTAAATATCTAAAGAAAAATGGAGTTCTCATAAACTCCAAAAGTTAACAAAAACAAACAACTAAACATTTCTGGAAAACAACTCCTACAACCTGAAAGTCATTCTACCCAAATTGTAATAACGACAAGTCTAAGAACAAGGAGTACAACCCCGAAACTAAACAAACGAAATATCTAAAGCACTAGTCTAAGTCCGAAGAGAATGGACTTAACATAAGAAAAATCCATGGAAGCCTGGAAGAACTGGCTCACCCTTGAATTTGGTCTCGATAAGTTATCTCCTAGCTGAGGTCTGACACCAACCGCCTAAAGATGCCCTGTACTCAACAAAGAATGAGCAAGTCCAGTATCAGTACATAACCACAGTGTACTGGTAGGATCACGCGGCTACTCCAATAAGTGAAACATAGGCAAGCAATTACAACAAGGTATACACACATATACAGAATACACAGAGCAATTATCCTTTCAAGAGCAACATACAGTTCCCCATATCAACGACAATTAGGCATGAATATATAATCACAATGGTCCTCTCATGAAACCCACACCCAAACTGTTAGTCTGTCGGAACGTGAAACTCGATCCAATATACATGTGTCAGAATGTGACACTCGATCCAATAGATGTGTCGGAAAATGACACCCGTTCCAGTAGATGTGTCGAAACGTGACACCCGATCCAGTTAGTACAACCACAATCACAATCACACCCATAATAAATAATGCTCATAGTCATACAATCAAGCAATGGTTTCATGGAATGTAATTACTCATATACATATACTCATTTGCATTAGTTTCGATCCACATTTCCCTATTCACATACATGCATGCATACAACGAAGCAATTAACCGTCATATATCACACAAATAGGAAATCAAACCATCACCCACTTTGAAACCAAGCTGGAATCCTCCTAAGACACTTGAGACTTCCCTTTCCAGCCTCATTCCCTTTGTTTCGAGTCTACAAACGATTAATATAACGCAAGGATCAATAATTATGGTCTAATTTATCCGGATTATAACAAACTCAATAACCCAAGACCAAACCCATGATCCTAATGTGCAGTTAAGGCTTTTACCACAATTAACTCCAGCCCAAAACCCTCCCATAATGATAATTACCTAAGAATCTAAGTTCTACAGATCTAAAAACAGATTAGGGATGTAAAATCCTTACCTTTAGCACCAAAAGTCATGGAAAATTGTCAACAAATCACCCTAGTTCATCTCCTAACTAGTAAGAACGAAGTTTATAGAAAAATAATGAAATTGGGGTTTTCTCTGACTTAAGTCACAACTGGCCCGCTACAGCAGACCCCATCTCGCCACAGCGGCCCTGCCCTAGCGGGATTAATCTCACCCTAGTGGCTTACATTGAGAAAGAACCTCAAAATTTATGTTCCAAGATCCTATTTCACAATACACTTTCAAACCAGGACATTCAAAAACTACCCTCTCACGCCAAGATCAGTTTCGGGAGTTTTACTCGCCTGAATTGAATTTTGTAAAGCCGAATGAGCTCCTTAATGTCTTAGCTATCCACTCATGTGATGAAATTCATAATTAGATCCCCATTCATTACCAAATTTCGCTAGAACATTCCTGACTCAGATTTCGTCCAAATCTGGACTAGGCTAAAATTTTCCAAATCACTACTCAAAAGTTTTCTGGCCTAAATTCCTTCCCCGTTGGCTTTTCTATAACAACGGGAACATGTATTTACAATTAATGAATATTATATAAAAAATAAAAGTATTGTTGAGTCTCCGAAAAGAAAAATAATGTGTCGAGTCTAGTGTCTCGTGCATTATGAATCGAACCTAGAAAAAATAAGATTAAACTAACCGAACAAATGGCGAAGTGTAGAATTTCCGAGGACCAAAACTTTTTTTGTAAGCTCAGAGTCTTATTCTATCACATTATACTTGTACAATATTTTATCGGTATCATGGTTTTACATGAAGAAGTCGTGTGCGTGTCTTGGTATTCATGAATGCTTTAGAAACGTGTCACAATTTCATAAAACCGCACCAATTCACACTGACATAGGTCCATCCATCAAGTGTAGTCTGCAAGGCAATACACCACATATAAAGGATATGGTAATTGATTAAGAGTTTACAACTCAACCTCACTTTCCTTGCACATTTTAACTAAATGCACACCATAATAGATCACTGATAGGACAAAATTTTATAGTGCCGAAGATCAAACAATGACTTATTATTACACATATGAACCTAATTCATGAGATTTTCAATCACATAGGTTGGGTTACCATGATGTTCGATATACAACTTGACAATAGTCCTATTTGAAGCTTCATTTGTTAATGTTTTCCCAAATATTTAGTCAAAGAATTGACCAAATTCACTTCGAACTTCACACAATTGATAGATATAATTCCATCTCTTAAAAGATGTTATATTACTCTTTGTCTCAAATCAATATAATCACTATATGGAGGTTCATTCACTTTATATTAACATACATACTTGTTAAAAAATTACTTAATCCCTTAGGACCATTATCATCCAACTCCAATATATTTAGTTTATTTTTGAATCATTCTGATACCAATGCTCTTTTAAGGACTTACTCTAGAAGAAAATATAAGCGAGCAGCATGTGGAGATAATCTATCTTAGTTTATATGTCTTACTTTCTTTGTATTAAGTAGGATAAAATATATAAGATGTAATTATCTATAATCTATAGTAGTTATAAAGTAGAAGTTATTACTAGCAGGTAGCAACAGTTATTTACAGCAGTAACTATTTTTATCTATCTGTTAGGAGTTATTTATGTTTACTATAAATATTTGTATTTTAGGAGAATTCTGGGAAGGAAAAATATTATTATGTCTTTATATTTGGAGATTTGTCCACTCCATACGGACATTGTTATTGGTTAATGCAGTGTTTAAGATTCTTGTACTTTATTTAACCAGTAAAGTTTCATTTTCATTTCATTTCATATCAGTTTCTATCATTTTGGTATCAAAGCAGACTGATCCAATATGGTTAATACCAGATCTTATAGTTCGCAATCACAAGTAGACGTTCACAATGTTGAAACCCTTGCGCAACAACTATCTGCTATTGCATCAAAATTAAACACAACTGATTCATTCGCACCAGATGCTGCTTCACTGAAAGTCCAGACTAGTCACATCCAACAAGAGGAAACCAGTTATCGAACTCGTAACAGAGGAAAAAGTGCAAATGTTTGGCAAGAAGAGGAAGAAGACATCGATAATACAGGGTGGCCAAGAAATCCTCCCTGAAGGCCATACACGAAGATAGACTTTCCTAGATTTGAAGAGGAGAGCCTCGGGGTTGGATTTTTAAGGCTGAAAAATATTTCTGCTACTGTCAAACTCCAGATGAACACAAAGTTGACATTGCTGCTATGTATCTGGAAGGTGATACGTTTGATATCTTCTCTTGGATCAATCATGAATGAACTTTGCTCTATTGGGAAGAACTTGTTAAACCATTGCAAGAAAATTATGGGCCTACAGAGTTTCAAAATTCGGACGAGCATCTGCGTAGCATCCGACAAACTGGTTCAATACAGGAGTACCGTCAAGAATTTGCAAAACGTTCATCTAGAGTCACAGACTGGCCAAATCAGTATATCTTAGGGGTTTTCATGAATGGGCTTAAAGAAGAACTCAAATCAGATGTGAGAATTCATAAGCCTAGAACTGTTTATAAAGCCATGAGCCTTACAATGGAATTTGAGCAAAAAGTTAGTTCTAATCGTGGGCATAAGTCTCAATGGTCAAATCTGTCACAATCCAACACAATCCAAACTGGTTCTGCACGTGATGTTCCTTACTAATCAGTAGGCAACCAACACGTATCACGAACCAATCCGAATTCTGCACAGATGTCTCCTCGTCCTTCTCTGAATCGTGCTTGGGAGATAGAGAAGCAGAATCGCATAGCCAAAGGACTCTGTTTTAGGTGTAATGAAAAATTTGCACCAGTTCACCGTTGCAAGACAGCATATCTCACTCTTATGGAGGCAAATGACAACATTGAAGGTGGTGAATCTGGAGAACAAATGTCAAGTGACATTATTGATGGTGATGCAGGTACAAATGACCTTGCTGAAATTTCATTCCATGCCTTTCTAGGTAACACAACAGGCACAACAATGAAACTTTAAGGGACCTTAAATGGATGCAAGGTGCTGCTTCTGGTTGATGGTGGATCATTCCACAATTTTATCTCAGAAAAAATTGTTGAAGAATTACAGTTATCTGCTAAAGTTGTGCCCTATTTTGGAGTTCAGATGGGCAATGGAGATATCATATGTTGCAACCGTTTGTGCCAAAATCTTGTTGTGAAATTCCATGGATTAATTATTGATCAAGATTTTTATCCTTTCTCTGTTGGAGGAGTAGATTTGGTGCCTGGAATTAAGTGGCTTGCTCCTTTAAATACAGTTCAAGCAAATTGGAATGAGATGTTTTTTATTTTTAATTTAAATGGGAAGCGATATAAACTTCAAGGGGTTCCACAAGAATCAAATGCACCAGTTGCTTTTCAGTATTTCTCCAAGGAGGTTGATACTTCAGGTACTTCTCTACCCAATGATATTCAAAGCTTGCTTCATAAGTTTGAATCAATTTTTCAAGAACCCAATGCCCTACCACCTTTTCGTCAACACATTCATTCTATCACTTTGATTCCTAACTCAAGACCACCCAACATCTGTCCGTATCGTTATCCGTATTTCCAAAAATCAGAAATTGAAAAACAAGTTTCTGAATTACTCCAAATGGGTTTTATAAGGTCAAGTACCAGTCCATTTGCTAGCCCTGTCCTTCTCGTCGAGATAAAAGGCAATACATGGCGTATGTGCATTGATTATAGAGGTCTCAACCAAATCACTATTCCAGATAAGTACCCTATTCCAAATATTGATGAGCTTTTGGACGAATTGCATGGAGCAACTATTTTTTTGAAGATTGATTTGCGTTCTGGTTACCACCAGATACGTATCGATCCAGCCGACATTCATAAAACTGCTTTTCATACTCACTTTGGACATTATAAGTTTATTGTTATGCCCTTTGGTCTCACTAATGCTCCTTCGACATTCCAATGTGCTGTGAATGATTTGTTTAGACCACATCTGCGCAAATTCATTCTTGTAATCTTTAATGACATCTTGGTTTACAGTCAGACCTTTGAGCAACATATCAGTCACTTGGAACTTGCTCTCCAACTTCTGAGAGACAATTGTTACTATGCCAAAACTTCTAAATGGTCATTTGGACAAGTCCACATTTCTTTTCTGGGTTATGTGATTTCCGAAAAAGGGGTTGGTGTTGATCGGGATAAAGTTCAAGCTGTCTTGGAGTGGCTAGTACCAATTAATGTGAAGGAGTTACGTTGATTTCTTGGGTTAACAGGTTATTATCGTAGATTTGTGAAGGGTTATGGAATGATGGCTTGACCACTAACTGAACTTACCAAGAAAAATGCTTTTCAATGGTCGAACTCAGCAGAGAATGCTTTCCAACTTCTAAATCAAGCTTTAACAACTGTTCCAGTACTACAACTTCCAGATTTCACTCAACCATTTGTGGTGGAATGTGATGCTTCTTCAGAAGGAATAGGGGCTATTCTTCTTCAGGATAACCATCGTATTGCTTATTTTAGTAAGGGACTTTCTTTTTCCAGTCGTTTGAAGTCTACTTATGACCGCGAATGAAGCATGATGTTAAGATCTTTGTTCAGAACTGTTTGGTTTGTCAACAAGCCAAATACCAAGCTCTAGCACCTGCTGGACTTCTACAACCCTTGTCTATACCTGAAAGAATTTGGGAAGATGTCTCACTTGACTTCATTGTAGGACTTACCACATCTTGTGGTTTTGATACAATTTTGGTTGTCGTAGATTGTATCAACAAGTATTCTCATTTCATCCCACTTTCTCATCCATATACTGCCAAGATTATTGCTAAGGTTTTTTGCAGAGAAATTGTGCGTCTTCATGGCATTCCTCGGTCAATTCTATCTGATCAGGATGTTATCTTTCTCAGTGCTTTTTGGCAGGAGCTTTTTTGACTTAGCCAAACAAGGCTAAGAATGGGTACCTCTTACTACCCACAATCTGATGGGCAAACAGAGGTAGTTAACAGATGCTTGGAATCGTATTTATGATGTTTTGTTATAGAGCAGCCTCATACAGGGAGTCAGTATCTACCATGGGCAGAGTTTTCTTTTAACACGAGTTTCCACTCATCCACAGAAACTACCCCATTCAATATTGTTTATGGTAGGGACTCTCCATCCATTTTTCCTTATGTTCATGGAGAAACAGGCATTGCTGAACTTGAAGAACAACTTTTGAATCGTGATGCCATGTTGAAAATTCTCAAGGATAACCTTTTAAAGGCTCAAACTCGAATGAAACAACAAGTTAATTCTCATCGTCGAGATGTTACCTTTCAAGTTGGAGATTCCGTCTTTCTACGTGTTCAGCCTTACCGTCAACGTTCTTTGGCTCATCACAGGTGCAAAAAAATTTCACCTCGATTTTTTGGACCATATAAAATTGTACGGTGTGTTGGACCTGTAGCTTATGAACCGGAGCTTTCTGCTTCCTCCAAAGTACATCCAATTTTTCATGTATCTTTGCTCCGTTCAGCTCATGGTCAGCAACCTGTTATACCACCAACCCCTCTTCCTCTTAATGAAGATTGGAAACTTACCATATCTCCTGCCAAGATTCTTGCACATCGATGGGTTAAAGAGCTGGTTCTTCTTCTTTGGAACTGCTCATTCACTGGGTTGCCCGTCCGCTTGAAGAAGCTAGTTGGGAAAACTATGATCTCATTGTAGATCAATTTCCTTCTTTTCGCCTTGAGGACAAGGCAACTTTTCAGGGAGGATGCACTGATACGAATGCTCCTTTAAGGACTTACTCTAGAAGAAAATATAGGCGAGCAGCATGTGGAGATAATCTATCTTAGTTTATATGTCTTACTTTCTTTGTATTAAGTAGGATAAAATATATAAGCAGTAATTATCTATAATTTATAGTAGTTATAAAGTAGAAGTTATTACCAGCAGGCAGCAATAGTTATTTACAGCAGTAACTATTTTTATCTATCTGTTAGGAGTTATTTATGTTTACTATAAATATTTGTATTTTAGGAGAATTCTGGGAAGGAAAAATATTATTAAGTCTTAATATCTGGAGATTTGTCCACTCCATACGGACATTGTTATTGGTAATGCAGTGTTTAAGATTCTTGCACTTTATTTAACCAGTAAAGTTTCACTTTCATTTCATTTCATATCAGTTTCTAACACATTCACACATTAGATGAACATATTGAGTTTTGAATAACAAGATCAAGTGAAATCTTCTCACTTTAAAAATTCATGACATGACTTTAATAAGACACTTTACCCTCATATTTTCAAAAGTTTAATTTGGAAAATAATATTTCTATAAAGAAAGTCCAATCAATTTTTCATAAAGGAATTCCATCATATAAATGATAAGTTGATAACATAGCTTCACTCAAATATTATATATCTCCATTCAAAAATTTATTTTTTACTCTAGTGTTGATAACGCTCAAACAACTCTCAAAAATAAATTTGAAGAGTAAATGATCGTTGTCAATAAAACTACTCAACTAAGAATCAGAGTCGAATCCCAACTAGGAATTTGAAAATGTGTACATATGCATTGTAGTATGTTAGAACAAGACAGTGGATAATCGATACGCTCAAATTACACCTCCCTAAAGAAGCATTAAGCGATCGTTTATCAAGTAAAGAACCCAACTTGTAGGTTGGGGTCGATCCCACGAGGAAAATGGTTTAGACTTCACTTTAACCAACAATTATATTTGTTTAGTCAAATTACTTCCAGAAACAAGTAATTAAAGGGGGGGAATTTGTGAAACAAATTGTAAGAATTCAATAAGTAATTAGTAAACAAAAGTCAATTTTGGTTTTTATCAAGATGAGATAATTAACTAGGGTATATGTGTTCTCCACAAGCTCATAACACAGTAATCCTAGTAATAGCAATCCTTTCCTAATGTACTACATGCAAAGTGATAAGTTAGGTATCTCTAAATCATTG
>NW_006238927.1:5332328-5395482 GCF_000226075.1 Solanum tuberosum | reverse complement strand
CGAGGTTTACATGCCCTATTTATAGAAAACAAGTCCTAAATTAAAAGAAAAACAAAATAAGGAAAGTTTGTTCAGGCACGCGTCTTCATTCCACGAGACTGACTCACAGATCGTCAATAGATCTACGGTCCGTGAGTCCCTTCCGTCAACCAGGACTTAGAAAATATTTCACCTTCCAAAATCATCTTCTCTGAAGCAAACGACGGAACACCAGTACGAACCGTAGATCGATCTACGGTCCGTCGATCCCTCTACGTAGCTCCATACTTAGAATTCTCCAAAAATTAGGTATCGAAACCCTCGCCATCACATTCTATGGTTTCGCAGTACGGTCCGTAGATCAATCTACGTACCGTCAATGGCCACTGTGGTTCCACACTTGGTCAGATTTCCCTAATCTGCTTTACCTGCTGATCTACGATCACCATCTACGAAGCGTCAATGGACCTACAGTCCATAGATTACCTCCGTAGATGCCCTTTTCTGTATTTCTTTCAGCTATCTCTTTACTTCCGCGCCTAAACATCTTTCGTGCAAAACATGATAAAATCACATAAAAACCAATACAAAAAGGCCCTAGACACACACAACTCTTAAGTGAAATGTATTAAAAATACCGTAAACTTACGGTATATCAATAATTTCACCAAATCTACTAAAAGTTTGAAGTGTCAAGTATCACAATTAAACTAGAGATCAAGGAATCAAGCAATTAAGAGAATAACTAGGGATGCAGGGATTGGAATCGATGTCACATAGGGGTAGTTGTGTTGCTCAATTATTCTAAATACTCACAGATAGGGTGGGTAATCTTCAATGACGCTAATATTCTTTTGATCTCATAGCACCATTTCATCGAATCTTCTTTCAGTCTCATCTATGTGAATTACATATCAATCTATTACCTTACGTGAATCTCTCTTTCGAGCAGATTTGAGCAATTAGATCCGACCCATAACCTCTCTTTTCAAGCAAGTCATAGACATCAAACCTAAATTGCATGTATCAAACTAATTACCCACTTCAATTAATCTCTTCCGAGCATCAACTGAAGATCAAGAATAGGAATTAAGTTTGCAACTTTAACCCATAAATTAACCCCATGCTAATTGTTCCAAATCCATGAATGTATAGCAATAAAATAGAGCAAAACACAATACCCACTACATTAAATCAACACTCAATCTCATAATTGAACCCCTAGAATTGGGGTTTAAGTCACCCATCACAAAAAAGTAAAGAAATTGTACCTATCATGAGAGCATCCATGAATGTGATGAAATTAAACAATTATAATCAACACCCACTTTAATTTCAACTTTCAATTGTTAATTGCAAAATTAAAATTGAAAATATCAAAACTCAAGATGTTCTCGACAAGGTGAAATATCTTATACACAAAAACTCGCAATATATTCACTTCTCAGAACTCTCCAAAAAGCATTTCAAAAACTCTCTCCTTTGGGCTATTTATAGTTTCCCAAAGTTTGGCCTAAAATTCATTATGTGACCAACTCAGCGACATAAGTCGAGCTTACCGAACACGATCGGTGGATCACCATCTATTCCCTAGCTCGCCCTTCCTTTGTACTAGGCTTTAGGTGTTTGAACCTCAGTCGACGGACTCAATTGAGCCTATTTTTCACTCGGAGGATCGCCCATTACCACCTTAGTTCATCTTTCAAGCCTTCACTTTTCAGTAGAGTATTGTCACCTTTGGCAATGGTCATTCACCATATTTGACATATGATGAAGATGCTTACGCATAGTACGATTAGGGCGCTTCTTATATAAAAGTATCAAACTTAATAGTAAGGACCCTTAACTTGGCAACTAAAGTCTGACAAAAACTTTTCTTTCAATATGGACCACATGTCCTTAGCATCGTCATATTGTAAGAATTCTCCCATAATATCATTATTCATGCTGCTCATAACCATTATGCGATCAAGAGAATTCTTCTTTTTTCAAGCCTAATATGCCTTAAGATCTCTCCTCATGTTTAGGAGTATCACTATTTCCATGAAGTGTCATAGACACGTTAAAAGAATCAAGAGCCTCTTGCTCTTCCACAACAAATTTAATTTTCATGCTTCATATTTCATAGTTATCACCGTTAAGCTTATCACCTTTGTTACGCTTGGCAACAATATTTTTTTGTAGAAGTTGACATACTGATTTAAACGAGTATAAAGTTACATGAGCATATTATGTACATAATTGTAGCCTAAATTCATAAAATATAGTATTTCTTAAAACAATCAACTATGTCAATATTCACTTCATATCGGGTTCAGAATCAAAAGTTCACTAAGTTTCCAATCATCATCTGAACTTTAATATGTTGTAAATCTAACGTAATTAACTATCTAAAAATCACTTATCTTAAGTCACATAAATTCAAGATTAAATAAGCATAAATTCTATAATAGATATATATACGATCAATAACAATAATTAATCAGATATAATTAAATTTTAAATAATACAAATCATGTCACATATAATCAATAATTATACAAACTAAATACACATTATCATTCAATTTTTTCATGTATACAAGAATAGATTTAACAAAATCTAGACGCAAGTCTTTTGGACAGTAAAATTTTCCCCTAGAATATCTTCCAGGGTACCCAAAGTCTCAATATTCTCCTCACTAAAATTAAAATGAGGTTTAAATAAATATGTATGAAATAACATAAACTCTGACAGTGAACAATTTATAAAAACTCTTACTCATTTTTCAACACGTGTGTTGCACGTCATTACCAATTCAGAAAATACATGTTCTAGTAAATAGTATTTCTTATTTAAGTGAAGATTTGAATGATAAGCTTTTCACATAATAATATTACAGATTCTTTTGTAAATTTTCAATATATATCTCTTATTCATGCGAACCTATGAAATGGTCAATGAAAAATTTTATTAGTTAAATGCAGTATTGTATATAGTTATTTCAATTTGATGAGGGTCAATCATGTAATTAGTCGTATCTCACTAATATTACCTTATAGACGATATTTGTTGTGTATATTTCTTGTCATCTAATCAGATGTGCTTTGCACGTGTATTCGATGTTAAACTGTTTAGATGTCATATGAACATGGGAAGAGAACAACTACAATTTAATTTTTAGAAGTTTTTTTTTGTATATTAATTTTTATTTTATAAGTTATAACATAATAAATGACGTTCTTGTTGTTGCCTTTCATATTTGACTTCTCGATTGACTATGTACATAAATCAAAGATAGTTATCTGACAACCAATATTTAAATGAGTAAACGTTTTCCTTTTTTTTAACCGGAAAAACTTAAAAATTAAAATTAAAGAATATATTCTATCGGTGAAATCATATATAATCACTTGTTTATCTTATGCCCAACAAAGATATAGTTCATATACTTGTAAACAATTTTCAATTTATTCAACCAAGCATGATTCGTCCAAGAAAAATACCAACACCATGTTATCACATATATAGGGGCGGTATAATAATATGAAAAATTATTGGTCAAAAATTGCATGGACATAACTATGAATGGGGCCCTTCACACCCATAGGTAAGAACTTACATGGACATAACTTCCAAAGCTCAACCAATATTTAAATGAGAAACGTTTCCTTTTTTTTTACCGGAAAAACTAAAAATTAAAATTAAAGAATATATTCTATCGGTGAAATCATATATAATCACTTGTTTATCTTATGCCCAACAAAGATATAGTTCATATACTTGTAAACAATTTTCAATTTATTCAACCAAGCATGATTCGTCCAAGAAAAATACCAACACCATGTTATCACATATATAGGGGCGGTATAATAATATGAAAAATTATTGGTCAAAAATTGCATGGACATAACTATGAATGGGGCCCTTCACACCCATAGGTAAGAACTTACATGGACATAACTTCCAAAGCTCTAGGTGTATTGTCACTCGAATTTGAAATTTTTCCTCCGGTGAGAATTGAAAATTTCACCGAAGGCGAAACTGAAACTGTTAAACCCAAGAAATACCCACACGCCTTTGTATAGGGATCTGGTTTGATTGTGGTGGAAGTTAATATTATAACTAAATAAGGTAAAAGAGTGTGAATAACGTTTGCAATAATTCGTAATAACTAAGAGAATTTACAATGTTATAACTAAAGAATTAATGTGCAATGGCTGAATTTCTAATAAATTTTATACTTACATAAATAATTAGGACTTTTAATTAATGTTACTTTTTTTATAGTTATTATATTTCAATTAAGTGTAGGGACAAAATGAAAATGTTTATTTCATGTTATTGAATATAAAATTTATTTTGCATTAATGAAAATATTTATCTCATAAAAATTAGCTATTAAATAAATAATAAAAATTAAACTAATACAAACTTCAATTAGCATTATTATAGATTATATGAACTTTTCTTCGTCTAAAATACTGAAATATTAAGAAATAGTAAATAGTAAATAAGTAAAACAAAAGGGCAATGTTTATATACTAATAACTATTTTGAAGCAAATTTCCTGACAATCTATATCACATAGGTAAAGTTGATATATAAAGTCATTCTTTTGAATTGAGCATCAAAAAGACAGATCGTGACAATTCTCTAACTCTTGAGAAGTTTAATAATTTTGAAAAAAGATATTCAGAAGCATATATCTACATCATAAGAGAAATTCTTAACAAAAATATATTGGAACATTACATACTATTATTTATATTAAGCAAAAAAATAATTATTATATCATCAAAAATATTTTCCAGAAGTACTCGAGGTTACGGAATACACCCTATTATGATAGAACAATTTACTTCATAATATAGTTGTACCTCATATTCCTCTATACTTCGAACTCAGTCAACGACAACAAATCACACGAAATTTTTAAAATGCAAGAAGAAGAAGAAGAAGAAGAGTAGAAGATTAAAAAAATTGTGGTTAAAAAATGAGAGGAAGCCCCTCTATTTATAGTCAACAAAGGATAGTACGAACAAGTGTTTTTTGTGTCTTATCATTAAAGTCATGACCTTTCCGAGAAGTCACAACCCTTTGGAAAAGTCACAACTCTTTGAAAAAGTCAGAACTCATCGGACAAGTCAGAACTCATCGAAAAAGGTCACAACTCTTTGAAAAAGGTCACAACTTATCGCAAAAGTCACAACTCATTGAAAAAGTCACAACTTAAGTTAGGGAGGGATATAATAGTAATTTAACTTTCAAGTTAGGAGTTCATGTTTTTAAGGTAATAGAGATAGATATAGATATAGAGATCTATCACATTTAAGCAACCATCACTAAGTATATCTTAGTTAAGTATATTTTTTCCTTCTTTACTTTAAAATAGTTCTAGTGGATTGAACTTCTCTTAGTTATCCCCAATAACTGACAGTTAGTAACCCTTTATATAGTTACTCGTAACTCTTTATACGGCTACCAAATGTTATGTGTCTTGTTATGACAATTTTAACAACCGTTTGTATGAATGCTCATCACTCTTTATACGGTTACCATTCCTGTTTTGACTCATTATGGTAAAATTATCATCCCTTTGTACGGTTGTTTGTATTCTTTTATACGGTTATCATTTATATATATGTTGTGCCTCATTAGGACAAAAATAATAATCCTTTGTACGATTATCATGCATGTTGTCTCTTATTATAGCAAAATTAGCAACCCTTTATATATGGTTACTCGTAACCTTATTTGTGATTACCATTTCATTAAACATTACATCAATCTTAAATCTTTTAATTTTAATGTGGTTATGCCACTTGAAGAACATCATAGCATTCTCAACTTTAAAGTATCAAAAGAATCAAACATCTACGAGTTTCATAGAAAATATAAAGAAAATTCTAAACTTGCATAAGTTTATCAGTAAGCGGGAGCTTGGACACATAGTTTAATAATTTTATTACATATAAATTGTGAGCTTACTCGCTCTAATTAATTAATTCACAATATCATTAAAAAATATACATTTAACTGAAAATCTTATAAATATGACATATTGATGTTTGTGGAAAAAAAAAAAACTTTTAGTAAAAACAAGTGCTATATATACTCACTTCAAGATTCTACCTCCCTAAGAAATTAACTTCTCAGTGTGGCAACAAAACATGAATGGCAACTTTGCCTGTATAACTCAGCAGGAGCTTTAATATTTGCGCATGTTTTGGCTTCGTTTTTTTTAATTATAATTCCCTTTTTTCTTTAACTATTGAAGCCAACATCTTTTCCCAAATTTCTTTGCTCACCGTGTCTAATGCAACTAAAGGTCGCTTCAAGTAAATTTGTCTTTTGTTAATATATGTTTGCCGACGTGAATAAGATTCCAATATTCCTATTAATTCAAGTTAATTTACTTTGTGGGGTTTGGCCATTTGGAAACTCCATCAAGTTTTATTTTCCTCTAGTTTCTCTCTTATTGTGTGCGACTATTTTGTCAAGGCCAAATACATAAACAGACTCTTAAACTTATCACTAAATTATAGTTTAGCACTCTAACTCAAATTTGTTCCATTTAGACATTTCTTTCCAAAGAACCAACAAAGTGGGATGTGTGTACTTCACACGCCATGAAATGACACAAAAGCCAATTAAAAACACATACACAACTCCTCTAACTTTCCCTCGTGTTTCATTTTTACACTCTATCTTAGCTTTGTTCCATTTTAACCCTTCAACTCTATTTTTTATATACCATTAAAACACAAAATACTAATTTTATGATTTCTTTATTTTTATTTATGTTCTTCATTTCAATTTTTCATTTTAAAAATCACGTCATTAGTTTTAAAAAAACAGAAATTCACAGATGAACATCAATTTTTGGTGAAAAATAATCTACGTAAGCGTGTTAGTTTTCTTTCTAAAATAACTAATTAAATTAAATAACATCACATATTTTTTTCATATCCAATCTATCTGGATTTAACTCAAATACTAGCTTTCTAACTTTTCATTCAACTAAATACGACTAAAAAAATTATTTTCATTGCAAACTAATAACACTACTAAAAAACACGACAAACTTCATTGTGTTGTCATTGATTTTATTTTAAAAACAAATCGACACACTTTCGTCGGTTATTTTTCACGCAAAAATCTAGGAAACTCTCAAAAGGAAATTGTTCCATTTAAAAAAAAAACAATGATCATTCGTCAATTTTTAATTTTTAGAAGACTAATGACGAACACTAATTTTAAAAATGTAAAATTACAGTTGAAAGCATATATAAAAATAAAGAAATCATAAAATAAGTATTTTGTGTTTAAATGGTACATTAAAAATAGAGTTGAAGGGTCAATTTTTATGTCACGACCCGAGCCTACACCCTGGACGTGGCTGGCAGTCAAGAACTATTGTTAGTCCCCAAGCGAACCCAGGCTGACTACAAATGGAAGACTAACTTAAGCATACAAAAGCTTAAAAACTAAATATAATTCATGAAACTCAAATACAAAGCTTTAACTCAAATGAAAAATTCTGAATAAAAATAAATTATTCAACTCGCCATAAATTAGGCAACTTAAGTCTTTAAAACATTTACTAAAATAAATGAACAGACTTCTAAAACTCGATTGTCAATCTATGAAGTCTCTAAAAGACAAAGATGAAAGTCGGGACAAGATCCACGAAATCCTAACAGCTGATATAACTGAAGGTAAAAGTGGAACCCTCCTGAAGCAAAGAGGTTCACCATAGCTATCTCAAACTCCATATGGTATCAACGATGCTCTTGTTGATGACCCTGAATACCTGTATTTGCATCATGAAATGATAGCAAGCCAAATAACTCAGTACGTGGAATGTACGAGCATGTAAGGGGAATTCTAAAGCATAAACATAGTCTTGAACTTGATAAAAAGGAAACATACTTACCTCTTCTAAACTCACTCAACTCAACTCAACTCAAGAATAAGATACTCAACTCATAGATATGATCCTCAACTCAAAGGTAAAATATTCAACTCAGTGAACTAAGGTTCAACTCACTAATAATATATTCAATTCAGTGAAAGAAGGCTCAACTCAATAATAAGACACTCGACTCTTGGTACTCAAACTCTGGATACTCAACTCAATATAAAGCAACAATAAGAGATGCAATATATGGAAAGTTTCTAAATAGTAGAAAACAACTCAATTTATTTAAGAATACAGTATACTCAGTTTGTATGCAAGGATAAAATATAAACTTTGTTTGTATATGAAAATACAAGTAAAATCTGTGTATATAAAAATACAAATATCTTTGTGGTAATTTCTCTAACCGACAACCATCACTCTGAGCTATGTGATGATACATCGTCTCACCCACCCTGGCAGAACTGTCATATACTTTTCCAGGGTATAAGGCCTACTCACTAAGTGGATCCACTAGTCTATGCTAAAAAGCATTAAGGAATCATCTAAAATTATGACCCTTTCTACCCACGTTCGCCACATGGTTTATGGGGGCTGTGAGTTATCTAAACTCTCCCTCATATCGCTGCTCAATTCAACTCCCAAAATATACTAGCTCAAATGTTTAAAAACATAACTCTTACTGTGGTTTGAAATAATTACTCAAAAACTAGCCCAAAGGCTCTCTAGGAAATCAATGTTTCCTCTCTTGCCTAATTGTGAAAGCATTTACTCTTTACTGAAAAACTAGCTCGAAGGCTCTTTTGGAAATCGGTGTTTCCTTTCTTGATTAAATGTGAAAACATTTTAACTCTTGCAAATACTTAGTTCCCATATACCCTTTAAAGAAAAGAACTTCACTTTTACTCTTTCTCAGCTCAATGCTCAAGTCTTTAAAACAAGTTTAAAACAATTGTAAAAGACCTCTCAAAATAAGGTTCATGCCGAATTGTGGACGTGAACAACTCGATCCAAGGTTTTCAATAACCATACATAGAACTCAATACTCGAAACTCAAGAACTTCAATGATTATAGTCGCTTCAAGAAAGCTTTACTCAAAGGGTTCATGTGGAATTATGGGCATGAACTACTCAACTCAAAGACTCAAATATACTTCTCATTTCAAGACTGCTTGACTTATAGGGTTCATGCAGACTTACGGGCATAAATTACTCAACTTAAGGACTTCATGGGTAACGTGTAATAGTCCCATGCTTAGGAATATAATCTAAAAAGGGTTAGAAACTCGATACTCAAGACTTAGAACTTGATGATACTACTCCTCTCAAAGAAACTCAAATGATGGAGTTTATGCAGAATTTATGGGCATGAACGACTCGATTCAAGGGTCCAAATAACAATATGGAACTCAGGTATATGACTCTTCTTATTGTCATACTTACTTCCTCAAAACTTAGCATAAATCGACAGTTGATCTCAAAGGATTTAGAATTGAACTCAAAAACTTTGTTAAACTCTACTCTTAAATCTTTCTTGAATTTGAATTATGAATTCAAGAGTTCTAATTCATGATATGAATGATCTCAATAACAATATAGCAATTGGATAACTAGGAATAGAACTTTTAAAAGAAACATGAACTCAAGAACTCAAAATCAACTTATATAAAAAATACTCAAATCTAGGGAAAGTATCCTAGATTACTCTTTTACTGATCTGAAAGTAGATGTAGGGCGTGAGGACGAACTAGTCCAACATTATGATAGTCTTACATACCTGGAAGAATGAGTTTCTTGAAGAATCTAGAAGAAGAACTTGATTAGAATCTTTAAAACCCTAGCTTGAAATTAAACAATCAAGAAAACCTTTCTTGAGATTCTTGAATTAGTTTCTTGAAATCTCTATGTCCAAAAACTGTGTTTTTCATTAGTGATTCATAATTATATAGAAGAATTTGAGTTGGAAAGAATAGAATTCTTGGAGAAAAACTTACCTTGAAGAAGAATCTTGAAAAAGATAGGAAGAATTTTGAAAAAGATTGAAAGAATCTTGAATGGAGTTTTCTACTTTGATATTTCCTTAGGATTTTGTCTTAGGGTGTGAGAGAAAAGTGAATGATGGATTAAAAGATGAAAATCTGAATGTTTTGAGTCTTTTACTAGTCAGAAACTCATTTAGGGATTTCTTGGAGGTAAAAAAAACAAAAACAACCCTTTTAATGTTTTCCCATCAGCTAATTCGTAACAACACTGTATATGTTACTAAAATAGTCATAACGTTTTACTCAGAAATTGAATTGACACGAAATTTGTGGCGTTGGAAAGTAGATTAAAATACCTTTAATTGGAAAGGTTATGACTCAGGTAACTATTTATATTCCAAGAGATATGGTCATCCGCTGTCGCACCCTATTTCGAACCGGCCGAAACAGTTCACAACATAATATGGCTGACACTCTGATTTTGGAAAAAAATGTTTTGTTTGTTTTAGAGTCGCCTCCTAAATTTTAAGGAAAATAGTAGGAAAACCATTTTTTAAATATGTAAATGTAAACTCTGTTTAGATTTGCGAAACCAATGAGATTCTGAGTAAGGGTTTTGGTTACTCGAGGGGAAGGTGTTAAGCATCCCTCAGAGCCTATCCGAAGATAGTCCTTAAACTTAATTTAGGAAAATATAATTAGGAAAACGTGTTTATTTATTTGTTTTAAAATCAATGATAATTAAATTTTATTATATTTAAGAAAAGAGTAAAATACAAGTTACGATAAATATATATGTCTATTAAATAAACTAATGGTAGTATGTTTATCATATAGTAATAAATAAATGTACTAAAGTGTATGATAATTTTATATGTTAAAAAAATATAGATGTATCTTATATAAACTTATCCTAAATATATAAATGTTGAGTTTAAAGGATATGAAAATTTGTCGTTTCATTTATATATAGAATTAAGACGTGAAAGAAAATAAAATAAAATGAGATAATAATTGAGTATAAATATGTAGTAGTATGTGTAAAATATGTTTTTAAATGGAAGTACATAAAATGGAGTTTTCTAAAAATAAACAAATACAACAAATAATAATGATACTAAATGTTAAAATATTATATAAAGTTTGTGATCTTAAGCATGGTATGTACACATAGGTTGTTTAAAAAATATGAATATTCATTATTTATTTATATGTTGGAAAAATTGACAATAGATTCTATGTAGTAAAATAATATGTATATGAAAGTATAGGGATTTATAAATTATAAAAATGAATAAGTAACTTTGTAAAAGAGATAGTAGATAATAGAAAAATAATATAAAGGGTAACAAAATACTAAGTCATGTATAGAGAAAACTAAGTATAAAATATAGAATTTTGTACCTTTTTGCGTATGACATATAAATATATATGTACCTTGTAATAGTAACATATGTACAATAAATATACCTTGCGTTTTTCTTTTTAAAAATCTGAAATCTCAAATATAAAAATTAGAAAGATGAATTAAAAAAATAAAAATAAAAATTGTCATATCAAGTTAAATAAAGATGAATTTAATGGTTGAGTTACTTGCGACACTTCCTAGTTTAGAATTATTACCTATTTTAAAATTCCAATTAAGATGATAAAAAAAACCAAGGCATATAGCTAACCATTTTTTAACTAATTCCTAAAGAGGCGTATATACCTATACATATATTTTAAACTTATACTTGCATCAAATTTAGCTTCTTTATATTAAAGAAAAGGTTTGCTTTATGCGTATAAATAAATGATTAAACGACATGTCATTATTTTATATCTATAAGTGTCAGATGAACTAAAGATCAACCGAATGAAATGAACTCTAGATTATTTTAGATCAAATAAATATATCTTTTTTTTTTATCAAAAGCTACACAAACATATATTCGGAGTAATACAAAGTTAGTTAAATAAATGTGAATAAGAAAGTAATGAGGAAGGTAAGGAGCTAGATACTATAAGTTCCTATTGGAGGAACAAGCTTCCGATGATTTAGACCCCTGAGCGCTACGATAGTCCTAATAGCTGTTGACCCAATATTTTGGGTCAATAACGAGTTCCAAAATAGAACTCCAGCTCCCGAGTGTACATGAAATAAAAGAGATTGAATTAGCGTCTTAATTCCAGATGGGTTAAATAAATAAGGATGAGGAAACTTATAAGAAGAAGAACTTGCAGTGAAAATAAATACACGCTATATGCTTCGAAAGAGGGAATGAGAACAAAATTAGACATAATATATCAATAGGCAAAGATCAGTGATAGCATGCCAGACAACGATGTCCTCAGTCATGAGCAAATATGTGCCTGTACCTTCTTATATATGCTTGAAAACTATATCATGTTTAAGTATAATCTCAAAAGAAACAATGTAATTCTAACTCTACATATATAAATTTTGTTAACTCCAACTTGATATTCACGAGATTTAAAGACAAAAGTTTATAGGTTCCAGGGAAAAGATTGTTATTTTTTGGTCTATGGTAGGAAGGTCCTATCATGTTTTTAATATTTCCTGAAGCATACCAAAATTCTACCAGTTCGATGCACTATAAGTCAATAGAGGTACACAAATCTCTCAAAAAAGAACATAAACATACTCCGACGAAATAGGAATCTTAAACGGTGAACTATAAATTGAACTAACTTCACTCTAATCTGGAGAGGATTTAATTAAATGGAAACAAAAAGTGTATGTTATAAACTTGAAATCAGTGACTACAATATTCTGCCACGAGTTATATAGATCGCATCCATTGACCACGCAAGCATACAATCAGCCACAACTAGGTACACATAACAAAATGACTTTCAAACCATGTTTAAGTATTCACCAATGAAAAATATATCAGATTTCTATTAACTTAAAGTTGCAGAGTTTAAGACATGCTGGTTAACACAAAAATGACTCTTATTTTACTAGTATAAAAGTTTCTCTCAGAAAGCTCAATATTAGGACAGCCCCATTGACGATTTTTGAGAAAAAATAAATAAATAAAAGAAAACTAGGGACGATGAAATGATAAGGCAAAAATATATTCAACTGGTCGCACATATCCAAGAGTATAATAGCATACTAGTTTCGACTCGACAAACTTCTTTAAAAGTAATCCCGGTATTTTTGTTTCCATACAACAAAGCCATATTTCTTTTGATAGAACTCAATTCAAACAGAGCAAACACTAACATTTATAATCACCGTCCATTCAGTAACAAGCTTTAAAACAAAGTATCCAGCTTAAATTTTGTCAACACATGAACACGGACCAGATTTCTGAAACAATGGCTGCCTGTTGGGACAGACAACTGGAAGAAAATTTGGACACAAAGTTAAGCGCTTTCAAACTTTTATATTAACATTCCAAAATTTTGAAAAGTTAAAATACAGAAAGAGCATTATCGGACACATCTGTAGAGATTGGGACATGCTATGAATATTGAGAACTCAAAACAAGCAGCAGTGGAGCTATGGACCTCCAAAAAGGGACATAGCGGGAACTAAGTGACAAATCACACAACTAATTTGTGAATTTTCTGAATAGGTAAAGGGATCAAAAGTCATTTAAATTTAACAAAGGGATCTGCGAAGAGAGAAACTGAAGTTGTTACACCCAAAAGACAATAAGACAATTCCACATACAACTATCACATTAGGTAGTTTCTGCAACTCCTACGCCTATTTAAAATGATGCCGACAGTAGCAAGCCAAGTGAACCCAAACGACTTCTAGTCGTTTGCCTAATGTGAAACTTAAACGTGGATAATGAAGAGCGAAACCCAACCAGGCCAAATTTTGGAAAGAATCAGATTATGGAACTCAAATAGGTAGACCTAACGTGAAAAGAACATGACAATTGAATCCAAACTATCGAGAAGCTGACAATTAGGCGACATTAGCATTATTTAGATGCGAAGTGAATTTAGCCGAGCACAACTCATCACTACAACATGAGTAAGGTATAAACAAATATTAGACGACCAAAGATGTCGTTACCAAGATGCTACAACCAACAAACCCAATATAATCAATATTTACTCATATCAACAACAGACACTCAGTTGTCAGGGGATCACCATACATTCAAACAGTAAAAATGCGGAGAGCTATGAAAGATATCCAGATGAATATAAAAGCAATGGAAGAAAAAAAAATCTAAAGAGCAAGCCAGTATTTACATTTAGTAAAACAAAACACACATATAATCAGATTGATAAATCAACCGCCCCTCTGATCGACACCAATCTTTACTAACATTTTTATAACAAAATGAGTTTAGATAGGCAAAATTGAGATAACGACACAGAAACTATATTCTTATTTCCAAAGAAAAATGAAAACAAAGTGTAAGACGAGGGTGATTACTGACCTTGTATAGGGCAGCGAACTAAGGCTTTGATGTCAAGGATTCTGACCTCGATCTTACTTGAATTCGAACCCCAAAAAAAAATCGAAAACAAAGAGAAGAGAAGAGAAATTGTGTATCAAACTGTAACCTTTTGAAATTTATTGTTTCTATATGTTCTTATATCTATTGTTGCATTCTTGATTGCTGTTCTTATCCCTTTTTTTCTCTATCATCCTTTTCAAAGGAGAGCCAAAGTTCTCCTCTTTATAGCCGATTTGGGGCCTCTACTACATTCAAAAAAAAAAAAAGTGATGGAACCTTACACCCATCAGATTAAAGGGCCGACTAGCCCCAAATCCGATGGTTCTTCATGCCTTTCTTCTTTTCAGGTGTGGCAGTGCTGGTGGGAAGGCTTTTGAGGTCTGTTTTGGTTCATAAAAGATGATGGAAGGGATGTAAAGTTGATGGGAAGAGGTTATGATTGACGGACGGCGGATGGACCTGGCCAAAAACCACCAGAAATTGCCATTTTCCGACGGTTCATAGCCGTTCTTCGGCAGAGATTGATGGGAGAGGGGCGTGAAAGGTTCCTGGGGAAGAAGGAAAACGTTTTTGGGGAAGGAAAAAGTTCTGGGAAAAAGAAAAGTGTGGCTGATGGGTTGTACTTATTTTGGGAAAAGATGAAAACAATTTGGGATTTAATTTGGGCCGTCCGATCATTTGATCGGACGGTTGGTAAAAATAAAGAGTTTAAAAATAAATAATTATTATATATATATATAATAATAATAATAATAAAAGGATGAATTAATTAAGGCCGTTAGATTAGATTGTTGCAAGATTAGCTTATTTGATAAAATTAATCACTCTTAAAATTAAATTAACATAAATTAGTAAATCATCAATTAACTAAGCTTTCTAATTTTAATAAATGTACGTAAAATATCTATTGCGACAAAGGAATTATATTTGAACCAAAATAGATTCAATTCTTAAGAAGAACAACATTTATTTAAAAATGAGAAAGTAAGTAGTAATATAATATATTTAATTTTTTATAAGAAATAACATTTAAGAAATAAATTTATCAAGTCAAATAAATAATTAAAAAAAAATTGTATTCCTATGAAAAATTTCATAACATATATATTTTATTATTATTATTATAATTATTACTATAGTTAAATGTGGAGAGCCAAAATTGGGTGTCAACAGTCATCTGAAGTTGACCGAAGTAGAATCTTGCATCAAAACTTAATCAATAAGGAAACTTCAAGAACACATATCAAGAACTTAGCAAGAAATTAAATTGCTCAATATTTATGGATAGATTCACAAAAGAAATTCATGATTGGCGTGTGGGTGAATAAATCCAGCACTATGGAAGCTTACATACTTCTTAGGGGACAAACCCATGGCGAAAATCTGCAACAAAACTCAAGAACCTCGACGAACGCCTTGATCCTTTACTCTTTTCTCCTCTTTTCTATTCTTCAACTCTCAACTAAAACCCTAAGCATTTATTGGGATTATAAAATTGAACCTAATAGGATTGGACCCTTAAAACCTTACTAAAAATGAATTAAATCTGGTTGGGTAAAGGAAAGAGCAAAATACCCCTTACTATTTTCGGGTAACTTTCCTTAACTGGACAGCTTGACTTCAAAAGGGCGTATCTCACTCATCCGACCTCGAAACTTAGCAAACTCCTTGGCGTTGAAAAGATAATTCAAAGAGCTTTCATTATCAATCTTGTAGCCTATCTAAATCATCATGTAATAAGAGTTATGGTCATTTTAATTTGACCCAAAACTCATAACTTAGGCATAACTTGCAAAATTTAAGATTTAACTATTTCCAATTTAGTTTTTTTTTCGGAACTCAAGGTGCTACATCTAGTGACCTTAACACTTAAGAAATTTTAAATTGCTCTGAAAAATTACTCTCTATGAAGGATGGTTCAATTCATAGCTCAAAATTTTTCAGGGTGTTACAATATCTCCCCATTGGGATCATTTGTCCTCGAATGACGACTGGACTGGGTATGGAATGGGGATACTCTTACTAAGGTCTGATTCTAATGGTATGCTCTTATTATATTCAAGATTAACCCAAATCCTTACCACCACATTGGGCTCATACAAAGAACCACCTAATGTTTAACAACACCACATTCAAACTTAGTACTCTAACAACCCCTTGGACTCCTACTAACCAACTCCTTCGGAACCAACTAAGGGTTCTCATTTAACTATTTTTCATAGTAAGACCTAATCCTCCTCATCTATAACTTTAGACGGAATTATTACCCCATCATTATCACGATAGGAACATTAACCTTCTCTCTCTAACATCTCTCTATTTCTAAAAGAACCTGTGAAAAGATAACTCCCATACTCTTTGGAACTCATTACGATCTTATTCTCGAACACTTGACTTGATTTCTCGTCTCGTCATCTCCCCCTTAGGTCTAAAGCTAACACTTGAAAGCTATGGACCTATTCCACATTGACAACTCAATTATGCTGTCTAGGCACACATGAAAAATTATAACTTAATTGGAACCTCGTCTAATTACATACCATCTCAGTGCACCTCTTAATGCTCTTATTACTCTTGTGACTTAGCCACACTTCTTTTCCCTTATCTAAAGGTTAGTACCTCTCACTTGTACCACTCATATTTATTGCAGATAACATCTCAATTCCTCACTTACTCAATGCCAAGTCTACCAGATCAAATCTCAACACTAACATCATCTCCCTCATATTGACATTCTTTCGATCATGACACTCATCTCAAATTCAAGCTTAATGTTCATCACTAAACCCGAATATCAATACGATTGTTCACCTACTATATTATACCTCATTACTTAATCAGTTCTATAACCTTCTGAACAACATAATCCTCTCAAGCAAATCATAAACCTAACTTAGATCTATCACTTTATGAATACTTTTTCTCTTCTATTCAACATTCACACTTGGTCATTACCTACACTATGAAACTTCATCACAATCTCCTTTCTAGATAAAACACACTATACCTCCTATGATGGAATCTTCACAACTCATCACTTCTTAGTCTACGCATAAGGGAAAACTCCTCATTAATAACTTACTAGGTGTATGACTATAGTAACATAGCTTGTTAAAACACCATCTCCCTTTCTTAGATTACTAAACCTATGCATACTTTCCTCTAACTCTGGGCTCTTTCATTACTACTGCTCATGATCTCGTAACTCATGTTACCTATTTGTGTGAAAATACTACCCAAGCTCTAAACATACTTTCTCATAAGGATATCAACTGAAACAGGGCTTAGATAAGAGAGTACAATTCGTTTTTAGCTCAAATGCATGATTCATATGAATATGGGTGCATTCCTATGAAACTGAACACTTACTCACTCATGGGCTTCTCTCAAGCCCCACTGGAGTCACATGACTTCCTCCAGACTCTTGCTAAGAATAATTCATCGATAAAGGATTGACCTTTCTTTTCAACCACTTCTAGTATGACGGGTAGTCGAATGGATATGAAAATGCACGAGTTAGAATAAGTGTCTATGACATAGCTCTATTGCACGATTTAGATTATGAAAGAAGGGAAACTTTTCATATATGTTTGTAGTCCCTCATTAATAGATGTGGGGCCCTCACAACCATAAATAAGATCCTACTTAACACGGCTTCATAGATACCCTAGGACACTTGAACTCTGTGCTCTGATACCAAATTCGTCATGACCCGAGCATACACCCTGGACGCAGCCGACACTCAAGAACCATTACTAGTCCCTAAGCTAACCCTCATCCTAGCTAACTACAAGCAGAAGACTAACTTAAGTATACAAAAGCATAAAAACTGAATATAATTCATGAAACTCAAATACAAAGCTTTAACTCAAATGAAAAGTTCTGAGTAAAACTAAATTATTCAACACGCTATAAAATAGGCGACTTAAGTCTTAAAAAAATTTAACAAAATAAATGAACAAACTTCTGGAACTCTATTGTCTATCTATGAATCCTCTAAATGACAAAGATAGAAATCGGTACAAGACCCACGACATCCTGACAACGGATATAACTGAAAGTAAAAGTGGAACCCTCCGGAAGAAATGAGGCTCACTATAGCTAACACGAACTCCATGTGGTATCAACGAAGCTGTTGTTGATTACCTTGAATACCTGTATCTGCATCATGAAATGCTGCAGAAAAACTGTCTCAGTACGCGAAATGTACGAGCATATAAGGGGAATTATAAAGCATAAACATATGCTTGAACTTTTTAAAAAGGAAACATACTTACCTCTTCTGAACTCACTCAACTCAACTCAACTCAAGAATAAGATACTCAACTCATAGATATGATACTCAACTCAAAGGTAAAATATTCAACTCAGTGAAACAAGGCTCAACTCAATAATTAGATATTCAACTCAGTGAAATAAGGCTCAATTCAACGATAAGACACCCGAATCTTGGTACTATAACTCTGGATACTCAACTCAGTATAAAGTAACAATAAGAGATGCAATATATGGAAAACTTTTAAAACAGTAGAAAGCAACTCAATGTATTTAAGAATACAATATAGTCAGTTTGTATTCAAGAATACAATATAAACAATGTTTGTGTATGAAAATACAAGTAAAATCTGTGTATATAAAAATACAAATATCTCTGTGGGAGTTTCTCTAACCGACAACCATCACTATGAGTTATGTGATGATACAATGTCACGCCTACGCTGCCAGAACTGTCTTATACTTTGCCAGTGTATAAGACCTACTCACTAAGTGGATCCACTTGTCTATGCTAAAAATCATTAAGGAATCATGTTAAAAGTATGACCCTTTCTACCTACGTTAGCCACATAGTTTATGGAGGCTGTGAGTTTTCTAAACTCTCCCCCATATCGGTGCTCAATACTACTCCAAAAATATACTAGCTCATATGTTTAAAAACATAACTCTTTCGGTGGTTTGAGATAATTACTCAAAAATTATCCCAAAGGCTCTCTAGGAAATCAGTGCTTCCTCTCTTGCCGAATTGTGAAAGCATTTACTCTTTACTGAAAAACTAGCTCGAAGGCTCTTTTGAAAATTGGTGTTTCCTTTCTTGATTAAATGTGAAAACATTTTAACTCTTGCGAATACTCAACTCAATGACTCAAATGTACTTCTCATCTCAAGACTACTTGACTTATAGGGTTCATGCGGAATTATTGGCATGAACTACTCAACTTATAGACTTCATGGGTAACGTGTAATAGTCCCGTGATTAGGAATATAATCTAAAAAGGGTTAGGAACTCGATACTCAAGACTTAGAACTTGAAGATACTACTCCTCTCAAAGATACTCAACTGATGGAGTTAATGCATAATTTATGGGCATGAATGACTCGACTCAAGGGTCTAAATAACAATATGGAACTTAGGTATATGACTCTTCTCATTCTCATACTTACTTCCTCAAAACTTAGCTCAAATCGACAGTTGATCTCAAAGGATTTAGAATTGAACTCAAAGACTTTCTTGAACTCTACTCTTAACTCTTTCTTGAATTTGAATTATGAATTCAAGAGTTATAATTCATGATATGAAGGATCTCAATAACAATATATCAATTCGATAACTAGGAATAAAACTTTTAAAAGAAACATAACTCAAGAACTCAAAATCAACTTATCTAAAAAATACTCAAATCTAGGGAAAGTATCCTAGATTACTCTTTTACTGATCTGAAAGTAGATGTAGGGGGTGAGGACGAACTAGTCCAACACTATGATAGCCTTACATACCTCGAAGAATAAGGTTCTTGAAAAATCTGGAAGAAGAACTTGATTAGAAGCCTTGAAACCCTAGCTTGAAGGTAAACAATCAAGAAAACCTTTCTTGAGATTCTTGAATTACTTTCTTGAAATCTCTATGGCCAAGAATTAAGATTTTCATCAGTAATTTATAATTGTATGGAAGAATTTGAGTTGGAAAGAATGGATAATTGTTGAAAAACTTACCTTGAAGAAGAATCTTGAAAAAGATTGGAAGAATCTTGAAAAAGAATGAAAGAATCTTGAATGGAGTCTTCTACTTTGATTTTTCCTTAGGGTTTTGTCTTATGGTTTGAGAGAGAAGTGAATGATGGATTAAAAGAGGACAATCTGATTGTTTTGAGCCTTTTACTAGTCAAGAAACTCGTTCAGTGTTTTCTTGGAGGTAAAAAAACAAAGACAACCCTTTTTAATGTATTCCCGTCGGCTAATTCGTAACAACACTGTATACGTTACTAAAATAGTCATATCCTTTTACTAAGAAATCGGATTGATCAAAATTCATGGTGTTGGAAAGTAGATTCAGATATCTTTAATTGGATATGTTATGGCTCATGTAACTCTTTATATTCCTACAGATATGGTTGTTTGAAGTTGACCCAAGTAGAATCTTACATCAAAACTTAATCGATATGGAAACTTCAAGAACACATATCAAGAACTCATCAAAAAATTAAATTGCTCAATATTTATGGATAAATTCGCAAAAGAAACTGATGATTGGAGTGTGGATGAACAAACCTAACACTATGGAAGCTTACATACATCTTAGGGGCCAAACCCATGGCAAAAATCGGCAACAAAACTCAAGAACCTCGACGAACGCCTTGATCCTTTCCTCTTTTCTCCTCTTTTATCTTCTTGAACTCTCAACTAAAACCCTAAGCGTTTATTAGGATTATAAAACAGAACCTAATAGGATTAGACCCTTAAAACCTTACTAAATATGAATTAAATCTGGTTGGGTAAAGGAAAGACCAAAATACTCCTCACTATTTTTGGGTAACTTTCCTTAACTGGGCAGCTTGACTTCGAAAAGGCATATTTCACTCATCTGACCTCAAAATTTAGTAAACTTGGTGGCGTTGGAAATATAATTCAAAGAGCTTTCATTAGCTATCTTGTAGCCCACCTAACGTATCTTGTACTAAGAGTTATAGTCGTTTTAATTTGACCCAAAACTCATAACTTTAGCATAACTTGCTAAATTTCAGATTTTGTTTTTTCCAATTTGGTTCTTTTTGGAACTCAAGGTGCTACATCTAGTGACCTTAACACTTAAGAATTTTTAAATTGCTCGGAAAAACTTACTCACTATGAAGGATTGTTCAAGTCATAGTTCAAAATTTTCCGGGGTGTTACATTATATTTTTAAAGAAAAAAAATACTTTTTTTGGCTTTCACTCTCTTAGAGAAAGAGTGATGCACACACTCTGCACATAAAATAGAAGTGTCTAAATGGAACATGAAATTGAAGTTGAAGCATTAAAATGGAACAAAATTGAGTTTTAGTGTCTAATTAAAATTTAGGGAAAAGTTTAAGGGTCTATTTTTACCTCACCCTTTACCCCGACCCTCCCAATTAAAAAAAATAAACAACTTAAAATTTTATTTAGAAAATAGTTCAAATTTTAATTTTTTTGATCTTTTACCGCCTACACCTTGGACGTGGCCGACACTCGAGAACCATTGCTGGCCCCAAGCGAATCCTTAGCCTGGCTCAACTCTCAACGGAAGACTTACTAAACATCTGACAAACTCAAATATAAGGTTTTAACTCAAATGTCTCAAGTGAATAACTCAGAATATAATAGAATATTCAACTAGCCAGAAATAGGCAACTCAAGTGTTTAAAACATTTAACAAAGAAATGAAAAGACTCCTCAAATGCTACTGTCTATCTATCAAGCCTCTAATACTATGAGAGATGCCGGGACAAGACCCCCTATCATCCTAACAAAATTGAAATAATGGAAATAAATAAGGGATCCTCCGGAAGCAAGGAGGCTCACCAAAGCTAACTCAAACTATTATGGTTTCAACGAAGGGCCTGATGATAACCTTGATCTCCTGTATTTGCATCATGAAATGATACAGGCCAAATAACATCAATACATTGAATGTACGAGCATGTAAGGGAAACACTGAACATAACATAAAATCTTGAACTTGGAAAAAAGGAAACATACTCACCTCAGCTCAACCTCAACTTAATACATTATAAAAACAACAAAAAAGATGCAGTTTATATAAAGGATTTAAAATAGTAGAAAACAACTCAATGTATTTAATAATACAATAATAAATTTTATGTGTATGTAAAGATACAAAATAACCCAATTTGGGAGATTCTCTAACAGACAACCATTACTATGAGCTATGTCCTACACCTTGCTGATATATAAGACATCCTCAACTAAATGGATCCACTAATCTATGCTTAAAAAGCAATAAGGAATCATCTAAAAAGTATGACCCTTTCTACCCACGTTCGCTATATTGTTTATGACAACTTTGAGTTGTATGAACTCGTCCCCATATCGGTGCTCAATACTACTCCAAAAAATATAACTTAGCTCATATGTTTAAAAACATTTCCTCATCCTCAAGCTTTGAGATTATTACTCAAAAAAGTTCATTTAAAATATATTATACTCAAAAACTCCTCATGAACTCATTTGGAAATCAATGTTTCCTCTCTTTTTAAATGTGAAAATATTTACTCTTTGGAATACTTAGTTCCCATATATTCATTTTGAAAAATTAAACTCAACTCTCCTTATCCTCAAACTCAAGTACTCAAGTCTTAAAACAAGTTTTAAAAGATTGTAAAAGACTTCTCAAAATAAACCAAAAGAACTCTCAAGTCTTTATTCTTAACTCTACCTTGAATTTGAATTATGAACTCAAGGGTTTTGATTCATGTTATGAAGGATCTCTCGATGTTTAGATGTATGTTAGAGTAGTTAGAATCATAAAGTAGTAAAGGTACCATTTAAAAGAACTCAGATAGGTCAAACAACAGATAAAGGACGGGGGCAGGCGACCCTGGTGCACTGAGTAGCGTGGGGTACTGGCCCCTAAACTTCATAGAGCTCTTCGTGGCGCACTCCTGGAACGGCGCACCAGCCCCCGCCATGTGTTTCACGTTTTCTCATCCTAATTCGCCTAGAATCGAATGGTTTCTTCCAAACCCTCTTAGATTCATTTACCTAACTTAAATATATGAAAATCTACTCGAAAACCCTCAAGAACAGTACTCATTAACATGATCCTCGCCTCAAGAACTCAACCAAATATCAAAATTCAAGAACGGAGGACAACACCTCAATAATTTCATCAAGAACCTCAATATACTCAATCTCATGGATGAATTTGATAATGTAAATCATGATTGATGTGTGGGTGAATGAACCCATCACTATGGAAGCTTACATACCTCTTAGGATTGAATCATTGGCGAAAACCCCTCACAGATTGCAGGAATCTCGATCGTTCTTCCTTTTCTCCTCTTTTCCTCTTCTTGAACTCCTCTCAAAACCCTAAGTGTATTTAGGATTGTAAAAACAAACCCAAATAAATTTTGACCCCAAAAATACTACTAAAAATGCTTTAAGTTGATGGGGTAAGGAAAACATCAAAATATCCCTCATTATTCCTGGTAACTTTCCTTAATTGGTCAGGCTTACTTCAAACGGTAATATCTCCCTCATCTTAACTCGATCCTTAGCAGACGTGGTGGCGTTGGAAAGAGGATTCAAGGAATTTTCATTTGATATCTTATGGGCCACCTAACTCATCTTGTACTGGAAGTTATTGTCATTTGAAGTTTACCCAAAACTCACAACTTAAGCATAACTTGCAAAATTCTAAAATTAGCTCTTTCTAAATTTAGCTCTTTATAAGGCGGGATGTTACAATATCTCCCCCTTGGGAACACTCGTCCTTGAATGAGATTACACTAAGTAGACTAAGGGTGGCAACATCTAACTCCCAGCTCAAACACCAAACATGCAATTTAACACAACATTTCAACTTAAAAAGTACCAAGGAAATAATTAGTACCTTTGTTTGAAGCTTCTCCGGAAGCAAAGAGATGGTGGTATCTCTTCTTCATATCCTCCTCAGCCGCCCAAGTAGCTTCCTCAACAAACTGGTTCCTCCATAAAACCTTGACTGATGCTACCTCCTTGATCCTCAACTTGCAAACTTGACAATCTAGAATCTGAATGGGTACCTCCTCATAAGATAGACAATCCTTAATAACAATATCTTCAGTAGGTATGATAAGTGAAGGATCGCCCATACACTTCTTCAACATTGAAATATGGAATATCGGATGAACTACTGGTAACTCTAGCGGTAGCTCCAGCTCATAGTCTACATTTCCAATCCTTTTCGATATCCTATGAGGACCAATATACCGAGGACTAAGCTTCCCCTTTTTGCCAAACCTCATAATACCCTTAATGGGAAAAACCTTCAAATACACCCAATCATCCACCTCAAACTCTAAGTCTCTCCTCCTAACATCGGTATAGGATTTCTGACGACTTTGCGCTGTTTTCAACCTTTCTTGAATGAACTTCACTTTCTCCATAGCTTGATGAAGTTAGAGTCATAACTATTTTTGTAAGCAAACTCAATGAGAGGTAAGTGATCATCCCAATTACCCTTGAAATCGATCACACACACCCTCAACATATCCTCTGAAGTCTGAATTGTGCGCTCTGTTTGACCATCAGTCTCAAGATGGGAAGCAGTACTCAAATTTACCTTCGAACCCAAATCTTTCTAGAAAGACTTCTAGAATTATACAGTGAATTGCGCACCTCTATCTGAAATGATGGACACTGGAACCCCATGAAGTCTGACTACCTCTTGAATATATAATTTGGCATAATCTTCTGCTGAAAAGGTAGTCTTTACCAATAAGAAATGGGTTAATTTAGTCATCCAATCTACAATTGCCCAAATTGAATCATGCTGCCTGCGAGACCGCGGTAAACCAGTAATGATATCCATATTGATAATCTCCCATTTCCATTCCTAAATATCTATGTTCTAAGCCATACCATCGGGCCTCTAGTGATCTACCTTGATTTGTTGGCAATTTGGGCACTTAGCAATGAACTCTGCAATACACATCTTCATACTACTCCACCAATAGACTTCTCTCAAGTCACGGTACATCTTTGTGGAACCAGGATGGATAAAGTATCTGGAGCTATGAGCTTCCTCCATGAACATCTCTTGGAGCTCATCCACCTTTGGTACACATAATCTACTTTGATACCTTAATACACCATCTCCTCCTTTATCAAAAGCCATCGCTTTCTGCTTATGAATATTTGCCTTCAATTCAAGCAAAACATGATCTTGGTCTTGTTTCTCTTTCGCTTCGGACAGTAGTGATGATTCAACCCCATTCATCACCACCACTCCACCTTCATTGGAATCCATTAACCAGAATCCCAATTGTGCAAGTCTGTCCACATCTTTTTGTAACTATTTCTTGCCTTCCTCGACATGGGAAGTACTGCCCATAGAAAACCTACTCAAAGCATCATCAACAACAATAGCCTTACCTGGTTGATAGAGAATACTCATGTCATAATCCTTGAGTAACTCCAATCACCTCCTATGTATGAGATTAAGCTCTTTTCGACTGAATACATGTTGAAGACTCTTGTGATCGGTGAACACATCAACATGAACACCATAGAAATATCAATGCCATATTTCGAAAGCAAACACTACCGCAGCCAACTCTAGATCATGGGTTGGGTAATTTCTCTCGTGAATCTTAAGTTATCTGGAGGCATAAGATATAACTTTACCATTATGCATCAATACAAAGCCCAGTACAACTCTAGATGCATCACAATAAACAACAAAGCCTTGTGTATCTTCTGGTAAGGTCAACACTGGGTAGTAGTCAATCTAGTTTTCAATTCCTGAAAGCCTTTCTCACAAGCTTCAGACTATTGAAACTTTGTTGTCTTCTGAGTCAACTTTGTCAATGGGGATGAAATAGATGAAAACCCCTAGACAAACCTTCTATAATAACCAGCCAATCCCAACAAAATCCTAATATCAGTTTGAGATATGGATCTAGGCCAGTTCTGAACTGCCTCAACATTCTGAGTGTCAACTAGAATCCCATCACTAGAAAGAATGTGGCCTAAGAACTCCACTGACTCAAGACAAAATTTGTACTTGGAAAAATTTAGTATACAATTCTCTATCTCTAAAAGTTTGAAGAACTACTCTGAGATGACTAGCACGATCCTCCTCATTCTTCAAATAAATCAGAATGTCATCGATGAATACGATAACAAACATATACAGTTAAGGCTTAAACACTTTGTTCATAAGATCCATGAACGTTGCAGGAGCATCAGTCAAAACAAAAGACATGACTAAAAACTCGTAATGATCATAGCGAGTCCTGAATGCTGTCTTTGGAATATCACTTTCCCTTACTCTCAATTGATGATAGCCAGATCTGAGGTTTATCTTAGAAAAACAAGTGGCACCCTAAAGTTGATAAAAATATCATCAATTCTCGGAAGGGGATACATATTCTTTATAGTAATCATCCTTTTTCCTCACAAATAAGACCGGAGCGCCCCAAGGTGAGACACTTGGTCAAATGAAACCTTTATTTAGAAGGTCTTTCAACTGCTCTTTTAACTCTTTCAACTCAATTGTAGCCATTCTATATGGAGGAATAGTGATAGGACACGTATCAGGAAGAATATCTACACTGAAATCTATTTCTATCTCAGGAGGGACTCTGGGAAGATCATACGAAAAAACCCTTGGAAACTCACTCACAACTGGAATAGAGTGAACATGTGGTGTCTCAACACTATCATTAACTCGGAATAAGCGATAGATGCACCACTTGGAAACCAACTTTCTCGCCTTAAGGTACGAAATAAAATGACCCTTAGGCACTGTTGAACTACTCCTTCACTCAAAAACTTGCTCATTAGGAAACTGAAACTTAACTACAAAATAAAATGAGGCATAACAGGCATGAAGCCAGTACATACCTAGAATAACATCTAATTCCACCAGATCTAACTTGACTAAGTCAGCCATGGTGTCCTTGTGATCACATAAATTGTACAATCACAATAAACACTCTCATCTAGAGTAAACTGACCTATAGGTGTGGAAACACTGAAGGGATCAAGAAGTTGTTCGACAATAATGTCACACCTTATAGCAACATAAGGAGTCACAAAACATAGATTCGCATTGTCACGACCCAAGCCTAGGGCCTAGACGTGACATGGCGAATGAGGAACCCGAAGGAACCCCAAACAAGCCTCTCAAACTTGTCATCACACTTCATCGGTCGCGGAAGTACATTCAACATTAATTAACGGGAAATAGGGACTAAGGGCAAACCATTTCAAAATGACATCATAGAACAAGAGTCAAGCTCATTTACAAAATACTTGTCCAACGCACACCTCTACATACATAGATAGGACGGGGCCATGACATTCTACCGGCTCCCCTCATAGTCAAAATACAATTGCAAGCTAAAGTCTCAAAACATAGGAGTAGGAAACATAACACAGCCCTCGAATCATTGAGGACTCACCAACAAACTCGGATAAGCGTCGTACTAGCCACGTGAATGGAGAGAAGGATCAAGAGTAGCTCCGGTCCCTACATGGTGACATCATGTAGGCAAAATATGCGTTAGTACTTGGAATGTACTAAGTATGCGGGGTGCAACACAACAATAGACAAGGACACAATCGAAATACAAGAAATAGTTTCATAGGCATTATGAATAACAATATGAGGATGCATGATCAAAGTGAAGTCAAAACATGTTTAAGTAACTCTATACTAATAGTAGATATCATATGTGTATGCATGATCCAACCAATCTATAACCCCAACTTAGGATGGGGGATGCCGTTCACACCCGGACACCCTGGTGGCAAGGTATAAACCCCTCACATGGTTGATGTTGGTCACACCCCAAGCATCCTAGGTGGTGAGATATAAACCTCTCACATGGTTGATGTTGGTCACACCCCAAGCATCCTAGGTGGTGAGATATAAACCTCTCACATGGTTGATGTTGGTCACACCCCAAGCATCCTAGGTGGTGAGATATAAACCTCTCACATGGTTGATGTTGGTCACACCCCAAGCATCCTAGGTGGTGAGATATAAACCTCTCACATGGTTGATGTTGGTCACACCCCAAGCATCCTAGGTGGTGAGATATAAACCTCTCACATGGTTGATGTTGGTCACACCCCAAGCATCCTAGGTGGTGAGATATAAACCTCTCACATGGTTGATGTTGGTCACACCCCAAGCATCCTAGGTGGTGAGATATAAACCTCTCACATGGTTGATGTTGGTCACACCCCAAGCATCCTAGGTGGTGAGATATAAACCTCTCACATGGTTGATGTTGGTCACACCCCAAGCATCCTAGGTGGTGAGATATAAACCTCTCACATGGTTGATGTTGGTCACACCCCAAGCATCCTAGGTGGTGAGATATAAACCTCTCACATGGTTGATGTTGGTCACACCCCAAGCATCCTAGGTGGTGAGATATAAACCTCTCACATGGTTGATGTTGGTCACACCCCAAGCATCCTAGGTGGTGAGATATAAACCTCTCACATGGTTGATGTTGGTCACACCCCAAGCATCCTAGGTGGTGAGATATAAACCTCTCACATGGTTGATATTGGTCACACCCCAAGCATCCTAGGTGGTGAGATATAAACCTCTCACATGATTGAGGTTGGTCACACCCCAAGCATCCTAGGTGGTGAGATATAAACCTCTCACATGATTGAGGTTGGTCACACCCCAAGCATCCTAGGTGGTGAGATATAAACCTCTCAAATCAAAGGTCTTTCCATGGATATGTTATTGGCCACCCAATAATTTGTGTTCTAGGAGATATGACCCTCCAAAGTAGACCCTCGAAAAAGGCTTCACTTGGAAATTTCGGATTTTGATACGGTTGCTCTAAAATTTGGGTTAGACCCATTTCCCACTCAATTTGACCCCCTAAACAAGAATATGAAGTCGGATTTTTGAAAAACGAAACGGATTTTTTTTATATAGCTAAACAAGTTTCCGGTAACTTCCGAAGCACATTTGAAAGAACTTTTTGGGTCATTTCACGCATAATATAACACATTATAGCAACATAAGGAGTCACAAAACATAGACTCGCACCTAGATCTAGCAATGCATATACATCAAAAGTAAAGATTTTGATCATACCAGTGACAACATCTGGTGATTTCTCTAGATGCTTGCAACTGGTGATAGCAAATATACGGTTTACCTCTATGCATGTCCTTGAAGTAGATCCTCTAGGTGCAGCTCTGTCTGGCGGAGCCGCTGAAGAAGATTGGGCTCTATTGCCCTCGTTACCATTACCCTGCCTATTCTTAGGGCACTCTCTCATGAAGTGACTTGTTTGACCACACATAAAACAACCAGTGGAGCCATCACGACACACTCCTGGGTGGTTACTGCCACACTTAGCACATGCAAGAGTCCAATTACCTCATTTTGCCATATTACCTTGAGACTGTGCAGGTCTAGCTCTGAAGTTGTGAAAATTTTGATTCCTGAACTCAGCTTTGTTCTTTGGTGCAGGTCCACTAGCAGATGATGGAGCAGGTCCGTTTAGCTTTTTCTGAAAAAAGATGACTGGTTCGCATTGCTCTTCTGTTGCCCCGACTAATTTTATGTTGTCTTAGCCTTCTTGTTTCGGAACTCTTATTTATCCCTCATCTTATCTTCCTCAAAAATTTTCATTGTAACACCTCGTAGGTTAGTAGGCCAACTAGGGCTAAGAGTGAGGGTAACAAGACCCAAGGCAAAGAGGCAAGGCCCAAGCCAAGGGCCAAGGCAAATCGCCAAGACACTGCCCCACCTCACAACCACCATCACGGATCGTGGTGACCACAACCACTCATGGTGTGGTTCATGGTGGGATAGGCAGTGTGCTTGCCAAGCTGCCCAAAGTGAGACCCTCCCCCACAAGTTACTTGACGGCTCGTAAAGGCCACCAAGGGTCGTGGGAGTGGGAGTGGTCTTCACTTAGCCTCAAGGGGGGATCATGTTATGGTGACCTAGCCATTGCCTCAATGTCCACGGAGGGAACACCACTCGTGATCATGACCATGGCTCGTGGGGCCTCTCGTGGTCCCTGGGCAGGTCATTTAATTGAAGGGTTATTTTGGGAAGTTCCTTTTTGAATGGGTATTAAGTTAGATCGTCTTACCTTAGTTTTATACACATATATAAGTATTTTTAACTCAAAATACACCCATTCACCCCATTATTTCCAAAACCCCAAATCAAATCCCAAAAGTTCATCTTCTCTAAAATATTCTCTCTTTAGAAAACTCCAAGAAGAAGAAGAAGAGAGGAAAGCTAGGTCAAGTCTCCATTGTTCAAACTTGGTAGGATTTATAATCAAGGTATGATGGCTTATTCATTCATGGACTCCTTTCATCCATGAATCCCCCATATTTCCCCCCAATTGTGAAGATGAACCCCCAATTCTAGTTAGGGTGTTTTCCTGTATTGTGGGTATTATTGTATGTTGATCCAATAGAGTAGATAATGGTGGTTTATGATTGAATTAGTAGTATATCATATTTTTAAGATGAAATTACATGTTTATATGCCTAACCCATGTCCACAGAGATGAAATTGAAGTAAATGGGTTTTATGCCATGAAAGGGGAAATTGAGGGTTTAGATGTAACCTTCTAAGATTGATGAATTACTTTATGAATTACTTGAGATTATATCTCCTATATATGAATTGACTAAAAGTAAAGCTTGTAGACATGAATTGAATGTGATTAGAGCTTGTAAGATAAATCATGATGTATGGTGATTGAGATTGAGTTTGTATGATTATATTTGATTGGAATCACTTAAGAATAAAGCATGTGGTTAGATTGTCTTGAGAATTAGGCATATATTATGATTATGTGAAGTATTGCTTTAAGAGTAAGGCTTGATGTATGATTGTGATTTCTAGGGCATTAAGGGTAAAAGCTAATATGAATCTAGGAATGTTAAGTCTTTGAGAGTGAAGCTATTATGTATGTTGAATTGTATATGGTATTATTGTGGAATGACTTTACCCACATGACCTATATTATGAGTATATGATATTATGCATGTAGTGATTTGATTAATTGAATTATGATTATATAAATCTCTAATGTAGTCATTCTAGATGTGTTTATTTGATATGATCCTTGATCCTTGAAAGGGAAAGATATGGTATTGTGCATGTTTTATGAAGACTATGTGCATGCTTTAAGAACACTTTGAGAGTGAAGTGTTCATGATTATGATCATGTTGTTGTGTTGATTGAAAGGCCATTCTCATGAACACAAAATGAACATGACATGATGAGAAAGGTTCTCACATAATGATGATTTTAAGGTTGAAAGGCTTTCTCACCTAATTGAATCTAATGTTACATTTAGACATGGATAGTGAAAGGTTATTCTCACGCATGATCTAATAAGCTATTCCAAATGAAAAAAATTATGACCTAATAAGTACTCCGTGGGATTTATGCTTAGCATTGAGTGGATATTGAATATGAGATGGAAACTCCCCTGTTAAGAAAGGTCGGGTTTCTAGAAGCAATATCATGAGATGGAAGTTCCCCCATTAAGAAAGGCCGGGTTTCTAGTGACAATCTCCTTATCCCATAAACTACGCTCCCCTGTAGGTTATTTAGCTAATGGATCCACCTAAAGCTAACAAACCATGGTTCTACCTTAGGCAAGTAAGACAACCTTTTTTGGTGTGGGTAACACCGCATTCCATGTTCAGCTCATATGGTCTATGTCGGTTAAGGCTAATTCCCACAAGATCAAGTCTAGTATGAACTATGGTTACTCAAGAAGCTTTACTTAACATGGGTGGGATTATGGGGTCTTATTCATGCACTGCACAAGTATGCTTTGATGGTAATTATGGTACGTTCTCTTATGTTATGGTGATCTTTGTAATGAATATGCTTATGACTTATGCGTATGATGTATGCTTAGTTTGGAGTGTAGCTTGAAAACCCCTCCCAATACATGTGTGACTAAAGGTGAATGTTCTGTTATCTATGAGAAATAAGCTAAGGATGAGATCAAAAGATCATAAATATGAAAGAGGTCCTAAATTGACTTGCTTAGCATGGGTGGGATTATGGGGTCTTATCCATGCATTGCACAAGCTTGCCTTGAGGTGACTTATGTAGTGTTTCTATTATGTTACGTTATTCTAAATGCAATGATTATGCCTATGACTATGATGTTATCTATTATGCTCACAAGTTATGATTATTGTCTACCATGTTATAGCCTATGTCTTATGATGATGTCTCTTATACTTATGACTTATGTTATTGTCTATTATGATTATGGAATATGTCTTGTGTTGACTAATGCTTCTTATATGTTTATATTGATGATTTATGCTAGCCATCATATTTAGTACATTATTGTACTAACGCATACTTTTGCCTACATTCTTATCAAATGTAGGGTTCTGCGATATTGACTTCCAAACTCGTGGCTAGGTTCATAGTAGATCAAGAAGATAAGTTTTGGTGAGTCCTCATAGCATCGAGGACGTGATCACCCTTTCCTTTTATGTCTTTCGTTTATGTTTAGAAGTTTTGTATAGGCTGTGTCCCTAACTTTTTTCAAGTATTAGATGGTTTGTTACAAGTGTAATAAACTTCTGCTTCGTTTTATGAGACTTAGATTGTATTGAAAAATGTTTTAAATTTCCGTACTTTTCTATTATATTATGTTATGTTATGATATGCTAAGTGGCCTCCATGGAGTCCTTCGGGGTTCTATGTTCCATGTTACATCTAAGGGGTACTCATGGGTCATGACATGAACATGGATCATCAGCCTTGATATGTCCATGTCGTCCTCCATCAACATCACAGCCTTACCCTCTTTGCTTGACAGACGAGACAACCCATACACAAATAAGCTCATCCTGCTCCTCATATCAACAACCATCTTCGAAGCATAACGGGAAAGTTGAATGAACTTGAGGCTGTACTCATGCAAAGTCATGGATTCCTGCTTAAGAGTGAGGAATTATCTTACATTTGCCTCACTCATCTCAGGAGGAAAGAAACGCCCCATGAAGGCACTTTCGAACGCAGCCCAGCTCACAATTGGTGCACCCTCAACTCTACTCTTCTTCCATTGGTCGTACTGGACTCTAGCAACACCCTTCAATTGGTATGTAGCTAGTTCCACACGCTGAGCATCAGCAATATGCATAACCTCAAACACATTCTGCAGATCCTCCACAGAGTTTTCCAGATCCTCAGTGACACTTGAACCGGTGAAGTCTAGACGATTCATCCATATGAACTCATAGATTCTGGATGTATCAGCAACATCTGGTCCATTCCCTCTCTGTTGCCCAGCTTGGTTGGTCACAACTTGACTAAACATTCGAATAGCATCCCGAAACAAGACATTAGTGACCTCTCCTTGGGGTTGCCCTTTTGGTGCATTGGGGACCCCTTGATCCTGGGATCAACATTTCTCCTAGCAGGATGACCTCAAACATCTCTTCTTGGGGCATGATCTGAAAGATACGAGCAAGCACGAATTAGAAAGAAACTTTTATAGAGTTGAACTCTATCTCTTCAAAAGAGTATGAAAGAGGTGAGACAGTACTAAAATGTCGCAGCCTCCTAATTATAGTTGTGGCGCGCTTCACACCGATAACTAGGACTCTACAGACACGACTTCATAGACACCTTAGCACTCTTGAACTCAATGCTCTGATACCAAGTTTATCACACTCCGAGCCTACACATTGGACGTGGTCGGCACTCGAGAACCATTATTAGACCCAAGTGAACCCTTGGCCTGGCTTAATTCTCAGCGGAAGACTTACTCAACATCAGATGAACTCAAATATAGAGTTTTAACTCAAATGTCTCAAGTGAATAACTCAAAATATAACAAAATATTCAACTAGCCAGAAATAGGCTACTCAAGTCTTTAAAACATTTAACAAAGAAATGAAAAGACTCATCAACTGCTACTGTCTATCTTTGAAGTCTCTAATACTATGAGGGATTTCGGGACAAGACCCCCCATCATCCTAACTAAACTGACATAAAAGAAATAAATAAGGGATCCTCCATAAGCAAGGAGGGTCACCAAAGCTAACTCGGACTGCTATGGTATCAACAAAGCGCCTATTGATGACCTTGATCTCCTGTATCTGCATCATGAAACGATGCAGGCCAAATGACATATGTACATTGAATGTACGAGCATGTAAGGGGAATACTGAACATAACATAAAAGCTTGAACTTGGAAAGAAGGAAACAAACTCACCTTAACTCAATCTCAACTCAATACATTATAAAAACAACAAATGCAGTTTATACAAAGCATTTAAAACAGTAGATAACAACTCAATGTATTTGAATATACAATGATAACTCTTATTTGTATGTAAAGATACAAAATAACTCGATTTGGGAGATTCTCTAACCGACAACCATCACAATGAGCTATGTGATGATACAACGTCTCGCCCACGTTGCCAAAACTGTCTTATACCTTGCAAGAGTATAAGACATCCTCGACTAAGTATATCCACTAAGCTATGCTTGAAAAGCAATAAGGAATCATCTAAAAAGTATGACCCTTTCTACCTACGTTGGCTACATAGTTTATGACGACTTTGAGTTGTTTGAACTCCTCCCCATATAGGTGCTCAATACTACTCCAAAAAATATAACTCAACTCATATGTTTTAAAGCATTTCCTCATCCTCAAGCTTTGAGATTATTACTCAAAAAAGTTCATTTAAAACAGATTATACTCAAAAACTCCTCATAAACACATTTTGAAACTGATGTTTCCTCTCTTTTTGAATGTAAAACTATTTACTCTTGGGAATACTTAGTTCCCATATATGCATTTTGAAAAATGAAACACAATTCTCCTCATCCTCAAACTCAAGTACTCAAGTCTTAAAAGTTTTAAAATATTGTAAAAGACTTCTTAAAATGACTTGAAAGAACTCTCAAGACTGTACTCTTAACTCTACCTTGAATTAGAATTATGAACTCAAAGGTTATAATTCATGTTATGAAAGATCTCTCGATGTTTAGATGTATTTTAGAGTAGTTAGAATAAGAAAGGAGTAAAGGTACCCTTTAAAAGAACTCAGACGGGTCAAACGACTGAAAAAGAACGGGCGCAGGCGACCCTAGCGCACTGAGTAGCACGGGTCGCCAGCCCCTAAACTTTAGAGAGCTCATCATGGCGCACAATTGGCATGGCGCGCCAGCCCCCTGCCTAGAAAACCCGACAAATTTTGTTTCTCGTTTTCTAACCCTAATTTTCCTAGAATCGAATGGATTTTTTCAAACACTCTTAGATTCATTTACCCAACTTAAATACATGAAAATATACTCGAAAACCCTCAAGAACAATACTCATTAACATTATACTCGCCTCAAGAATTCAACCAAACATCAAAATTCTAGAACGGAGGACAACACCTCAAGAATTTCATTATGAACCCCAATATACTCAATCTCATGGATGAATTCAATAATGTAAATAATTATTGGTGTGTGGGTGAACGAACCCATCACTATGGAAGCTTACATACCTCTTCAGATCAAATCCTTGAGGAAAACCCCTCGAAGATTGCAAGAATCTTGATCGTTCTTCCTTTTCTTCTATTTTCCTGTTCATGAACTCCTCTAAAAACCCTAAGCGTATTTAGGATTGTGAAAACTCACCAAAATCAGTTTTGACTCCAAAAATATTACTAAAAACGTTATAAGTTGTGGGGTAAGGAAAAAACCAAAATACCCCTCATTAATCTGAGTAACTTTCCTTAACTGGACAAGCTGACTTCAGACGGGCATATATCCCTCATCCAAATTCGATACTTAGCAAACTTAATAGCGTTGGAAAGAGGATTGAAAGACCTTTCATTTGATATCATATGAGTCACCTAACTCATCATGTACTGAAAGTTATGGTCATTTGAAGTTGACCCAAAACTCATAACTTAAGCATAACTTGCAAAATTCTCAAATTAGCTCTTTCCAAATTAGTTCTTTCTAAATTTATCTCATTATAAGGCGGGATGTTACACCTCTCCCCTCCCCCATACCCTTGACTATGCGTTTGGTACTTAAACTACGTCGTTTAATCTCTATTCTAAGCCTAAACCATGGTGTTGTACACTTAGTTAAGGGCTTAGAAAGTGTTAATTAGTTCTTTTACATTCATTAATATTTCAAGTCCTTAGAGCAAGATTCCAAGAGGACAAAATCTAAGGTTTCGAGTGTTTTTTGAGTTTCATCGATTTCGCCAAGAACTTCGTTTTTCCAAGTATGTAAGGCTATCACAGTATTCGACTGGTTCATCCCCACGCCATGCATCTACTTTCAAATCAGTAAAAGATTAATATAGGGTTCTATCCTTAGATTTGACTATTCTTGAGTTGAGTTGATTTGAGTTCTAATTTCTTGAGTTACTGATTATTAAATTTTATTTCCTTATTATTGAATTATATTTCGTGTTTATTGAGTTGCTATATCTTTCATTGAGATTCTTGAGTTGATTATTCATGTCTATTATTCAGCATGAACCCTATTTTCTGAGTATTCATTGAGATCTTATTGAGATTCTTTTAAACAAAACATAATTGTTTAAACTGAGTTTTGAGAAAGTAAAGAGGAGTTTGAGAAAGAGCTTAACCAGGGTTTAAGAAAGAATATAAGGGAATTAAGTATTTTCCCAAATGTTTCAGTTTTATATGAAGAGAATATTTTTTTTTGAAAAAATTTAAAAGATTTTTCATAAAGATTGAGTACATAGCAATTGCCTCTTAAAGAGGCCCTTTTTGAGTGATTATCTCAACCCGAAATGTATTTTTACATTGAGAAATTATGTGAAACCAGAGAAAGAGTATGTTTTTATACATTTGAGGAAGATTATATATATTATCAGGAGTAGTACTGAGCACCGATATGGGAGAGAGTTCAGAAAACTTGATATACCGTGAGTTTACGGTAAATTTGATGCATTTCACTTAGAAGTTGTGTGTGCCTAGGGCTATATTGTATCAGAAATAGTGTGTTTTGTATCATGTTTGCAGGAAATAAGCTTGGTACTTGATGGAGATGACATCTAAAATTATGCAGAAGTAACCACCCACGGACCATAGGTCCTATAACGGGCCGTCGTTGGGCAGGTGTGGATCGATCATCAGGGAATTCTGACCAAGTAAGGAACTACGAAGCGACTGATGGACCCTAGGTTGACCTACGGGCTGTCCTGCACATTCGTCAATGAGTTCAGAGAGTTGGAGTTCCAGTACCTGATGAAAAATCCTAAGTGTGGTGCCACGAAAGAGGACCCATGGATCATGGATCGACCCACGGTCCATCCTGCATGTCTGTCATTGATTATCTGAGACTGAAAGTTCCAGGACCTGCTGAAAAGTGCTATGTGTTGAACCACAGAAGGTGACCTATGGACCATAGGTCGACCCACGGTCCGTAGGTTGTTTCATTGACAGAAACCGCGTCCAGACTGCTTATTTCTTTTTTTTGTTTCCTTTTTGTTTAGGACATTTTTTTCAATAAATAGGGTTTGTAATCCTCGTTTTTAGGGGTTAGACATCATTGTTTACTTTTAGTTCTTGGTATTTTGTGGAATTAACTTGCAACTTTAGCAGTTTGATTTCTGGATTTCATTTTATAAGATTTTGACTTTGCAATTCAATTGGAGATTTCGGGTTTCATCTACTCTAAACGCAAGTGCATGAATTCTTTTTATCAAAACATGAATTGTGTTCTTTTAAGCATGAGTAGCTAAATCCACAACTAGGAGAAATTAACAACGTACGAATAATAATTAACTAATTCTTGAATAGTGTTTATGCATGCATTGGTAATTCTTTTGCATAGAAGTCTTTTTAACGGTGGCTAACGTTAGAACTCACCTAGTTCCTACTTGTCGGACCAAGGAGGTGATGAATGAGAAAAGAATGAACAACAGAGATTTAGTAGACGCTATCTAATAGTTTAATGTCAATTGGTGCGAGGGTGAAAACTAAGCCATACATTTATGTGATGTCTAATATGAGGTAAAGGTAAGGGTTAGTAAGTATACACTCGTAGCTGGACCAAGGTGCGTAGTGAAATTCCCTATTTGGAGGACTAATCACTTAGGGATACCTATCTTACCAATTTTGCATGTAAAACACTAGGAAAGGATTACTTTTATTAGGATTACCGCGTTATGAGCTTATGGGGAACACATACACCCTAGTTTCTCTCTCATATTGATAAATCGAAGTTTGAATGTTGCTCACTTGTTTTAAAATACTTTCCTATGTTTTATTGGCATTGTTTTGGTACTAACTAAGCTTCCACATGTACCATGGCTCCTATGCAAGCTCCCACATACACCGCTAAGGGAAAGGGGACAGAGAATTAAGTTGCCGATCATTTGTCCAGATTAGAGGAGGAAGCTATGCTCAATCTAGGAGATGAGGCTGAAATTAATGATGTATTCCCAGAAGAGCAGGTATTGGCTTCTTCTTATGATCTTATTCCTTGGTTCAAAGATTTCGCTAACTACTTGGCAAGTGATCTAGTTTCATCGGATTTGTCATTTCACCAAAGGAAAAAGTTTATGCATGATGTGAAGAAGTTTTTTTGTGATGAGCCTTACTTTTTTCGTATTTGTGTTGATGGGATTATTCGTCACTGTGTGCCTGAAGTTGAGATGATGAGTATACTACAAGTGTGTCATTCATCTCCTATTGGTGGGCATCATAGTGGTATTCGGACTGCTCATAAAATCTTGTAGTGTGGGTATTACTGGCATACCATCCACCAAGATGCTCATGATTTTGCCAAGTCTTGTGATCGTTGCCAAAGAGAAGGAGGAATTTCAAAAAGGCAAGAGCTACCTATGAATCTGATCTTGGTGATTGAGTTATTTGTTCTTTGGGGCCTTGATTTCATAGGGTCGTTCGTGATTTCACATAGGATGAAGTATAATCTTGTTGCGGTTGACTATGTATTGAAATGGGTGGAAGCAATTGCACTTTCAAACAATGAGGGAATGAGTGTCACCGCATTCCTGAAAAGAGTATCTTCTCCAAATTTGGTACACCTAGGGCGATTATCAACGATGGAGGTTCTCACTTTTGTAATAAGTTGTTCACGGCGTTGCTAGAGAAATATGGAGTTCGTCACAATGTAGCTATTCCGTACCATTTGCAGTGAGCAGGTGGAAGTGTCAAACAGAGAGATAAATCAAATCCTTGCAAAGACTGTGAATGCTAATAGAACGAATTTGTCAAGAAGGCTTGATGATGCTCTATAGGCCTATTGCACTGCATTCAAGACTCGCATGGGTATGTCCCCCTACCAACTTGTACATGGGAAGTCATGCCATTTGCCGGTAGAGCTAGAGCATAAGGCCATGTGGGCGCTAAAGAAGTTGAATTTGGATTGGGGTGCCGCATCGAGTCAAAGAGTGAATGGTATGAATGAGCTTGATGATTTTCTCCTAAAAGCATATGAAAGTTCAGCCTTTTGTACAAGGAAAAGATGAAGAAGTATCATGATCAAAAGATTGAAAACCGAGAATTTATTATGGGTGATCTTGTGCTTTTATCCAATTTAGGGATGCACCTGTTTCCTGGCAAGCTCAAGTCCCAGTGGACCGGGCCATTCATAATCACTCAACTATTTCCACATGGAGTGGTCAAGCTCGAGAACAAGGAGGGAACAAGGTTCAAAGTGAAGGGTCGAAGAATCATGGTCTACATGGGGAAGTTAGAGAGTGTACAAGAAGTGATAGAGGCCTACTATCTTGATGAAGTCTGAGTAATCAAGGTGTCAGCGTTGTGCCGCTACGTTAAATCAAGTGCTGCTTTGGAGGCAACCCAAGATGTACAATCTAGCCAACTATAGGTCTTTCTTTTCGATATAGGAGTTTTCTTAGATTATCCAATTTAGGGATGCACCTGTTTCCTGGCAAGCTCAAGTCCCAGTGGACCGGGCCATTCATAATCACTCAACTATTTCCACATGGAGTGGTCAAGCTCGAGAACAAGGAGGGAACAAGGTTCAAAGTGAAGGGTCGAAGAATCATGGTCTACATGGGGAAGTTAGAGAGTGTACAAGAAGTGATAGAGGCCTACTATCTTGATGAAGTCTGAGTAATCAAGGTGTCAGCGTTGTGCCGCTACGTTAAATCAAGTGCTGCTTTGGAGGCAACCCAAGATGTACAATCTAGCCAACTATAGGTCTTTCTTTTCGATATAGGAGTTTTCTTCTTGTATTTTGACATTTTTTAGCTCTTTAGATAGGTGTTTTATTTTTGTATTAGTGTTGGCTAGATATAGAATAGGGTCCGTGTCTAAACGTGTCCAAAAAAGGTAAAAAGAAAGTCCAAATGGTTGCTATGTGTGCAGGGACGAAAGGCAAAATCTACAGAAAAACAGTTGTGTAGTGGTCGACGGACCCCATCGACGGTCCGTGGGTCCATCCACGAACCGTGAATGGTGTCCATAGATCCCAGGTAACTCCTTAAAATTTTCTAAGTGTCAAAGTGACCTACGAACCCTATCCATTGTCCATAGGTCGACCCACGGACATGCGACGGGGTCTCGTTAGTCCAACCAAGGGTTTCTGCCGACCCAACCCGGACCCCCTTTTAAATAAAAAAACCTTTCATTTTAAACTTCCCCCACTACTATAACTCCCTCCTAACGATTTTCACCCTTCCATATACCCACTATATTCCTTTCATATCCCCCATATTACTCCCCTAATCATCCCATAGATCCCACATCTTGTCTCTATCTCTCCAAAACTCATTCCACCACACTCATCTCCCTTCACAGCAATTTATCGGTCCGGGTTCGGTGTCAAAGGGATAGCAAAGGTCTAAGGAGTCTATTGTTCTACCACACTCACCCACTTCGATTACTTGTAAGGTAAACGACTTCACCCTTACTTTGAATTCACTGATCATTAGTTTTATCATGAAGTCACGAAGTTGGTTCTTGACCTTGGGTTGTTACTCTTCTAATTAATTGTTGAATTGTGGTTAGAAACACCCTTGGAACAATAGAATGTGAGTGTGTTACAAGATTTAACCAATTAAATCAAGTAATAGGCCAAATTGGAAGTTTTAACTTAGGGTTCACAGGTTTCGGTTTGATAATCTGTTAAATGAGTGTTAATGAGACCTTAGGGATGATTAACTACTAATTTACATGTTGAAATGCATGTGTAGGACTAATTTGTTTGTAATTGTTGAATGAAAAGGCATGAAATTTAAACAAGTTCTGAAACCTGGCACAGAACTGACCCACGAGACCCTGTCCAAGGACCGTAGGTCAGGTCCGTGGGTCAGTTGCACACAAAGTTTTCACTAAGTGTTGAACAACAGTATGAACTACGGTCCATCATTCCATCGATGGACCGTTCTGTACATCTGTGGTTCCCATATCAGAGACCCAATTTTAGGTACACTAACCTACGGAGGGTACACACGGGCCGTCGTTCCATAGGTGCCCACCGTGGGTCTACAGTTCTAATACAGTCCAGAGTTTTTGTTAATTTTTGTTTGGGTCCTTTTATTGTACTAAAATTCTTCTGTGTGTTTTATTGTCTTGTTTTGGTACTAACTAAGCTTCCACATGTACCATGCCTCCTAAGCAATCTCCCACATATGCACTAAGGGCAAGTCCAAGTCTGTCGCTCCTTCGCGGCGTATGATCATTGAGGATGATGATGAGTACATTCCTCCAGCCACCAGGACCTCCCCTACTTCTCCCCGCACTACACATACACCCTAGTTTCTCTCTCATATTGATAACTCGAAGTTTGAATCTTGCTCACTTGTTACTTAAACAACAATCAGTTATTTGCTTACAACCCCCCCCCCCTTATAATTAATTGTTTCAGAAATAGTTTGACTAAACGGATATAGTAGTGAGTTAAGTTTAAGTCTGAACCATATTCCTCGTGGGATCGACCCAAACCTACAAGTTGGGTTCTTTATTTGGCGATGACCACTTATACTTCTTTAAGGAAGTTTAGTTTGAGTGTATCAAATTTTGGCGCTGCTACCGGTGAATAAGGCTTTTGGATTAAGTTTAACTACAATATTGAACTTTAGTCAAGTATTTCCTAATTTTACATTTTATTTTATATTTGTTTTCTACAGGTTTCTACTCTAGTTTATGTCAAGTACACGGAGTCGAGGTGAACCATTGACCCCATACGACCCTGAACTAAGCAAGACTTTGAGAAAAGAATGGCAAATCAAGGGGTCCATAATAATCCAGTCATAGAGGGGCATGAGGAAGAAGTGAATAATGAGAATGCTCAGATTCATGGTGGTAATCTATTCGGAGATGCATTGAGGGTACAAAATTCGCCAGAACCAAGGCTTCGTGATAACTACAGGGTCAACTTCAATACAATTGAATCATAAGGACCTATTGTTCTCCCTCCTCTACCTCCAGGGCATACATTTGTGGTGACCAGCAGTTTGATGCAAATGCTTACAGCAAGAAGGTTGTTTTTTTTGTTTTAGCTTCGGAAGATCTGCATAGTCAGATGGCTAAATTGAGAAGTGTCTACAAGAGTTGTGTGGGGAGACTAGAGTTAGATATGAACGTCATAGGTTTAAGAGTCTTCCCTCTATCATTGATGGGTGATGCTGCGGTGTGGTTTTCTAAGATTCCATATAACTCGATTCATACATAGGACCAATTGCATAAGGTATTCATGGCAAAGTATTTCCTGTTGTCTAAGAAGTTAAATCACAAGGACCGGCAGTTTGATCTGTATGAGTTAGTTTGTTGAGTCTAATAGAAAAGATTTGCACTAAGAAAATGGAATGGATTGAAAATGCCATGTGATTGCTTGAGTTTGTATATCTACTTCTACACAAGTGTCGTTTAGAGTTTTAGTGTGTCGCTTGAGCACAAACAATATGTTTATATTGAGGGTGTTGATATACTGTGAGTTTACAGTATTTCTGATGCATTTCACTTAGAAGTTGTGTGTCTAGGGCTATATTGTATTAGAAATAATGTGTTTTGTATCATGTTTGCAGGAAATAAGCTTGTACGCAGTTGATGGAGATGACAACTGAAATTATGTAGAAGTAGCCACCCACGGAGTGACCCACGGATCGTAGGTCCTATGACGGGTCCTTGTTAGGCAGGCGTGGATGGATCATCAGGGAATTCTGACCATGTGTGTAACTATGAAGTGACTGACAGACCGTAGGTCGACCCACGGGTTGTCCTGCACATCTGTCGATGAGTTCAGAGAGTTAGAGTTCCAGTACTTGATGAAAAATCCTAAGTGTGGAGCCACGGAAGAGGACCCACGGTCCATCCTTCACGTCTGTCATTGATGATCTGAGAGTGAAGGTTCCAGGCCCTGCTGAAAAGTGCTAAGTGTTGAACCACGGAGGGCGACCTATGGACCATAGGTCGACCCACGGTCCGTAGGTCGTGTCATCAATAGAAACTGCATCCAGACTGCTTATTTCCTTATTTTGTTTCCATTTTGTTTAGGACATGTTTTTCTAAAAATTGGGCATGTAAACCTCGTTTTTGGGGGTTACACTTTATTGTTTACTTTTCGTTCTTGGTATTTTGTGGAATTAACTTGCAACTTTAGCGGTTTGATTTTCGGATTTCATTTTATAAGATTTTAACTTTGCAATTCAATTGGAGATTTCAGGTTTCATCTACTCTAAATGTAAGTTCATGAATTCTTCTTATCAAAACATGAATTGTGTTCTTTCAAGCATGAGTAGCTAAATCCACAACTAGGATTGTGGGAACCATGAGCAATTAACAACGTATGAATAATAATTAAGTAATTCTTGAATAGTGTTTATGCATGTATTGGTAATTCTTTCGCTTAGAAGTCTTTTTATGATGGCCAACATTAGAACTCGCCTCGTTCCTACTTGTCAGACCAAGGAGGTAATGAATGAGAAAAGAATTAACAACAGAGATTTAGTGGATGTTATCTAATAGTCTAATGTCAATTGGTGCGATGGTGAAAACTAAGTCATACATTGATGTGATGTCTAATTTGAGGTAAAGGTAAGGGTTAGTAAAGTATACACTCGTAGCTGGACCGAGGTGCATAGTAAAATTCCTTATTTGGAGGACCATTCACTTAGGGATACCTATCTTACCAACTTTGCATGTAAAGCACTAGGAAAGGATTACTATTATTAGGATTACCACGTTAAGAGCTTATGGGGAACACATACACCCTAGTTTCTCTCTCATAGTGATAACTCGAAGTTTGAATCTTGCTCAGTTGTTACTTAAGCAACAATCGGTTATTTTCTTACATACCCCCCCCCCTTTAATTACTTGTTTCGGAAATAGTTTGACTAAATGGATATATTAGTGTGTTAAGTTTAAGTCTGAACCATATTTCTAGTGGGATCAACCCCAACCTACAAGTTGGGTTCTTTATTTGACGACCACCGCTTATACTTTTTTAGGGAAGTGTAATTTGAGCGTATCATAACTCACAACCCACATAAACTAAGTCTTGCCAACATGGGTACATGATCTTACTTTTTAGATGAATCCTTAGTATCTTCGGGCATAGCTTAGTGGATCCACTTAGTTGAGAGGTTCTATATCCCGGCATGATATAGGAAAGTTCTGGCAGCGTAAACAAGGCGTTGTATTTCACGTAGCTCATAGTGATGGTTGTTGGTTAGAGAATCACTTGATAGAGTTAAAGTGTATTTTTATATATCATTTATTAAGTTGAGTTCAGAGATGAGTAAGTGCTTTCTAAAGCTTTAAATGATTTAACTCCTTTATTTTTTTATATTCAACTTGAGTATAGTTTTTATCTACTGCAATCCTTTGATTCAGTTCTTTCACTTCAGCTATATTACAGACTAGTATATTCAAATATATTGATGTCATTTGACCTGCATTTTTTTATGATGCAGATATCGATGTTCAGGATCATCAACAGGCATTTCGTTGAGATCACTCTACACTCTAGCTAGGTTTTGGTGAGCCTCTTTGTATTCAAGAGTATTTCACATTTACTTTCCAGTTAGTACTTTTGAGATGTCATAGGTCTTGTCCTGACATCCTTCTTTAATAGTAGAGGCTTCATAGGTAGAATGAGTCGAGGAGTCTCTCAGTACTTGTTTTCATTTAAAAGTATTTTGCAAACTATTATAATTATTGTAATGAGGACTTTCGGATATTTGAGTTGAGTTTATTTTGAGATCCAATTCTTTTATAAGCCTATTATTGCTTGAGTGAGTCTTCCGCTAAGTAGTCAGTCAGGCCAAGGATTCGTTTGAGGATCAGAAATGGTTCTCGAGTGTCGGTCACGTTAGGGTGTAGGCTCGAGGCGTGACCCCATCCACCCCACTCTATTTTTCTTAAATATTCTCTTTTTAAAAAAATTAATTTTAATTTTTTGTTTTTTTATCCCACCCCATACCCCGAACCCCTCCAAAAAAATTAAAAGGTTGATTTTGAAAAATATTTTTAAATTTTATTTTTTTACACCACTCTATCCCCTCCCCCCCCCCCCCCAAAAAAAATTTAAAAGTTAGTTTTCAAAAAATATTTTGAAAATTTAAAATTTTAGGGTCTGATTTCGAATCAATCATCAGGGTTGTGTCCTAGTTTGTGTGTCGAGGTCATGTCCTAGATCAATTATCGAGGTTGGTTTCTGGTTCAGAAATCATTTCCCTAAAAAGTATTTTCTCTAGTAAAAATAAAAGATATATTCTGAATAATGTTTTTCATTAACAAACCAAATACAAAAATATATTTTTAAAACAATATATTCTACTTACCAACCAAACATAAGAAAATAAATCAGAAATCCACTGGTTTTACAGGAAAACATTTTCCATGGAAAACATACCTACTAAAACAAGATAATGAGAGGTTCTATATCCCAACACGATGTCAGAAAGTTCTGGCAGTGTGAACAAAATGTTAAATTATCACATAGCTTATAGTGATGGTTGTTAGTTAGAGAATTTCATCTCAATAGAGTTAAAGTGTATTTTTATATATCACTTATTATGTTAAGTTCAGAGATGAATAAGTATTTTGTAAAACTTTAAATGATTTAACTTCTTTATTTTTTACATTCATCTTGAGTATAGTTTTATCTATTAGAGTCCTTTCAATCAGTTATTTAACTTCGGCTATGTTACATACTTGTACTTTCAAATGTATTGATGTCATTCAACCTACATCTCTTTATGATGGAAATACATGTGTCTAGGATCATCAATGTGTGCTTCGTTGAGATCACTCAACACTCTATCTAGCTTTTGGTGAGCCTCCATGTATTTTGGAGGACTTCACATTTACTTTCCAGTTAGTACTTTTGAGATGTCGGGGTCTTGTCCGGACATACTTCTTTAATAGTAGAGGCTCCATAGATAGAATGAGTCGAGGAGTCTCTCAATACTTTCTTTCCTTTTAAAGTGTTTCACAAATTGTCAAAACTATTTTCAAAATTTAAAATTTTAGGGTCGGATTTTGAATCGATCGTCAGGGTTGTGTGTCACGACCTGAGAGCACCCCCTAGTCGTAACATGGCGTACTCGACCCCGAAGGGGTCTAATACAAGCCCCATAGCTCATTCATTGCATAGACAATAGAAATAGTACGGAATTAAAAATTTTATTTAAAACCATACGATTCCAAACATTCAATACTCATAGAAATCTTTCGAAAGACACAGCGGAAGACTAAGTCTCACATGGCCATCTTAGACAAAACTTTAACAATATAGGGTCACGGCCCCTTACAATTGAAGAAAAACTACTAAATGTCTATTACATGAAGAAATGAAACATAAAAGTTCTTGTCCTCGAATCCATGAGGACATACCAAGTCTTGGACGAAACTCTATCCAAACACTTCAAATCCTAGCTAGAATCAATCAGTTGCTGGATCCTACACTTGTAGTAAAAATAAGAGTAATATGGGTTAGCACACAAAAATGTACGAAGTATGATGACCATGCAAAAACATGCTTTAAAAGGGACATTTTGTTGAAAGTCATGTTTTTATCCCATTTTTGTAAAACTTCATGAACATTGATACAAGAGGCATAATATAAGTCCAACCAACATACAAAGTCACATACTTCACATTTGAGCAAAATCACATATAACCCTTTACCTTCACCTTGAGCATCCACTTCAAGTAACCCTCAAGTTATACTTTGTACAATGTATGGTTAGCGTCCCATACCACCACCCACACTAAGGCACCACCTTAAGGTCACCCAATAGTGAACTTACCATTCATCCTTTCCACCTTTACACAATAAAGCATTGAATAGACATAAATATTACATAAGTCACATCATCACATTAAGACCAACATCTAAGACAACCCTAAGTCAAACTTGTGCAATGTGCAAGTACCATCCCATACTACTACTCACACTAAGTACTCATTGGAAGTCACCCTAGACAAGGCACATTCATATACAATAAGTCATGACAAGGAAGTAACTCATAATACAATCCAAGTATAGCATGCATCTTCACATTTAAGCATTTAAGCCAACATTCTTCATTAGATTCATTTAGGACACATTCATGCATTTAGAGGACTTTCATGCATTTAGTCATTAAGATTTAGAGAACTCAAAATAGCCTCTTCAAAGCCTACTACACTTTGTGGTACCTATCAAGTAACTATAATGCACATCTCACATGATGGGAATAAGCGTTTAACCGACATAGACCATGAGAGCTAGATCATGAAATCCGATGTACTATCCCACATCGTAAGAGTTGGTCTACATGTCTAAGGTAAACCGGTAACATTAGCTCGGATAGAATCTGCTAGCTAATATCCTATGTGGGCACATAGTTTTGGGATAGGAAGATGTTCATTGGAACTCTAACCTAACATTGGGAGAGTTTCCATCCAACCATATCCACTCGGTGATTACCGTACATTCCCATAGATTATTTCGTTCACATTACATTAGTGTATTAGGGAGGAATGCCATAGGCCTTTCGACCCATGATACATCATTACACAAGGAAGGAATGCTATAAGCCTATAGTTCCATGGTACATTCAAGGATAGCTCTAGAGTCCCCATGAAAAGAATGTCGTAAGCCTATCGATTCATGGTCCCTCATTACATTCTTATACTCATGAAAGGAATGCCACTAGCCTATCGATTCATGGTACATTGACTCATTAAGAAAGGAATGCCACTAGCCTATTGATTCTATCGATTCTAGAGTCTTCATTACATTAGATCATTTATGAAAAGAATGCCTAAAGCCTATCAATTCATAGCCATCAAGTCAAGACACTTTCATCACTCATATATGAAATGAAAGCCATTGCCTATCGATTTAATATTCATCAAGTCAAGACACGTTCATTATATAAGAAAATGATGCATAAGCCTACAAATTATAGATTCAACATCCCCATATAGAAACACTTCACATTCTATCATCATCATTCATGAGTGTTAAGTGAGAATATGCTTTGAATCACAACACATTTACCTTCAATACAAGATCATCATTCTTACATTAAAATCACATGCAAATCCTTCACATCACACTCACATGTATAATATCATGATAATACTTCAAATCATCAAACTATGCCTTCGAGGCCATGATCACAATATACAAAGTAATTAAACACCTCCACCTAGCAAGTGGATCAACTTCTCTAACACAAATCTACTACAACAAGTAATTAAGTCAAACTTGCCCTTTCAAGGCTATGATCATAAATCCTCAATTCACCAACAATTCACCATGATTAGGAATAGATGATGATACAATTCAACAATCTATATCAATCTTGGCATAAATACATCAACATTCATTCATAATCAACAAACCCACTTCATAAGGCACAATTTCGGAATTGGGAGAAATCATGGGTTCATAGAGTATTTTCATCTTAAATCATCAATTAAACATTAACATAATCAAAATTTATCATTTGAAAACGTTTGATACAAGAACCCATGAGATTGAGTAAAACCTAGGGTTTTTCATGAACTTGAAAACTTTGAAACTTCTTTGATATTGACTCTAGGGTGAAAACTAACCTTAGATGAAGGATCACCATACCTTAATAGATGAATTCCACAAGAAAACTAACTCAATTAGCCTTCCTCTTAAATCCCTGAGTCTTCTTCTTCTCTTGGTCTTCAATGGAGTTTTTAGAGAGAAGATATTTTTGAGAGTGAGGGTTTTGATTTGAGAGATGAAATCTAAATGAGTGTTTTAATGTTTTAATACTCTTAAAATATGATAAAACACTTAAAATAACCGTCCACACACTAATAGGGACTTGGGGTGAATTTACCAATTCACCCCTAGCTTGGCCGTGTCACTTGACAGCAAACATGTGCCATCCACAAGCCCTTGACTCATGGATCGTGAGTCCATTCACGGACCGTGTTATTAGTCAGTAGTCTGGGGCTGTGGCTTGGTTTGGAGCCCCTTTACCTACGGAGGCCATCCATGGGGCTCGGATGGACCTACGGGGCATGGACCCCTTCCGTAGGTCACTTAACTTTGGCCAACTTTCATCAAATGGGGCAACCTTGGGGGTTAACCTTAGGGTCCTCCTCAAGGACCACTTGGGTGGTCCATGGGGAGTCGTACCTTGACGTTTAATCCCTAAACCCCTCAACGATGACTCGGAACAACATACAACAACCTCAAACCTCAAGACAAACTCACACACTCACTAGTTAGGCTCTAGTTTCACTAGTTCGTTTTTAGGGTCGTTACTATCCTCCACTTAGGAACATTCGTCCTCGAATGACACTTAAAACATATTAAGGGGTAACGACTCAGGACTAGCAACCCACAATCATGCATGCAACATCAATATAAATGCATAAACATAGGAGGAAACATCAACTCCACATCAAAAAGGCTTAATGCAAACAAGAAGGTAGGAACTACGTCTACAAACTCATTATGCATCAAAACTTCACATTTCTCATTTCATTGGAGGAACTTCCTTCTCCAAATCACATCATGCTCATCACACCATCATTAAGCACATTATGCAATTTTCTCATAAAAGCACATTATGAAACTCTTTCAAGAACACATTTAAGTATGCTCAACAAGTCAACTCATGAAATATTTAGGCAACTCATCATAGATGCATATCAACATGAGGAACACAATTTGAAAACTCATTTTCTCATTTAAACAAGAATTCAACTAGAACATGCATAATATAAGGAGACCATGGAAACTCAATATCACACATGACTCCAAAACATGAAACACATAAGGAGACTATGGAAACTCATATTCACACAAGACTCCAAAACATGCAACAAGCTACTAGGAAGTCTTGGTCACAAGCTTGAATAAGAATAGAAGGTAAGAGATAGGGATATCAACACTCTCAACAACCTTACTATTCAACATACTATCCTCCACTTAGGAGAAAACCCTACTAAGGTTATCATGAAGCAACTCATAAGAATCTCATCACAAAAACAAGGAACCATAACTTACCGGTACCTTCATCCGGATTAGCATCTTTGTCCTTGTTAGATTGAAGCACATAGAAACAGTTCTTCTTTGGAGCATTGGGATCCAGGCCATCATAAGGAGCTTGTTTGGCCTCCCTTCCTCTAGTCGTAAGAGTAGGACAATTTCTAACTTGATGATCACTTTTGCCACACCCATAGCACCCACTAGTACCGGCTAGTCACTTCTCATGATGCCTCTTCCCACAAGTGGCACAAAGAGGTTTAGAAAATTGAGACCCACCCCCTTTCTCCTCATTAGCCTTAGGAGCACTTGAAGAATCTTGGTTAGGATCTCTCTTCTTGAACCTAGGTTGACCTTGCTCATCGGATCTACCCCTCTTCGAATCCCTATTCACCCTCTTAAGTTTGGACTCCTCAATAGATTGAGCATACACAACAAGTCTAGAGATATTCATATCATCATGGAGCATCGATGTACGACACTCTTCATTAACTAGGTCAGATACTGATGCTTATCATGACCAATGACACTAACCTACGGTACGAGTGTCTACGATCGTCGATAATATAGTAACCCAACTAAAGGTTGGGGTTGTGTCCCAAGGAAGTGGTTTCGAGAATTAATAGAAAATAAAATTTAGTTCTAATTAGTCATAGCTAAAGACATAAATTCGTAAAAACATAGTAAATTAAAGGGGGTGACACAAAAGTGTCAAATATCAATTGGGGGTTTTGTCACAAGTAGTAAAACCAACAAAAAAAACAAGAAAATCAAGTATGGGAAAAAGTTCTTGGGGTGTGACCGCAAAACAAGTTGAGATAAATCGTTGGGTACATGCTTTCGATAGGAAATTTGCAAGATAATAGTGACTAGGCTAAGATTTAGATGGAAATAAGTTCCCTCTCAGGCAACTTACCCCGTTTCAAATGTGTTCCTCTCGGACACCCATTTGCCGCATGAAGGTCAGCCTATGCCTTACCCCACTCACTCTCTCGAGCTGAGTGTTAGGATATGGGACTAGGGCTCACCATCTCAGGCTGAACCTCATGTCGACCCACTCCTTAGGCCATCAGTCTAGCGGTCTTGGTTCGCGACCTCCCTCTCGGGCAAGCCAAAAACACATGGGTGGTTTTGTATTTGCAACTACAAACCCATTAGATTAAACCACAACCACTAGGTGAAATCACCATTAAAATACATCTAACCTATCAGCAAGCAAGACCCAACAACAATATCAACACATATTATCTAAATCACACCCCAAGAATGGGGGTTTTTAGCCACACATCAAGAAATAACAAAATACACCTAAAATGATAACTAAAAATAAAAATGGGTATAAAATAATTAAACCTTGATTTAAGCAAAGGAAGAAGAATGGAGAAGACCCACTTCCAACTTGGGGAAGATGAAAACTTTCTTTCTTCAAGTCTCCCATAAAACCCTCTCCAAACTTGAGAAAAAATATCCAAAAAAGTACAATTCTATTGTGAAAATTAAAATAAATGTTCGAATCTCTAAAAAAATTAATAACAAGTTTAGTATTTATAGACTTCAGAAAATAGTGTTGGCGGATCTTTCAGCGGGTTAGTCGGAATCGCCGATCAACTCGGCGATTCGCCCTTTGGTGTAGTTCGTCACCATCTTGCACTATCCTTCAGCATCATTGTGTTCTGTGTCATTGGGCGACATAGTACTGCTTCGGGGAACTATTCGGTGAAGCGCCGACTGCTCCTTTCATCGCCTTTTTTATCTTGCTCCTTCAGGGCTTCGCGTACTGGAACAAAGGGCAGAATGCGTCCCTTCGGCGATTCGCCAAGTGTGCTTGGCGATGCTCAGGCTTCAGCTTCTTCGTTCTTTTCAGCCTCTTTGTTCCTTTTTTGCGCCTAAGTGTCCATGCTTCCACTAAAACTTCAAATACCTGAAACTTAAGAATTTTCATCAGATATTGAGACAAAATAAACAATTTGAGGACACTATTTCTATCAAAATAAAGCCCTAAATTAGTCCAATTTGTGGACTCATCAGATACACCGGTAACAAACCTACTCCTCTCATCTCTAGGGTTAGACACCAAGGATGGAGCATACTTAGACAATAGGGTAAACTTTAAGGAATACTCCTCCACACTCATGTTACCTTTCCTAAGGTTTATAAACTCCTCAACCTCACACTCCCTCTTCTCACGGGGAAAGTACTTACCAAGGAAAGCTCTCTTAAACTCCTCTCATTCTATAGGACCCGCTTCAATCGGCCTATTGGCTTTCCATTGATTGAACCACACTTGGGCCAGATCTTTCAATTGATATGATGCCAACTCCGTTTTCTCCCTAGAAGATACCCCCATAGCATTGACTATCTTATAAACTTCGTCCAAGAATTATTGGGGATCTTCCCCCACTCTAGAGCCAAGAAAAATAGAAGGATTCATCCTCACAAAGTCTCTCAATCTTGATCCCATGGTACTCTCAATAGCATTCACCCTAGGCCCCACTTCCCTGTTAACTTGAGACGTCATGGCTTGGGCTAGGGTTAGAAAAGTCTACCTAATCTCTTCATTAGTCATATCCGGGGGATCCATCGGAACTTCATTCTCTTGATTGCCTAGAGGAACTTGGTCACCTTGAGGACCTTGATCACCTTGGTGAAGAACTCCCTCATTCACTACTTACTCTTCCACTCTCTTTGCAGGCGTCCTTCTTGTATTCATATCCTATAAACACAAGAGAAGGATTAGGATAAGGACACCTATAAAGCTAAACTCTAAGGCACGACTTCAAGAATATGAAAGAATTATAACTTTCTAACGTCCTATAGCCACTCGCTCATACATGTGTCGCGACTTACATTGATGAACAAGACTCTACTAGACGTGGCTTGTGAGAAATCAACCCTAAACCATTCCTAAAATCTTATGCTCTGATACCATATTTGTCACGACTCGAAAGCACCCCTAGTCGTAACACGATGTACTAGACCCTGACGGGTTCTAATACAAGCCGCATAGCTCATTCATTGCATAGACAATAGAAATAGTATGGAAATAAAAAAATTTAATTAAAACCATACGATTCCAAACATTCAATACTCATAGAAATTTTCAAAAGACACAGCGGAAGATTAAGTCTCATATGGTCATCTTAGACAAAACTTAAACAAGATAAGGTCACAACCCTTTACAATTGAAGAAAAACTACCAAATGTCTATTTCATGAAGAAATGAAACATCAGAGTTCTTGCCCTCGAATCCATGAGGACATAACAAGTCTTGGACGAAACTATATCCAAACACTTCAAATCCTAGCTAGAATCAATCACTTGCCGGAACCTACACTTGTAGTAAAAATAAGAGAAATATGGGTTAGCACACAAAAATGTACTAAGAATGATGACCATGCAAAAACAATGCTTTAAAAGGGACATTTTGTTGAAAGCCATGCTTTTATGCCATTTTTGTAAAACTTCATGAACATTGATACAAGAGGCATAATATAAGTCACAACCAACATACAAAGTCACATACTTCGCATTTGAGCAAAATCACATATAACCCTTTACCTTCACCTTGAGCCTCCACCTCAAGTAACCCTCAAGCTATACCTTGTGCAATGTATGGGTAGCTTCCCATACCACCACCCACACTAAGGCACCACCTTAAGGTCACCCAATAATGAACTTACCATTCATCCTTTCCACCTTTACACAATAAAGCATTTAAGAGACATAAACATTACATGAGTCACATCATCACATTAAGACCAGAATCTAAGACAACCCTAAGTCATACTTGTGCAGGTTAAATCCCATACTACTAGTCACACTAAGTACTCCTTTGAAGTCACCCTAGACAAGGCACATTCATATACAATAAGTCATGACAAGGAAGTAACTCATAATACAAACCAAGTACAGCATGCATCATCATATTTAAGCATTTAAGCCAACATTCTTCATTAGATTCATTTAGGACACATTCATGCATTTAGAGGACTTTCATGCATTTAGTCATTAAGACTTAGAGAACTCAAAATAGCCCCTTCAAAGCCTACTCGTGCAATGTATAGATAGCATCTCATACTACTACCTACACTTTGTAGTACCTATCAAGTAACTATAATGCACATCTCACATGATGGGAATAAGAGTCTAACCGACATAGACCATGAGAGCTAGATCATGGAATTCGATGTACTATCCCACATTGTAAGAGTTGGTCTACTTGCCTAAGGTAAACCGGTAACATTAGCTCGGATGGAATCCGCTAGCTAATATCCTATGTGGGCACATAGTTATGGGATAGGAAGATGTTCATTGGAACTCTAACCTAACATTAGGAGAGTTTCCATCCAACCATATCCACTCGGTGCTTAGCCTACATTCCCATAGATTATTTCATTCACATTACATTAGTGTATTAGGGAGGAATGCCATACGCCTATCGACCCATGATACATCATTACACAAAGAAGGAATGCTATAGGCCTATCGATCCATGGTACATTCAAGGATAGGTCTAGAGTCCCCATTAAAAGAATGCCATAAGCCTATCGATTCATGGTCCCTCTTTACATTCTTATACTCATGAAAGGAATGCCACTAGCCTATCGATTCATGGTACATTGACTCATTAAGAAAGGAATGCCACTAGCCTATCGATTCTAAAGTATTCATTACATTCGATCATTTATAAAAAGAATGCCTAAAGCCTATCAATTCATAGCCATCAAGTCAAGACACATTCATCACTCATATTTGAAAGGAATGCCATAGCCTATCGATTCATATTCATCAAGTCAAGTCATGTTCATTATATAATAAAAGGATGCATAAGCTTACCAATTCTAGATTGAACATTCCCATTATAGAAACTCTTCACATTCTATCATCATCATTCATGAGGTTTAAGTGATAATATGCTTTTAATCACAACACATTTACCTTCAATACAAGATCATCATTCTTACATTAAAATCACATGCAAATCCTTCACATCACACTCACATGTATAATATCATGATAATATTTCCATTCATAAAACTATGCCTTCAAGGCCATGATCACAATATACAAAGTAATTAAACACCTCCACCTTTCAAGTGGATCAACATCTCTAACACAAATCTACTACAATAACTAATTTAGTCAAACTTGCCCTTTCAAGGCTATAATCACAAATCCTCAATTCACCAACAATTAACAATAATTAGGCATAGATGATGATACAATTCAACAATCTAAATCAATCTAGGCATAAATCAATCAACATTCATTCATAATCAACAAACCCACTTCATAAGGCACAATTTAGGAATTGAGAGAAATCATGGGTTCATAGAGTATTTTCATCTTAAATCATCAATTAAACATCAACATAATCATAACTTATCATTTGAAAACGTTTGATGCAAGAACCCATGAGATTGAGTAAAACCTAGGGTTTTTCATGAACTTGAAAACTTTGAAACTTCTTTGAAATTGACTCTAGGGTGAAAACTAACCCTAGATGAAGGATCGCCATACCTTAATAGATGAATTCCACAAGAAAATCAACTCAATTAGCCTTCCTCTTCAAGCCCTAAGTATTCTTCTTCTCTTGGTCTTCAATGGAGTTCTTAGAGAGAAGATATTTTTTACAGAGAGGGTTTTGATTTGAGAGATGAAATCTAAATGAGTGTTTTAATACTCTTAAAATAACCGTCCACACACTAATAAGGACTTGGGGTGAATTGGTAAATTCACCCCTATCTTGGCCGTGTCACTTGATAGCAAACAGGTACCATTCACGAGCCCTTGACTCACGGACCGTGAGTCCATTCACGGACCATGCTATTTGTCCGTGGTCTAGGTATGTGGCTAGGTTTGGGTCCCCTTGACCTATGGAGGCCATCCATAGGGCGTGGATTGACCTACGGGGAGTGGACCCCTTCCGTAAGTCACCAAACTTTGGCCGACTTTCATCAAATGGGGCAGCCTTGGGGGTTAAGCTTAGGATCCTCCTCAAGGACCCCTTGGTTGGTCCATGGGCAGTCGTACATTGACGTTTAACCCCTAAACCCCTCAAACCTCAAGACAAACTCACACACTCACTAGTTAGGCTCTAGTTTCACTAGTTCATTTTTAGGGTCATTACATTTTGTCCTAGTATTGTGGCTTCCCCTGTTGGGATTGTGGCAGCTAATGATCCAGCTGAGAGGCGGAGATTGTCAAGTGTTTATACGCGAGTTTGTTCCACCGGCTCTTACTTTTTTTCTGAATGGAGAGGCAGAGAATGTCAAGAATTTTCTTCTCCACACTCTGCAGCTGCAGGTAAACATTTCTTACTATATGTGGCAAGTGTTTATAAAGAAATGTTACATTATATTTTGATAATCATGTAAAACCATTGAATCATTCTTTCTTTTTCTTTTTACTTTGAGCTGTGTCATTTGAAGTCAAGACTGTTATCCTCGATTGGCAAAGTAATACCTTCTAATAATTGCGTTAAAAACATCTAAGTTTTGCTTCTTCTTTTTTTATCTGTATCATTTTCACAATCTGTGTTGATTTATGCACTCCAATTGCTGCAAATAATCCAGGCAACTGTTTCTTTATACTTTGAGAATCCATTAAAGGACCTTGTGGACATTCATTTGTGTAAAATGAGAATCAGATAAAGACGTAGTTAGGACTGATATAAATGATGGATCAGCTGTAAATGCAAAACCTCATGATAATTAGTTATATGGGAAGAGTGTTTCTTAATCACCCCATGAGAAAGATTTATCGAAAGTGGAAAAGATTTATCTGGTAGTCAAGTGAAGAATGGTAGAGGGGTAGGGCTCATTATCTACCAAATTTTGTATTTCCTAACTTTTTTAACGGGAACTGAGTTGACTTGCTAGGGGTAGGGCTGAGGATCCAGCATCCCTGGAACTTGCTTTGCTTTTTTGCTTTAAAGACCCCGCCTGCTTCACACCTTCTATGCTCCACTGGCATTTGGAGATTTCTCATTAGTGATTCATGATCCAAACCTCTCGTGAGTGGCCCGGCTCAGATTAAGTGTTGATTTTATTGTACTTTTACAGGGTTGTGGTAGATTATCTTATTAAGAGCTTATGGAAGGATTACAGGGGACTATACTTTGCTAGAAAGGGTGGATGTGCAGACAGGTTGATAGGCGGATGGGTATTCATGGGCCTCCACTTGAGATCCAAGTAAGATAGCATACGAGATAGAATTTAATCGGCAGAGTTCAACAGGATTGAATGTCATTCTTTGCCTAAGCTGCTCATATTTTTGATAGTTTTGCTTTTGATGTTATTTGCTTTAGTGCTTCTCAAGGTTGGCCCGGTGCACGAAGAATATCTTTTACGCAGGATCCAATGAAGGGTCGCATCTTAAGAGAATGTAGTGTAGGCAACCTATCTTATGCAAGTTGTCCGTTTTAAAAACAACGGCTGAAGAGGATGTGCTAGAGAACATACGAGACGCCACCTCCCCGAAGCAAGCTTGGGATACAAAATGATACGAGGCTCCAACTCTTAGAGAGTGAATTAATCTCGATAGGGAAATGCAACCTGACAATTGCACAATACTTCCATAAGGTGAAGATGCTATGCTGAGAGATTTCTTAGAGAGTGGACAACATTACTCATATTTTAATTTGACCAAGTCTGCCGTATAGCTATTTTTTATCTTAGTTGTTAATTAGTTTTATATTTTAGTTAGTACGTGGGTGTTGTCTTATTTTCTAGAGTAGCAGATAGCTTTCCTTAAAGTTTAGGAGAGTTAGATTTGTCAATAGTAGCGAGGTGACACAACCAGCAGCATAAGATGCAAATGGTACTCTGGGAAAGTGGAAGATAAAAGTTGGTAAGGCTATGTTCGCTTTGAAAACAACTGTCGAAGAGGATGTGCTAGAGCACATATGAGACGCCACCACCCCAAAGAAGGTTGGGATACAAAATTATACGAGGCTCCAACTCTTAGAGAGTGAATTAATATCGATAGGGCGATGCAACATGATAAATGCACAATACTTTCATAAGGTGAAGTTGTTATGCCGAGAGATTTCAGATCCACAAGATCCAATTGGAAAGAAAAGGATGAAGCGGATTATCATCCATGGTCTGAAGCCTGTATGTAGAAGCTTCATTGTTGTTGTACAAGGATGATCCATATCTCAACACTTAAACACAAATCCGACCATTCATAGATCAACATGTGAAAAACATAAAATAATAAACCCGATTCTCTCATGGAATCCACACACAAACTATTAGTATACCAGTGCGGTACCAAAGTCAACCAGTATTAGTATTTGTACCAGACATGGTATTCGAGCCAACCGTTAGTATCCATACCATTGTGGTATTTGAGCCAAATGTTAGTATTCCTATACATGCATGGTATCTGAGCATATCACAATCACAAACAATAATGCACAACACTATCACAATGAACAATAACACTTGAAACTTACAAGTAAAGTAAAAAGCTTCATTGAATGAGATTAGCAAGACGATGTCAAATACATATACTTCCATTTGGTTTCCCCTACAAGCATTATAAGTGATGCCCTAAAGCAGTAAACAAGATTACAAACATATATTAGACAACACAAATCACCTTTATATAAATTGCCTTACAATGAACCCATTATGAGTATACATTTGTTCCCCTTGATTACCACAAATTCCATAAATGGCTATAACTCAGCAATTTCATAACACCTAACCTTAAAATTACCAAATTACCATCAACCACCTCACCAACAAAACATATGGTTAACAATCAAGAACTAAGGAACCTCGATTTAGTCATTCTCTTTTCCCCACATTAAGAGCAATAACAACAACCTTTAACCATATAGAATCCATGCTTGAAGGCCTATACAAGAAATATCCCTAAAGGTATAATAAATATTGCGGTAAAAATATGTCTATTTACTCAATTTATAGAAAACCTAGCCTACCTGGGTGCCACGCTTCAGCTGATGAACCTTGCCCATGAGCTTCCGATTCTGTGATAGAAAACCGTGATAAATGAGCACCAAAATTCGTTGGGCTTTCACCTCCCTTGAATTGCAATATCTACCCTGACGCCTCAGGTGACTTTTGGAGGGTTTTAGAGCTTCTTTCATGTATTTTCTTCGTTCAAAAGTGAGAAGAAAAATAAAAAATTTATATAACAAGGTTGTTGAATTCCCTTCATCCCTCTATAGTGGTCATGCAGGCACTATTGAGGCACCGCCACAGCTAGAAGCCTCCCACTATGGTGGGTTGATGTCAGCCCAATCAACTTCAAAACAAAGCAAATTCGTTGTGTGCTCAAATTTTAAAATTCATTCACCAAATTTTTAGAATTTTTGAAATTCTGCACGAGATGACCTTGAGTAACGACGAATTGTATCATTACAACTACACTACTATATAGGGCTATACCTCATTAACCCTACAACGTAACCCTACTTTACAAGGTTAGGATCCTCTAGTGCCTAGGTGGATGGATGGTTACCATGGGATCATCATTGAACATGAGGTGTTTGGATATGATTTATCTATTTTTACATCTTATAATGGTATTTGTTTTCTAATTCATAAATTTGACCTCCCAATATTTTAATTGTTATACTACAGGTTTAATCCACGCCATGAGACTGCAAAGGTCATTGCAAATACTATTGAAAAGTATTTTGATGTCGCATACTTGATGCAGGGTGAGATTCCACAATCAGTCAGGAGACAAAATTTTAATGAGTTTAAGGTATATATGAATTTATTATTCAAATTTAAACTATACGTATTGTGATTAATTCCTAATGTGATATATTCTTGAAACAAATCTACAAAAATGTGTATGGCTTCCCCTTCATGATAAGCATATCACAATTAACTTTGAGAAAAGAGCAGGTCATAGAATAGCAAACCCATTTCACAATGGTCGCATAAAAGGTAGAATTCTCAAGTGGTGTAAATAAAATATTTGGAAAGATCTATGCCGACAGTGGAGTAATCATAAGTTGTTTAAAAAGAGGAGAAGACAGAGATTTGGTTAATCTTTATGCTCACTGTTGTTGTTTTTGTGCTTTTATATATACAAGTTGAAGTACCACACTGGTTCCTTTTTGTCCTAGTTGGAGACACTTAGTATTTCAAGTATAGATGAGCAAACTACATACTAACGTGGTGGAACCTTTACTCTTTCCTTCTTTTTTTCTTTAAGGCATTATTGGGTTATGCCCCCAGACTCTTGTATTTTTATTTGAATAAGATACTTGATCCTTTACTAGATTTCGAGAGATAGATTATGATATATTAGTGTTTCTGGATATGAAGTCATTTTCGTGTTACTATTGTTCATAGCGGATATTCTATTTTTGTTGGTAGATTGTTTGATGGATTACATAACTATTAGGATGCTTCTACTATTGTAGATTCTTAGCAAAATTTTCTCTTGATATTTGGTATCTAATAAGATGAATGTTGGTTCACTTGACATGGATAGGTGCTTGTTGAGTGTCAATCACGGTTGTTGATGGGAAAATTTTAATTTATTTTCTATTTCATGATAAAGGATAAGTCTCAATATTCCTTACATACCATGTTCATAAAGGTTGAAAACATACCCTGATATCACCATTCAAGATTGAAATAATTAATAATTATATCCCAAGATATTAAACATAGAATAAAATTAATGTTTCTCCATAATAAAGGTGAAAATATCAAAACTGAAGCAATAATTATGTCTCTGGTTTGCCCCTCCTCCACTACAAAAAAACCTCAAATTGCCAACAGATTTTACTAACAACTTAAGTTGGTTAGTATTCTACTAACAAATTACCAATATATTTCTAACTGAATTATATTTTAAAACTTAACAACGAAATTCTAGCAGATTACCAACCAAAATATTACTGACTAAGTATTTTAGTTGGTAAATACGGTGGGAAAAAATGGCGCCAAATTTAGCAACTTTCTATCAATGGATTACCAACTGAAATATTACTAACGCACACCTTTTGTTGGTAATATTACCAATGAAGTATATATCGGTTGGTAAATATGACAAAAAATGTGTTTATTTAATTTATTAACATATTACCAATGAATTACTTACCAAACATTTACCAACGGCAAGATTATGTTGCTAAATTTACAAACCAAATATAAATGTGTTGGTAAATTAGTAACGAAATGTAATCTGTTGGTAAACTTGCCAACCAATATCCAATCAGTTGGAAATTTTGCCGACGAATAAAGATTGTAGTTAGTAAATTAATAACATCATTAAAATAGTTGGTAATATACCAACCGATCATTAATCCATTGATAAAATTTACCAACATATTAATTATCAGTTGGTAATATTACATATGAATATTGAGTTGGATAGTACATATTACCAACTGTGATAAAATTTATTGGTAAATTATTAATTACTAACTTATATTTGAATAGTTGGTAAATTTTTAAATTTTTTGGTAAATCAGCGTCTAGTGTTGAAATAATAAGTAAATTTAACGATATAACACTGAGTCAATATTTTCCCCCGAATTTAAGCTTTAGTGATATATTTAATGATAGATATCAATTGTTATTTTGTAAAGAATCTAGCATTTAATAATAAATTTATCTTTACTTATATAATGTTACATTCACTAATAATATTACCAATTTTGTCGATCCAAATTTTATCATATGATTTTTTCTTAATTTTTTTGGAAGGGTGAAAATCATTTTCCCTTCTGAAGTTTGCTTTAGGGTGGTTGGTGCAGGTTTTGAGGCTTTCATTTTTAGTTTGTGCAGTTAGTCGTTTTAATTTTTAAGGTTTGGCCAAAATGTGAATTTTTTCAATATTTTTGGTAAACATGCTCATATTAGAATTTCGTCAACGTGGTTAGCTCTGGAAGATCATTTTTCATATGATAGAATGGTTTGTTTGGGTTTTGAAGCTTTTGTTTACAGTTTGTGTCGTTAGGCGTTTTAACTTTTATGTTTTTGGCCAAAATTTGACTTCGGTCAATATATTTGGTAAACGTGTTCAAATGAGAATTTTTTTAGTGCAATAGCTCTGGAAGGTTATTTTTTTTCTGTGATCAAGCAAAGAAGATTACTCAAGCAATAACTCAGATTCAAGATGGTTATCAATATTTTCATACTGATCCTAGCATTTTTATTCCGTTTTTATCTATTTGTATTCCTAGGAATTCTATTTGATTTTTCATTATATCCGCTTTCTTTTTACTTAGACTTATACCCGAATATTCTATGATATATATAAATTTTTCTAATAATCTTATATGTTCATCTTGTGTTTTGGAATATAATAATATATCATCAATGTACACTACACAATTTTCTATTTGTTTAAAGTAATTGTCCATAAAGTGTTGATATCTACCTGGTG
>NW_006238927.1:5331072-5331141 GCF_000226075.1 Solanum tuberosum | reverse complement strand
TAACAAAAAATATTTATTTTAGTATTTTTTACTTCTTCTAATTGTTGTACTTCCTTTTTTGCTTGTTGT
>NW_006238927.1:5314297-5330965 GCF_000226075.1 Solanum tuberosum | reverse complement strand
TCTGTGCTGTTATAGATTTTTTACAAATTCCTGCAAATATATTACTATTAAGTCTATTTTGCCTATGTCTCAATTCTTGTCTTTTTGCTATAATTATTTCGTTAAGTTTTTGTCTATATTCTTCATTCTCGTTATTCATTGTTTCTTTAAGTATTGAATATATTTATATTCTATTTTAGATATATTATCTATTAATTGATCTAATTTGTCGTTATCAGTTTTTGTAACCTCATATACCAAAAATTTAAATTTATAATAAGTGCTAACTACTCCGTAGCAATAAATGACAGAAATATAGATAAATCATTAGTATTATATTGGAAAATGTCAGGAATAGAACTAGCCCCGGAAAGTAAAATATTTACAGAAGAGATAGAAGGGGTATTCATCCAGTAATAACGTGACTTTTTTCTAATACATGAACCATATTAAATTGCTTGTAAATTTCAAAATATCCTTTGAAATTCCTAAAAAAGATCTGTTAATGTTTTTTGTGCATTGAAACATTAATGATTGCGTAATAATTTAGTTTCTAAGCACAAGTTATTAGAAGAGCAATGTTAATTTAGTAAATGAAAAATGGTCATTTAATTTTTTTTAGAAATATATTATATTTAATTAATTAGTTTATATAAAAAATAATTTAGTGTAGGGATAAAATGGTAATCCAACTTTGCATTTTGGTGCTTTCCACTTTTAATATAATAATAATATAATATATAATATGATATATGATATGATGATTAAATTTAATATACATATAGATTATAGATGATAAATATTATTAAATTAGTTATTTAATTAGGATTAATCTAAGGAAGTGCAAAAGTCATTAACATTTTTATTAAAAATAGATACAATTTAATATTTAAATTAAATAGTTAAATATTTTTATAACATTTTAATTTATACTAGGGGTAAACCGTAATTCAACTTTTAACTTTTTTTGTTCCCACTTATAGTAATATATGATATGATATGATGATATGATAGTTCATCTATATAATATAAAATATAGAAGCCAATGTTTTTACATCAAAGCGTTTAATTATATTTTCATGCTTCCATGAATATATATATTTTTTATTTTTATTTTATTTTTAAAAACCCACTAAGCATAACTTAATTATTGGATGACAACTTATTAGCAGTACTAGCACAGCAATAACATAAACGTCACTATCACATATATATATACTAGAAGGGCATGGCCCGTGCCCAACATCTTATATTTTTATGTGATGGATGCATGAAGATACATAATTATAAACAACATTATCAATATATTGCAACTATAGATATAGATTAATGCAAAAGTATGCTGAGCAAATACTTAAATTTACACCAAAGAATACCTTTCATATGAAAAATATGAGCTTTCTTTTACATCGACATAAATGTATAGGAGTAGGAATTATTCATTGTCATGGCTACTATAAATTTCTAAATCAAAAGAACTGTACAAGGTGCAAAGTTAGTTCTACCCACTACAAAAGAACAAAAATTTAGTACATAAATTATCAAGGGAATATTCACAAGGACCACCAAACTATAGCACAAAATATCAAGTTAATTCATAGTGTTATCTGCTCCCTCTGAGTACCAGTCCAGCACCAAACAACTTTGTCGCATTTTAAGAAGTTTTTCTATACCGTCGCCAAATTCTAACTGGCAATGAAAAAGTTAAAACATTTAAGTTAATTGAGCACAAGAATATGACAATATAAGCTTTACAACATACAAATTATAATGTTATTAGTTAATTTCAAACAAAACAAGTTATATAAAATCTATTTACTTGATGATAGACAATAGTTTGAATAGAAAGATGGGGTGGATTACTCGAGCACCTCATAAAACACCCTAGTACAAGCTGCTAGCTTTTCTTCTGACGATCAACTCTTCCTGATGGCACAAAAAAACTTAATAGAAAGTGGCAGATTACCTGTAAAACTGAAACTATGAGGGGCAAAAAAGTTGAATAACTTGTGTATCATATTTGAGTCTTTATTTCCCTATAATAGGGCTCCCTACTGAACAAAGTTGTTGTACCAATTGGCAACCCCAGAAAGTTTCTTTATTTTCAGTATCAAAAGTCACAAAACTAAAGAAGATGCTTCCTACAATTAGACAACACAAAAATAGTTAGAAATGTATAAAAAGATAATATAAGTTACACTATATATCAATTGTGTCAATTTAAAAGTCCTGTCAAAGCTCAACTGTAGGTCCTACAATTAGACAACACAAAAATAGTTCCATCTAAACCTCACTTTTGGATAGAGGCTTGACCTTTTGATGTTTCTCTTATCATCACTTGGTAGAAAGATGTTTTCCTTCTCTGTGTAGGACCCTATTGATAAAGTTGTGTGCATTAAATTGGAGCTTCTCCAGGATAACCTCCCAATTGAATTCAAAAGAAACATTTATATAGATACCGTTTTGCATGCTAAAAATGATTCAAGTCTGGCTAGACAACTTCCCAGAAATTGCAAACTAAAAACATATAGGAAGTATACTTTACCTTCATAAATAAAGAGTAACCCTGACAAAGTTGCCTCAAATATATGTTCAACTATCATGGAGAACATTTTTTCCAGTCGGATCTGCAGAAATTGACGCTTATGTGGATATCAATCATAGAAGAAAATTGAAGAAGTACGAACCATTTGTTTTGGCAATGCAAGCGGCTCAAGTGTATTATGCTACTTATCCTAGCTTACGACGTGATAAGAGTGATTAGTGGGCTGTGTGCAAAACAAAAGCTCGGGGTATTGTGGATATGCCTCCATCATCTTTAGTGTCCCCTTTAGTAGATGTTGCAGAGCCTTTCCAATGTGATGAAGATGGTTTAAGATTTGATGTGGTGTCTGATAGTGAAACTATTGTCCGGTACCAAATGGCGAATTCATAAACTTAAGAGACGAGGATGATAATTTAGATGATGAGACAGATTTCATGATGAATTAGAATCAGAATCAGATGATGAAAATGAGAATGAAGAGGCGTACTATGAAAGTGGCAGTGAATAGAGTCAAAGTTCTCCAATCTCTTCAAATATAGGAGTTAGAGTTACTAAAATGTCGTATATAAGTTGATTTTATATTTCGTCTCTTTTACCAGTATACTTATTTTATTTTAATAGTTCTCCTGGTGGTTTTGTTTGAACAACTATTCCCAGACTGATTCTAGATCTATGTTTGGAATAGTGATGAGATTATTTTATTTATAGAAGTGTTTATAAATTTATCTGCTAACTAGATTAACACGTTTTTTGTTAAATTTTCAGAGGGATCTTGTTCTTGAAGTGATATATCAACTAACTATTTATTCTTGTTATAATTAGATCAATCATGATTCAATCATTATGATATTATTTCATCCACATTTAACTTTGAAATTGCAGATATGGCACCTAGGGGGTGGATGTAGTAGATATTCTGGAAAAAGGACAGCAGATCCAGTGGCATCTCCTCTAATGTCGAGTTTGGCACGTGATCAAGCACCACCATTGCCTGAACTGCCAACACCAGTTATGCCAGATTCAGTTGCAGTCAACATATCGGGACCATCTTCATCTGTGGGGATCGAAATACCAAGGAATGACATTGTATCCACAACTTCGTCAAATACAACTGATGGTACCCGCATCCCAAGTGAAATCGTCATGGGACGGTAAGTGTACAACATTGTTTCATTTACATTGTTTTGCTTCAGGCAAGAAAATAAGATATGTTGATTTTCTTCCATACTTTTTTTTTATAAATGTTTAGAAGTTCTGTTGATTTTCTTAAATTGTATTAATGGAGAATGAATTACAAATTGAGGTGTTTTTAAATCAATACAAAAAAAATCATTCTTGAAGAAAGTAGCTTGTTCACTACTGTCTACACTTCTCATATATAAGAAGCAATAGTTGAATGTGGCAACATCATATGGTAAGGAATCATATTTATAGAATGGGGCACCAGAATTCCCCATGTGCAGTTCCCCAGAACTTTTGCTCTTGACCTACATGTTCAGATTGTGTGGCAAATTTATTGTTTACTTTGCTTTTATTGGTGATCAACTTTTAAGCTCTTGCCTTGAGTTAGGACATGTCAATTTACATAGATGTAGTGTTGTTTTGATGAGAAAAAATATAATATCTATATACTTGGTATTTGTTCAAGAAAGATAATAAAATGTCCAACCAAATTATTGTCAACTTCGATAAGTGGGGAGTACTTTATTTTGCTAGTTCGATTTTCCTTGATGAATCCCAATAATTGCAAATATTGTCATTTAACTTGCATTATTTTGTTGACTTATTTTTCAATTCATGAATTGCTTTCAGCTAATATGTTTCTTATTTTCCCACTAGATCCTATCTTACTAAGAGACTAATATTGGTAGGAATTTGTGAAATCCTCTATAATTTTCTTTGCTCACTGAATTCTACGTCTGAATTTGAGGTACTTATCGGATAAACTCAAGAAGCTGTTTTCTTGTTATTTGCAGGAAATGATTATTTCATAACTGAGAACATGAACTGCAGAACATGTTGATTTTTGAAGTGACATTTTAGTTCATGTTTTGCTTCTATTAGTCGTAGATACTTCTTGTATAATGAAATAACACTTCTAAGTTTGGAAATTACATACCTGAGCGTGTTTTTCTAATCGATAATTATCTTTTATTTTACTCCCACCCTGTAGCGGATTTTCATGGTAGACATCAACTACATGGTGCATTTTTAGAATCTTGTTTAATATTAGTGTGTATGGTGTGACATTTCTTTGATATCAACAGTCCTCATTCCCTGAAGTTTTTCTTATCTTTGCAGTTTATCATTAGATTTCATACTACAACTTTTTTTTACTTGTTCTAGATTAAGCTTAGATCTGAATCTATGTATTGAATCCAAGCTCAGTATTGGCTCCTCCCAGCTAGTCATTTCAAGATATGATTTATATATAATCCTTGTCTCTTTGATAACACTTTCATAAGTGTCATTTTTCTTCCTTACTGCCTCAACCACTTTTAGATCTTATATTGTCGCTAAAGAAACTGATAATACACTCTAAACACTGCTTGATGTACATAAATAAAATTGAGTATTGAAATAATTACTTGTTATATATATACAAGTTTGGAGCCAAGTAACAATGTATCTCTGGCGATCACAAATATCTTTAAGGAAAATTGGATCCTGAAGGACATGATTGGAAGTCAGTTACACCAGAGATTAAGGACTTCTACTGGGAGGAGTTTAAGGTAAACCATACTATTTTTTATTTTTTTTTGTAACTATTGATTTTGTTACAAAAGTAAAACCGTACAGCTCAAACAAGGACAAAATAAAAACATAGCTGATGAAATAGAACCACTACAACTAGCTAAAAGATAAACTTAGGTTGCTTCATCTGCTACATCTAGAAAAAGAGAAAATATTTAGGGATACAAATTCATAATTTCTAACAATGCAGTCAATTTCCTATTGTTATTACTCTTTTGAAACACCTCTTGGATAACTTGCCTAACTAAACTTCAGGTCGTCTTTGTGTACCTTTGAAAACACGTTGATTCCTTTCCATTCAAATATGATATACACTACCAGCCAAGACAGTTCTATATATATCTGCTTCGGGACTCTTTCCTTTCATTAAGTTACTCACCCATTCTACTTCATCCCTCCTTCCCATAGTCCATACGTTGTGGGAGGACTTCATTGAAAAAACAAGTGCTCTATAGTTTCATTTGCATCTCCGGACATTGGACAACTCATATGATCAACAATGCCCTATCCAAGAAATCTATTTATAGTGTGTAATCATCCCAATATAGCCAAGTACAAAATGAAGGTCCATTTAGGTGGACCACTGATATTGCAACTTAACCTCCTGCATGAGACTTTTGATAATTTCCTCTTAAGCTTCATATATAATTTCCTAACAGAGAACTTTGCCTTACTTCCTAGTTCAGCCATGTACATTCGAGCTTCTTCAATATACTTCCTTCCTTTCCAAGCCTTTTTCAACACCCATGATACTTTTTTTGGTACATCTTTTGATACCTGATTGTGTCTCCTTCTAATATAATATTCATGTACTCATTATACCCATAAATTCCATTTTTCTATCATTTTATTAATGTATTATATTCATTTAGAATTTCTGTTATATCAATATATGTGATATTTTTCTCTATATTCTTAAATAGAAGCGATTCCATTGGAATATTACAATTGAAGGTTCCATAAAGGATCATTTCATGAAAAAATGTTCAATACAATACAGGGGTATGTTATGTGAAGCAAGATCCTCTGAGGAGAAACGAAAAAGTATCCCAAAATCTATTTGGGAGAGCTGGAAGCCTCACTATGATACTGAGGATTTTAAGGCTAAATCTGCACAATGTTCCAAAAATTGACCAAGTGAGAAATGTGGTGAAGGATCTGGTCCCTCGCGCCATACTGGAGGCTCCCGGATTCACCGAGAGCATGCAAGACAACTGGTACAATTATTTTCATTTTGTCAAGTTATAGTTATTTTAGAGTTATTCCTTATGTAATAACTTTAATAGATGTGATTTCAATTTTAGGCGAATGTTCTTGGACGACCACCTTATCCGCATGAACTTTTGAAGAAGACACATACCAAAGGAAATGATGAGTTTGTGGATCTGAAGTCTAAGAGAACATATGTAAGTAATGCCAAACATTACTGATTATCTTTCTTAATTTTTGTTGATGATTTGCTTAATCTTCATCCATCATGTTTATCCCAAACATTAAACACATGGTTATAATATTAGAGATTAACAATGAGGGAAGTTAATATCGTAGTAGTGCAGTTGATGGCTCTGTATAACTTTCTAGTGTGAAAGAACTCTTTAACAGCTAACAAAACATCCTTGTGGATTACTGGTCCTACTTTATCAATGCAACCGAGACTATCTATAATCTCTTGGTCGGTAACTTCAGCACATAGAGTAGTTTGTTTTTCTAGAGTAAGTGTAGGTCCCCTTCTCATAATCGATTTGTCTACTTCTTGTAGCTAAGAGTTGCAGAACCCATAAGACTCTTGTAAAAGTAACAATTTCAGTTTGTGCATCCTCAAGAGTGGTACGCTTGGTTCCTGATAAAGACATAATTTCAGATATTTGTTTCCTCTGAGCACTTAGCTTCATCACTGCAGAGAAATGCTTTGTGTTGGAATCTCCAAGCTTAATCCACCTCGCCCTAGACTTTTGCTACAAGATGCTCTCCTCTATCAAAAACCACTTCTCCAAATTCAATAAGAGGGCATTTTCTTCAATTATTAGCCCATTACTATACTGCATACTCAAGTGTTCTTGAACTATCTTCAATCCTCCCCTGGCACTATCAATTTGTTGGCTTATATTCTGAAATTCTCTACTATGCAACCTTTTGAGTTGTGGCTTTAGTGCCCTCAGCTTAAACCATACATTTTTCATCCTCCTGTGATTTTTTTGTTGTCTCTGTACTTCACTAACCATAGGTAAGAATTTTTCATGGTCAGCTAGGACATTGAAAAATCAGAAAGGAATTTTTTTTCATCTAAGGTGCTGCATGAAACTTAAGAATCATGGGAGAGTGATCAAAAATCATTGGCAAGTCCTACTCCATTCACACATGTCCTTAGATAATCATCCAGTCAAAATTACCAAGAGTCCTGTCCAACATACTCCATATTCTATTTGCCTCTGATAGTTTGTTTTCCATGTGAAAATTTCTCCTTTTCATGGTAGTTCGCTGAGAGATAATTGTTGTATACAGTCTGAGAAATCTTGTGTTTCACCCTGAGTCATGTGATCCCCATTAGTGTGTCATTTGGTGAGAGTACAACATTGAAATCAACCCATAGCAACCAAGGTTTATTCATAAATTGGCCAATTTACTGTAGATTCACCCGCATTGACTTTCTTTGTTCCAAGCTATTATAACCATCGATTATGGTGACCACGACTTCAGATCCATCAATTCTTCCTTTAACTAAGCAATGAATGAATTGCGCCTCCTTTTCAATCAAGATAACGTCGTACCATTGGGGGTTCCATAAGATGTATACCCGCTCATTTGTTGCCTTCTGATAATTATGCAGGCTACCCTTATTTGAAGTCAAGTTATTGAAGATCCTATTACTTTTATGAATTTTCCCTCGAATCTCTACTAAGCGTACTAGGTTAATATGATTACTATAGATATAGTGCTTTAACGCTTTCTGCTTATACATTTTATTGGCACCTTTTGTATTCCAACATAACCATTTCATAGAGATGCACTTTGGAACCCACCTCTATCAGGGAGTGGGAGTATGTTATGAGACTCCTCAATTCCACTGTCCAACTTTTCAAAGCTATTCTTAGTAGGTGTAGGTTTACAAAGAATAGGGAAGTTTACCGAATTCAGGGGTGGGCTTCCAATTCTACTAGTAGGCATTGAACTCTTCTCTTTTCTTGGACTTTGTTGTGGGACTTGGAGTGTACTCGAGAAGGTTGCATGTGACTTCTGTAAAATTTATTGTTCCTGTTGAGTATATTCATGTATATGTCGATTGGATTGCCATTCATATGTGATATTCCTTGTTATCCTCCTTCTTTTCCTTAGCAGATTCATCTGACCTTATGTTGCATCTCTATAAGTATTAGAGGGGATCTTTGTTATTACAAATTAATGCAGAGAAGTATGTTACTGTGAACCATAAAAATATACTCAAGACAAATGCAATGCACACTTCCTTTCGTATTTACAATTTCTTTTTAAAAATTGCCCATTCCTAACCTTTCAAGTCGCAGTCACTAGCTTTATTTTATCATAAACAATAGGTCCCCATGTAGCTGCAACTAGCTCTATCTTCAATTACTTTTAGTGTATGGTCTTTATGTTATGACCGAAATAAGCAGGTGTAATGCGGAAGCTAGTAAAGCAAACCTCGAAAGACCACGAGTAAGAAGACAAACGAGAAATATACCAAAAGACACAAAGATTTAATGTGGTTCGGTCAATCGACCTACGTCCACAAAGGAGATGGGCAATCCACTATATAAACATGAGAGTACAAAATATAGAGAGAAACAAGTTCAGCCAATTCACTCGGAATACATGGGAGGTTCACACAAGTGATAACGTATCAAGCTTGTGACCCACAAATTCTCCCCCTAACCTAAACTCTCAAAGCCCTTAAGACTACATTGTGAATGCTGATTCAGTTAGAAGGAACAAGCCTCTATTTATAGAGTCCTAAACATTTTCTTACAAGAAAAGGACTAGCCAATCCAAAAACCTTTTTCCTAAAAAGGAAAACCTATTTATGGTAAGAAATTCAGGGTAAATAAAACCCAACAAATCTCCCCCTTGACTTGAATTTCTGACAAAATAAATTTGTCCACCTTCTTCACATAATCTTCAACAGCCTGCTTCTCCTCTCCATAATCTCCTTCATCAAATCTATGTATCAACACAGAGAATCTCTCTGAAACAATTTCTCCAACAAAAATCTTCATTACTGTTAAAAAGGTTGCGGCTAGAACTATGCCCGCCAAGATGAACACCATCTTTCTAACCTGGTTCAATCATCGATTATCGAACCACTGAATCTGGCTCTGATACCACTTGTTATGACCAAAATAAGCAGGTGTAATGCAGAAGCTAGTAAAGAAAACCTTGAAAGACCACGAGTAAGAAGACAAACGAGAAATATACCGAAAGACACAAATATTTAACGTGGTTCAGTCAATTGACCTACGTCCACAAAGGAGATGATAAATCCCTTATATAAACATGAGAGTACAAAATATAGAGAGAAACAACTTCAACCAATTCACTCGGAATACATGGGAGGTTCACACAAGTGATAACGTATCAAGCTTGTGACCCACAAATTCTCCCCCTAACCTAAACTCTCAAAGCCCTTAAGATTATATTGTGAATGCTGATTAAGTTAGAAGGAACAAGCCTCTATTTATAGAGTCCTAAACCTTTTCCTACAAGAAAAGGACTAGCCGATCCAAAACCTTTTCCTAAAAATAAAAACCTAATTATGGTAAGAAATTCAGGGCAAATAAAACCCAACACTTTACCGTCTCAAATACCCTTTTGTTTAACCAACTCGCCTAATTTATTATAATATCGTTGAATTCTACTAAGCCTGATATTCCTGTTTGGTTCATTGATGTGAAAGGTTCTTTTTCAGTGGTTTGAGCCTCAACCTGGTAGCTTCTTAAGAGAGAATTTTATCAAATACGGATTGAACTCCATGACCTGGAAAAAGGGTGCCTTTTAAAATGTGTTATTGTTTGGAGAGCTTTGAGGGACAGATTACCCACAAATAATAGGATTATCAAGATGGGGATTAACCAATCTTCTGGATGTTGTTGTTTCTCCTCACCTGCTATGGAATGGAACATTTTTTCTATAGTTGTGTGCTTGTCCAGAAACTATAGAAAATCGTACGTAGCGTGTTTGGTATTCATTGGTAAACTTCCCTACATACAAATTTTAGTTAACTGATTAAATATTAGGAGCCATGATTCTTTGATTGCTTTGATCTCTAAATTATTCCTATCATTACTACTTGGAAAATTTGGAGGGTAAGATGTGGGATAACGTATGGTACTGAGAAGATGTATGTCAAGAAGTTAACCAACATTTCTTTTACTCTAAATGAAGTAGAAAATGCAAGTTCTAAAAGATCAACTTGGGACACAATTGGGAGGAGATAATTTGTAATTTGGAAAGATAGATTAGTGTCGAGAAGACTAATTTTGTACACTGAATTTGAACTACAGGTAGGCGTGTCAAAATAAATGCTAATTGCAATTGTAGAAATGATAAGTGTGGTGGAGGAGGTATTGTCAGGGACAAAGATTGTCGACTGATATCAATTGTCTTGTATGTTTATAATCGCTATTCATTTTTTCTTAACATAATATCATATATTTTGTTTTTCAGGATGCTGTAATGTCTAAGATCACATCTGCATCTCAACTTGAAGATGAATCTGGTGAGTCTCCGACAGTAGAGTTTTCAAAGATTTACATGGATGAAGTGGGTGGGGTTAAGAAGGCGTGTATATATGGTCTTGGTTCTCAAGCAGTATTCTATCAGAACATTGGTTCATCGTCTGCTTCAACTACTCAACCTCAAGATTGTAGTTTTGATGCTCGAGTGAAGGAATATGTTCAAGAAATAAAGGAGGAGATGAAGCAAGAGATGAGAGAAGAGATACGACATGAATTGCGTGAAGAAATGAAAAATGAAATGCAACTAGAAATGCAAGAGCAAGTTGATAAGATTCTCCATGAACGTTTGCCCATCCTCATAGCTGGGCTGCCTAAACCACCCCAGTACACTGCCCACTGCCCACTGGTACACCTCCAACTGGTACACCACCTTAGCTTAGATATGACCCATTATCAAATAATGATATGAGTCATTTAAATTTTCAAACTATCCTAAGTAGATTTTGCATTGTTTGTTCCGTATTTGGATTTATTTTGAACTCTTCATCTTATATTTTGCATTGTTTTTTTCCTTATTTGGATTTATTTTGAACTCTTCATCTTAGGTTTTGCATTGCCTGTTTCTGTATTTATTTTGAACTCCTCTTCTTTGGTTTTGCATTGTTTATTCAAGTTATAATTTATCAAAAAATCACTGTATGTTTCCAGACTTTTTAAGATTCATAAAAGCTATTGATTAATATAAATATATAAAGTGAAACTTTACTATCGAATTAGCATTTAGTCAATAATATGGCAATAAACATTACAAATCAATAACAGACCAAATATTGAACATAAATGATATACATTACCAACAAATTAACAATCAGTTAGTAAGCTTCCTAACGAATTAGTATTGAACTTTTTGTGTTTCTAAAATACTAACCAATTAGTAACGTAAGTTACAAAAGTAGATAGTCATACTTACTTACAAATTTAAAATTCGTTAGTAATTTACTAATGAAATACCAACACATTTGTTTTCTTAACTGAAATTGCTAATTGATTACCAATGCATTTTGGTGAATTTACTATCGAACTTACCAACCAAGTTGTTATCTGTTATATAATTGCTAACGGAATAGTAACAACATTTTATTTTATTTTAGTATATTTGTCAACATATCACTAACAAAATTGAATGATGAAGGACCAAATTTACTAACTCTTTTGCTCTTCGTTAGTAAACTTACAATATTCCAACCGAAAATTGGTTGGTGAATTTACCAACGAAAATTCGAAGGCTACATTTCAACAATTGCCAACAAGTTGTTTATGTGTTTACCAACTGAATTTTAGTCTGTATTTTTACCAACTAACTGAAATGGGTTGGTAAAAATTAGTGACAAGCTTTTTAACAATGGATAAACCTTAGTTGGTATTCAGTTGGAAAATTCATTTGTTAACCAATTTAATCAATTTACCAATCGATAATTTTGTTGGCAATTCAGGGGTTTTTTGTAGTGCTCAATTAAGCAACAAATTTTGAAATCAACTATCATATTTCATTTATATGTTATTAATGATTATCCTATTCAATTAGCTGATCATTGGTTCATCATAATATTCTCATATCGACAAGACTAAAATCACTAATAAAGGCAGAGACAAAATCATACCTGAAGCTCAAATTGAAAGATGTTTTCAGTGTGCTACAATGAAAACCCCCTTGAGTAGTTCTTTATATAACACAATTTAACAATATTACCCTAATTTATATGAAGCTCGTTAAAATTAGTAAACTACCATTAGAATCATAATTCGAAGTTCACTCCAAAATAAAATAAATTTGATTATTCCACTATGTCGACAACACCTCATGTTTGCTAGGATCTCCCTCTCATAAATGCTCAAGCTTTGTTTCTCTTGTTTACTTCTCTTCTTAAAGAAAACTTATGATTACTTCACTGTTGACAAATTTTGAAATCAACTATCATATTTCATTTATATGTTATTAATGATTATCCTATTCAATTAGCTGATCATTGGTTCATCATAATATTCTCATATCGACAAGACTAAAATCACTAATAAAGGCAGAGACAAAATCATACCTGAAGCCCAAATTGAAAGATGTTTTCAGTGTGCTACAATGAAAACCCCCTTCAATAGTTCTTTATATAACACAATTTAACAATATTACCCTAATTTATATGAAGCTCGTTAAAATTAGTAAACTACCATTAGAATCATAATTCGAAGTTCACTCCAAAATAAAATAAATTTGATTATTCCACTATGTCGACAACACCTCATGTTTGCTAGGATCTCCCTCTCATAAATGCTCAAGCTTTGTTTCTCTTGTTTACTTCTCTTCTTAAAAGAAAAACTTATGATTACTTCACTGTTGACAAAGATTTTCGCATATACTTGGTTAAACCACTTAGGAATCCTAGCTTTTTAGTGATCATTATAAACGAGTCTGATATTCTATGACTTACTCTTTTCTCACCGTAAGTTGTGATTTGCTTGTCATGAGGGGGAAACAATACACACTTTTCATAAATTTATATTCAAAATATTTCACATTAGGAACGAATCACAATACATATAGTGCTTTAATTGAAATAATGAATTCATATATTTCTTTATTAAAGGTTCGTTGCCTGGCTGATTACGAAATCTCACCAATTATCAAGTATGCAACATCAAAAATCTTTCCAACAGAAGATGTAATAGAATCCCAAAGATTCTTCTTATACTTTTTAATATAATAACGATATTTTATCAACATTCGCCCATAGAGATCACAAATTGAGAGCTCCAATTCTTGCACAAAATGACATTCAGGGTGTGTTTGGTATGAAGGAAAAAATTTAAGTTTGTTTTTAAAAAATATTTTTAACTTCAAAATTTTAATTTTTCACCCCTATTCTCAACCCACCCCCTACCATCCACCTCCACCCCACCCCCAAAAAAATTTAAGTTTGTTTTGAAAAAATATTTTTCAATTTCAAAAATTATTTTCTACCCTAGTAAAAATAAAAGATATTTCTCAAAAGAAAAAATCATTCAAAAATCAAACACTAAAAATCTTTTCCGGAAAATATTTTCTATTCACCAACCAAACATGAGAAAATAAGTCAAAAATCAACTTGTTTTCCAGGAAAACATTTTCCTTCGTACCAAACACACCCTCAATGATTAGTAATTAAAATAAAGGCTATTAACCCAATTATCAAATATTCTTTCAAATCTGCTTACAATCTATTTGATGAATGCAATAAAGACAATTAATTCACTATCATATTAAACCAAAATAACCGTATTTCATTTTTTAATAGAATACCATTAAGGCTATATAATATGAGACAATAATATATAATTAATTCTTTTTATCAACACTAATAATAGATATAAAGAATCTCAAAGATTAGTCTTATACTTTTTAATATAATAAAGATATTTTATCAATATTTCCCATATATCTTAAAACGAAAATTAATGAATATTATAGGGAAAAGGTAGAAGTACCACCCTAGACTATGACTCAAATTCCAGAGACACACACATTAACTAAACTAAGATCCTATTACACCCCCCCCCCCCCCCCCCCCCCCCTTTTTTTTTTNCCCCCCCCCCTCCCTCCAACTTATTTTTTTTGTAATTTTGTATACCTTTTTGGCTTATGTGACATCCAAATATCTCCCACGCGCCTCAACTGCATGGAGTCACGGGGTGTGCCACATAAGCCAAAAGGTGTACAATATTATATATAAAATGAGTTCGGGGGTAATAGGACATTAGTTTAGTTAAGGTGTGTCTTTGATATTTCGGTCATAGTCTAGGGGGGGGGGGTACTTGTGCCTTCTCCCAATATTATATATAAAATATAAGTATTGTTGAGTTTCCAAAAGATGAATAATGTGTCGAGTCTAGTCTTGTAGCTTATGAATCAGACCTAGAAAAAATAAGATTAAACTAACCGAACAAATGGTGAAGTGTAGAACTTCCAGGGACCAAAACTTTTTTTGCAAGCTTAGAGTCTTATTCTATCACATTATACTTGCATAATTTTTGTTGTTATCGCAGTTTTAAATGAAGAAGTCGTGTACGTTTCTTGGTAGTCATGAGTGCTTTAGAAATGTGTCTGTTCGTAGAAGCGACACAATTCACACCCATATATATAGGTCCATCCATCAAGTGTAAATAGTAGAGCAATACACCACCTATAAAGGATATGGTAATAGATTAAGAGTTTACAACTCAACCTCTCTTTCCTTACACATTTTAACTAAATGCACATCATAATAGATCACAGACAGACAGGACAGAAGCTTATAGTGCAGAAGATCAAATAATGACTTGTTATTATGCATATGAACCTATTCATGAGATTTTCAATCACATAAGTTGGGTTACCATCATGTTCGATATACAACTTAACAATATTTTCCCAAATCTTTAGTCAAAGAATTGACCAAATTCACTTCGAACTTCACTCAATTGATGGATATAATTCCATCTCTTAAAAGATGTTATATTACTCTTTCTCTCAAATCAATGTAATCACAAAATGGAGATTCATTGACTTAAAATTTACATAAATACTTGGTAAGAAATTACTTAATCACTTAGCACCATTAGCATCCATTATATTTAGCTAATTTTTAAATCATCCACTAGATGAACACATATTGAATTTTGAATAACAAGATCAAGTGAAATCTTCTCACTTTAAAAATGCATGACATGACTTTAATAAGACACTTTACCCCGAAAAATGCACAAGTACCCCCCTCAACTATACACGAAATTCCAACGACACACTTTAACTATACATGAGAGCTATTACCCCCCAAAATTATTTTTAAGTGTAATGACACACCCTTTTGTGCTGAGGTGGCACATAGAAGTGTGTTCACTCTCTTAGAGGAATGTGAGATACGAAAAAAAGTTATTAAAATCTGATTAATATGGACACGTGTTCCATTTTAATTGGACATTTTTATAATAAATTAGTAGAGATAGTTAATTAACTTTAAAACTTAAATTGATATTTTTTTTGGGATAAGGGTCTGAAAAATACCCCAACTTTGGTCAGATTTGTTGTTTGCGATACTAAACTTTCATGAGGACCTATTATCTCCCTAGACTATTTAATACCGCATTTTTTACCCCCTAAACTATTTATTAGTGTATTTTAAAGGTATATATGTTCCCACGTGGACACATTACTATTTATAATTTTGCATTATTTTTTATGTCCACGTGGGCAATAATATATGTTTAAAATATAGTATTAAATAGTCTAGGGAGGTAATAGGTCCTCATGAAAGTTTAGTATCGCAACAGCAAATTCGACCAAAGGGGTATTTTTCAGACCCTTATCCCTATTTTTGTAATTAATATTTTTTTTATGAAATAGAGTTAATTTTTTTCATTTTTCACAACATATTTAAATTGTCAAAGAATTTGTTTCAGTGTTTTTCATTAATTTGTATAGTATCAAGAGAATTTTTATTCTTTTTTTACTCAAATACATAACTTGAAATTCGCTAATGAGAAAAAAATTGCATATTAGGAATTTAATTTAGGCAGCATAGAAAGATCATAATTTAAATTAGAGTTTTTTTAAAAACAAATTATAAATAACTAATGTTATCATCCCCTCCTCAATTATCCATGTCATACCCATACCCCCAGCCCTCACCCCGCCCC
>NW_006238927.1:5290070-5314146 GCF_000226075.1 Solanum tuberosum | reverse complement strand
CCCCCCGCTTTAGTTCTCCAACAATATGACATCCCACCCCTACCCCAACCCAACCTCAATTCCGCTTCAGTTCTCCATCAATGACACCCTCCCTCCTTCTCTTCCCTTCTCACGTCAATCAGCCTTTATCTTAACCCAAATTCAATCAGAAAAAAATGACCCCAATTTTTAATTCTTTTTGAATTAGAGTTCAAAATTTAGGTAGTTTCTTCAATGGAGATTTTGGACCATGTTATATGGATTTTTTTTTGGATTATTTGGATTGAAAGAAAAATAAAATTGATAGTAGATATTGAAGTGTTACGAGTTTTAATGGTTAAAACAAGTGGGTTTAGTGGTTATGGAGTGGGTGTTGATAATGAAGAAGAAAGAATCAAATGACATGGATTTTTTTATTTTTTTTTGTAGATCTGGTCATTTATTGACGTGGTGCTGACATAATGATGACTTGGAGGCGAGTGTAAAACACCTCCCATCATGTGAGTGGCTATATAGGTTTTAGGCTGTGTTAAGGGTGCGTTTATTACACTTAAAAAATAATTTTTTTTTGGGGCGGGGGGGGGGGGGGGGGGGGGGGGGGGAGCCATACCAAAGTTTTCAACTCACAAATATATCGCCTTTAATTTCATGCTTAAAATTGATTTGGGTTCTGTGTTTAGTTGAAGGGGTACTTGTACTTGAATAATTTTTCCTAAAGGAATTCCATCATATAAATGATAAGCTGATAACATAGCTTCACTCAAATATTATATATCTCCATTCAAAAATTTATTTTTTACTCTAGTGTTGATAACACTCAAACTACTCTCAAAAATAAATTTGAAGAGTAAACTATCTTTGTCAATAAAACTACTTAACTAAAAGTCGGGGTCAAATCCCACAAGAAATGGTTTAGTGATATGAATTTAACTAGGAAATTGAAAATGTGTACATATGCGTTGTAGTATGTTAGAACAAGAGAGTAGATAATTCCACCAAATTTCAAAAAGTTTAATGTGTCAAGTATCACAATTAAATTAAAGATCAAGGAATCAAGCATTTAAGAGAATAACTAGGGGTGCGGGGATTGGAATCAATGTCACATAGGGGTAGTTTTGTTGCTCAATTATACTAAATACTCATGGATAGGCTGGGTAATCTTCAATGACACTAATCATCTTTCGATTTCATAGCACCATTTCATAGAATCTCCTTTCGGTCTCATTTATGTGAATTACATATCAACCCATTACCTTACGTGAATCTCTCCTTCGAGCAAATTTGAGCAATTAGATCCGACCCATAACCTCTCTTTTCAAGCAAGTCATAGACATCAAACCTAAATTGCATGTATGAAACTAATTACCCACTTAAATTAATCTCTTCCGAGCATCAATTGAAGATCGAGAATAGGAATTAAGTTTGCAACTTTAACCCATGAATTAACCCCGTAATGATTGTTCCAAATCCATGCATTTATAGCAATAAAACAGAGCAAAACACAGTACCCACTACATTAAATCAACACTCAATCCCATAATTGTACCCCTAGAATTGGGGATTTAGTCACTCATCACAAAAAGTAAAGAAATTGTACCTATCATGAGAGAAGCCATGAATGTGATGAAATTAAACAATTATAATCAACACCCACTTTAACTTCAACTTCCAATTGTCAATTACAAACTTAAAATAGAAAATCCCAAAACTCAAGATGTTCTTCAAAAGGTGAAATATCTCATACACAAAAACTTTCAATTTATTCACTTCTCAGAACTCTCCAAAAAGCATTTCAAAAACTCTCTCCTTTGAGCTATCTATAGTTTCCCAAAGTTTGGTCCAAAAGTCAATGTGTGATCAACTCGGTGACATTAGTCGAGCTCGTCGAACACGATCGGTGGATCACATCTATTCCCTAGCTCACCCTTCTTTTTCTCTAGGCTTCAAGTGTTTGAACCTCAGTCGACAGACTCCATTGAGTCTGTCTTTCACACTCGAAGGATCGTCGATTACCAATTTACCACCTTAGTTAGTCTTTCAAGCCTTCACTTTTCATTAGAGTATTGTCACCTTCGGCGATGGTCATTCACCATATTTGGCATATGCTTACACATATTATGATCAGGGCGCTTCTTAAAAGTATCAAACTTAATAGTAAGGGCCCTTAACTTGACAACTGAAGTATGACCAAACTTTTCTTTTGATGTGGACCACATGTCCTTAGCATCGTCATATTATCGGAATTCTCTCATAATATCATTATTTATGTTGCTCATCAACATTATGCGAGCAAGAGAATTCTTCTTTTTTTTTCAAGCCTGATATGCTTCAAAATCTCTCTTCATGTTGAGAAGTATCACTATTTCCATGAAGTGTCATAGACACATTAAAAGATTCAAGAGTCTCATGCTCTTCCACAACAAATTGAATTTTCATGCTCCATATTTCATAGTTATCACCGTTAAGCTTATCACTTTTGTTAAACTTGACAACAATATTTTTTTGTAGCAGTTGACATACTGATTTAAACGAGTATAACGTTACATGAGACAATTATGTACATAATTATAGCCTAAATTCATATACATATTATTTCTTAAAACAATCAACTATGTCAGTATTCATTTCATATCCAGTTCAGAATCGAAAGTTCACTAAGTTTCGAATCATCATCTGAATTTCAATATGTTGTAAATCTAACGTAATTAATTATCTAAAAATCACTTATCTTAGGTCAGATAAATTCAAGATTAAATAAGCAATTCTATAATAGATATATAAACTCTTAATAACAATAATTAATCAGAAATCATTAAATGATAACTAATACAAATCATATCACATATAAATAATCAATATACAGACTAAATACACATTATCACTAAAATGTATACAAGAATATATTTAACAAAATCTAGACGCAAGTCTTTTGGACATTAAAATTTCCCCCTAGAATATTTCAAAGGGTACCCAAAGTCTGAATATTCTCCTCAAAGTTAAAATGAGGTTTAAATAAATATGTATGTAATAACATAAACTCTGAAAGTGAGAAATTTATAAAAACTCATTAAATAAATTATATCTATCACATTTAAGCAACCATCACTAAGTATATCTTAGTTAAGTATATTCTTTCCTTTTTTTACTTTAAAATAATTCTAGTCGGTTGAACTTTTCGTAATTATCCCCAATTACTGTCAGTTAGTAACCCTTTATATAGTTACTCATAACTCTTTGTACTGCTACCAAATATTATGTGGCTTGTTATGACAATTTGAACAACCCTTTGTATGAGTGCTCATCACTCTTTATACGGTTACCATTCCTATTTTGACTCATTATGGTAAAATTATCATCCCTTTGTACGGTTGTTCGTTATCTTTTATATGGTTATTATTCATATATATGTTGTGTGATCTTAGGCATATTTTATACGCCTAAGTTGTCAATAATTGCCCCTAAGTCAATTAGATTGAAGAATAATCTCTAGTCATTACTTGTGATGATTGTACACTTACACACATGATTAGTTGTTTCAGGAACTCTCAAGAGAATTGGAGTGAACTTGAAGAAAAGAGATGTAAAAGAGCATGAAAAGACAGCCAAGGATGAAGACCCCAGGGCCAGGCGCACTGCTAGGCGCGAGGCGCCTAGGCAAAATATTCAAAGACGCCTCTCAGGCGAGGCGCGCTGAGAGGCGCGGCGCGCCAAGGAGGAATCTTCAGAGGCAAAGTTCAGGTGCGATGCTAGGCACGTCGCCCCACCTTGCTCCCGACTTTTCCGGCAAAAATACAACTAAATAGGACTCCTTATTGTTTTAGGATTGGGTCTTAGTTTTTCTAACTATTATAGATAGACCTCTAGGGTTCATTAGCAAGAGTTCGACTTTTGATTCAGTGTGCAAGAGCAATAATTCAAGTTTGTAATAGGTTTTAATCCTTTAACTCTTCTAATTTCTAAAACTTACATGAGCTATTGTATTTTCTTGTTTTCTAATAGCATGAGTGGCTAAACGCCCTAGTTCTGGGGTTGTAGCTACGAATGGATTGTTGATTATTGAAGGTGTATTGAATTAATTCTTGGTTGTCATTATAAGTTACTTCTATATTCTTGTGTTAGTATTTCTTGACTGGCCAATCTAGAGATAAATCTATTGTTTAACCTTAAAATCGGGAGAGGAGAGGTTAGATAGACCAGAGGATATAGAGAGCTTGATCGACCCGTTAAGTCGAGGTGATTTGTGTTCAGGAGTGACGCCCGGACGAACAACTCGCTTGGTTACGAAATAGGATGAAATATAAATGCTCTCTAGTTAGTCTATTTATCCCCGCTCAACGATGTAGTTAGATAGCTAATTGGAGTAGGCGACTAGAGGTGTATAACCCGATCATACAATTAACCCTATAAACCAGTAACTTGACAACTGAAATTAGTTCTAAGCCGATAATATGATACATAATATTCAGTATATGCTGCAGCCCTGGAATTGTTTTTAACTTGCTTGAAACATAACATTAAAGTCATTCACAGTTAGTTACTTTCATTTAGTTCATAATTAGTAGTAGTCAACAACAAATCATCAATTCTGGAGAAGGGTAATTTTACTTTTATTTGTAGAATTAAGTGTTGAATATAACTTAATCATAAGTTCCTTGGGAACGATAACTTGTTTCTTCAAGAATCTATATTATTTGTGCGACCACGTACACTTGCGTGTATATTGGCGGCAACATTGTGCCTCGTTATGACAAAAATAATAATCCTTTTTACGATTATCATGCATGTTGTCTCTTATTATAGCAAAATTAGTAACCCTTTATATATGGTTACTCGTAACCTTTTTTGTGATTACCATTTCATTAAACATTAAATAAATCTTAATTCTTTTAACTTTAGTGTGGTTATATCACTTGAAGCACATCATAGCATTCTCAACTTTAAAGTATGAAAAGAATCAAACATCTACGTGTTTAATAGAAAGTATAAAGAAAATTCTAAAACTTACATAATGTTATCAGTAAGCGGGAGCATGGACACGTAGATAGGAAATCTTTAAAGAACATTTGTTTAATAATTTTATTACATATAAATTGTGAGCTTACTCTCTCTAATTAATTAATTCACAATATCATTCAAAAATATACATTTAACTTAATGTCACGCCTCGAGGCTACCCCATGGACGAAAACACGGGACCTAAGATCATGAGTGACCCCAAGCTAACCCTGAGCTGACATATCATAAGCAAACTGAACATATTTATGAAAAGATGAACTAATGCGGAAGCTAAAATTTGAGATAACTGAATAGTGGCCAGTGGGGAATACCCAAAACTGGTCTGAATATATAAATACTGAATAAGAGTTTAGTGATACTGAACAATCATTAAAGTGCTAAAGTTGAATCTAAACTTTGTTTAAAAAAGCCTCTAACTGACTAGAGTTGCTGGGACATGTTCCCAGCTAACCCTAGAAAAACTGAAACTGAAATGAAAGAATGAATCTGAAAACATGTCTATTGTCCTCGAAGTATGAGGACTCACCACTGATGCTGATGAGTATGAATCGAGAACCGATCTACGCATGATCTGAATGCGGAACACCTGAACCTACATCATGAAAAGATGTAGGATAGAGTATGCATCAGTACTTGGAAGGTACTGAGCATGCATGATAGGATAAAAGCTGAACAAAGCATAATTGAGCAATGATATAATCTGAACATGATGGAAATATTGAAATCTACTGAAAAGAACTGAACTGAATGCAATGACCAAGTACATAACATGCTGAGACTGAATACTAAAGTAGAACTAAAAATCAGGTCGAATACACTAGATTATGACAGTGGGAGCTACTAATAACCGACATAACCACCACGTGACCTAACCATGGTGTCCAATGTATACATCCCATCGAAGGGCCTGATATACCTTGTCAGGGGTATAAAGGCTTGACTGACGTGATCACTAAAACTGATGCCCAACAGAGGGGACTTAACCTACAGGGGCACGTAGTTCTGGGACTATGAAGGTACGCTGAAACCATAGTCCACTTGGTGCTAAGCCTACTCCCAATTGAATATGTATATCTAACACACATAACTGAAATACAGAAATGTTGAATAGCTCAAAATACTGACATGCAAATATAAGAATGTAAACAATTATATACTAATAATGTGACATTCTAAAACTAAAGAATGTATATCTGTTTTACTGACCTAGCATGTGTAATTCATGAACTAAAAGAATCTACACAACTAGGGTTCTGAGTTTCATGCAAATAACTAAGCAATGATTCCACAAAAAACATGATAATCTAATTAGGAATACTCTAACAGCTAAATCACAACTACTATCTAAGGTTTTAGAAACCCTAGGTCTAAGCAAGATATCGGAATCAAGAATCTGACTGAATTCTAGGGACCTAATGGGTGAAAGGAACCCACTAGTAAAATTCCACATACCTGGTGACGAATTTCATGGAGAAAACTCTTAGTTTCGGGGCTGGAACTGAAGAAAACCTACTGCATTCTTGGAGGGGTTTGAGTCGCCTGTTTCTCCTCTTTTTGCCCTAAGTTTGGATGATTTTTGGTGAATAAAGGTTATGGGTATGTGTGACTAAGTTATTAGGCTTAAACTGACTAAAATAGCGTACTTTAGGCATCAAACGACGTATTTTAAGTGCCCAACGCGTAGGGGAAAGGACCAAAATGACCCTGACTTAAATCTGATGAAGCCCATCCACGGAGGGAACGACGGTCCATCGTTTGGACTACCGGCCGTTATTTGGGTTCGTTGTTCATGATTCACCCGATAGGGCTTCACTAAAACGAGCATAACTTTTTACTCGGAGATGGGATTTTAGGAAATTTGGTGGTGTTGGAAAGAGGATTCAATTATATTTAACTTGATAGGTCACAGGCCACCTAATTCATTTTGTGCTAAAAGATATGACCATTTGAAGTTGACCCAACAACCAATTCCCTTCAATTGGCTGCTGACCCTCACCTACAGTCAGACCTACGGTCCGTAGGTCCAACCACGAACCGTCTTGGTTGACCATGGGCGGGGTCAGAGACCATAACCATTTGGTGCCCAAGGGCGGACCCCACCTACGGACCGTGAGTCAGACCACAGACTGTTGGTGGCTTCCGTGGTTCTTGCACCAGGTCTTGGAAAGATGCATTTTTTTTTCTATTTTCTCAAATCCGAGGTGTTACACGTAAAATCTTATAAATATGACATATTGATGTTTGTGATAAAAAAAAATAACTTTAGTAAAAACAAATGTTTTATATACTCACTTCAAGATTCTACCTCCCTAAGAAAATTAACTTCTCAGTGTGACAACAAAACGTGAATGACAACTTTGCCTGTATAACTCAGCAAGAGCTTTAATATTTGTGCATGTTTTGCCTTTTTTTTTTTTACTATAATTCCCTTGTTTCATTAAATTTTGAAGCCAAAAATCTTGTCTCAAATTTCTTTGCTCACCGTGTCTAATGCAACTAAAGGCCGCTTCAAGTAAATTTGGCTTTTGTTGATATATGTTTGCCAACGTGAATAAGATTCCAATATCCTATTAATACAAGTTGCTTTACTTTGTGGGGTTTGGCCACATGGCAACTCCATTAAGTTTTATTTTCCTTTACTTTTTCTCTTATTGTGTGCGACTGTTTCGTCAAGGCCAAATACATAAGCAGACTCTTAAACTTGCCACTAAATTTCATTTTAGCACTCTAACTCAAATTTGTTCCATTTTAATCATTCAACTCCTACTTTCATGTTCCATTTAGACATTTTTTTCCAAAGAATCAACAAAGTGGTATGTGTGTACTTCACACGCCATGAAATGACACAAAATCCAATTAAAAACACATAGACAACACCTCTAACTTTCCCTCGTTTTTCATTTTTACAGTCTATCTTAGCCTTGTTCCATTTTAACCCTTCAACTCTATTTTTTATATACCATTTAAACAAAAAAAATACTAATTTTATGATTTCTTTATTTTTATTTATGTTCTTCATTTTAAAAATCGACGTCGTTACTCTTTTTTTTAAAAAAAAAAAAGATTAAAGGATGAACATCAATTTTGGGTGAAAAATAATTGACGGAAGTGTGTCATTTTTCTTTCTTAAGTAACTAATTAAATTAAATAACATCACATATGTTTTTCATATCCAGTCTATTTGGATTTAACTCAAATACTAGCTTTCTAATGTTTCATTCAACTAAATACGAGTAAGAAAATTATGTTCATTGCTAACTAATAACACTTCTAAAATGTAACACCTCGGTCCTAGAAATAATTAATTGCAAGAACCAATTTGGAAAGAGCTAAATTGAAAATTTTGTGAGTTAGCCTTAAATTGTGAATTTTGGGTCAACTTTAAATTATCATAACTTTCAGCACAAGATGAGTTAGGTTCTGAGTCCTCTTTCCAATGCCGCTGAGCTTACTAAATTCTGAGTTTGGATTAGGGAGATATGCCCGTTTAGTTCATCCTGTCCAGTTAAGGCAGTTCATCCGTTTTGGGGAGGGGTAAATTGGTCTTCTCTGTAACACCCCAGATTTTTTGTTAAACTAAGACTCGAACCATCCTTCATTATGAGTACCATTTTACCAAGGAATTTAAAATTTCTTGATATGTTAATGTCACTAGATGTAGCACCTTGAGTTCCAAAAAGAACTAAAGAGAGTACATTCAAGTCATTTCTAAGTTCTTCTAAGTTTTGGGTCAACTTCAAAGGACCATAACTTTCAGTACAGGATGAGTTAGGTGGCCTATAAGATATCAAATGAAAGGTCTTTGGATTATCTTTCCAATGCCACCAAGTTTTCTAATTTTTGAGCTCATACGAGGGAGATATGCCCGTTTGAAGTTGGGCTGTCCAATTAAGGAAAGTTACCCGAAAATAGTGAGGGGTATTTATGTCTTTTCCTTACCCAATCAGATTTAATTCATTTTAGTAAGGTTTTAGGGGTCTAATCTGATTAGGTTCAGTTTTATAATCCTAATATACACCTAGGGTTTTAGTAGAGAGTTCAAGAAGAGAAAAGAAGAAGAAAAGAGGAGAAAATAGGAAAGGATCAAAGTGTTCATTGAGATTATTGAGTTTTGTTGCGGATTTTCGCCATGGGTTTAATACCTCAGAGGTATGTAAGTTTCCATAGTGATGGGCTCATTCACCCACACTCCAAACATGATTTTTATATTAGAATTAGTCCATAAAGATTGAAAGATTTAAGTTCTTGATAAGTGTTCTTGAAGTTTCATTCTAAATCTTGTTTGTTGGGCTTTTGATGAATTATTGATATAAATCCTTGGGATTTGAGGGTTTTATTGAGAATTTTAGTGTGTACTTAGGTTGGTTATTCGAATCTAAGTGATTGGGAAAGAAACCGTTCGATTCTAGGCAAGTTAGGGTGAGAAAACGAGCAAAGAAAGTCGTTAGGGTTTTCTAGGTTGGGGCCTGGCGCCCCACGCCAGACAGTGCACCCTAACACACCTCTGTAGGTAGAGGCCTGGCGCCCTGCGCCACTAAGTGTGCCAGGGTCACCTATCCCCACCCCTTGTCTGTCATTTTGCCCGTCTGAGTCCTTTAGAAGGGTACCTTCAAGTCCTATCGATTCTTAACTCTAAAATACTTCTAAACACCTTCAAATCATTCATAATGTGAATCATAACCTTGAACTCACAATTCAAATTCAAGTAAGAGTTAAGAGTTAAGTCTTAAGAGTTCTTTCGAATATTTTAAGCAAAGTCCCTTTGAGTCTTTTTGAGGAGTCTTCTACAATTTCTAATAACTTGTTTCAAGACTCGAGCAAGTGAGTATGAGAATGAGAAGAATGTATTCATCAGTCTATGTTATCATCACGAGATCCTTCATATCATGAACCATGACCCTTGAATTCATAATTAACATTCAAGAGAGAGTTAAGTGTAGACTTCAAGAAAGCCTTTGATTTCAATTGTGAATCCTTTGAGATCAACTATTGGTTCGAGCTAAGTTTTGAGGAAGTAACTATGAGAATGAGAAGTCGTATACATGAGTTCCATATTGTTATTTATACCCTTGAGTCGAGTCTTTCATGCTCATAAATTCTGCATGAACTCCATCAGTTGAGTATCTTTGAGAGGGTAGTATCTTCACGTTCTAAGTCTTGAGTATTGAGTTCCTAATCATTTTGGGATTATATTCCTAATCATGGGGCTACTACACGTTACCTATGAAGGTCCTTGAGTTGAGTAGTTTATGCCCATAATTCCACATGAACCCTATGAGTCGAGAAATCTTGAGATGAGAGGTATCATTGAGTCCTTTAGTTAAGTAGTTCATGCCCAAAATTTCGCATGAACCCTCCGAGTCGAGCATTCTTGAGATAAGTAGTATCATTGACTCCTTGAGTTCTGGATTTGTTGAGTTCCAAGTATTGAGTTCTATGCATGGTTATTGAAAACATTGAATTGAGTCGTTCACGTCCATAATTCGGTATGAACCCTATTTTAAGAAGTCTTTTTACAAATTGTTTTAAAACTTGTTTTAAAGACTTGAGTACTGAGTTGAGGAAGAGTAGAGTTGAGTTCAGTTTCTTTAAAATGATATATGGGAACTAAGTGTTCCGAAGATTAAGTGTTTTTACTTTTAAGATGAGAGGAAACTGAAATTTCAGAAAGAGTTTTGAGTAGTTTGAGTACCATCTCTTTTAAGAGAAATATTTTTGAGAAATAATCTCAAAACAGAGAAAGAGTTATGTTTCTAAACATATGATCTAGTTATATTTTGGAAGCAGTATTGAGCACCGATATGGGGGAGAGTTCAGACAACTCACAACCCCCATAAACCATGTAGTCAACATGGGTAGAAAGGGTTATACTTTTTAGATGATTCCTTAGTAATTTTTAGCATAGACTAGTGGATCCACTTAGTTGAGAGGTTCTATACCCCGAAAAGGTATATGACAGTTCTAGCAGCGTTGGCGAGACGCTATATCATCACATAGCTCATAGTGATAGTTGTCGGTTAGAGAAACGCCCACAGAGTTATATTGTATTTTTATATACAAACTATGTTATTATTGTATTCTTCAATACTATGAGTTGATATTTATTGTTTTAAGAGCATTCCATATATCGCACCTTTTATTGTTGCTTTATCTTGAGTTGAGTATCTTGATTTGAGTATCTTATTCTTGAGTGGAGTTTAGTTGAGTGAGTTGAAAAAAGGTAAGTATGTTTCCTTTTATCAAGTTCAAGCCTATGTTTATGCTTTAGAATTCCCCTTACATGCTCATACATTCCATGTACTGAGCCATTTGGCCTGCATCATTTCATGATGAAGATATAGGTACTCGGGATCAACAACATGCGCTTCGTTGATACCACATGCAATTTGAGTTAGCTATGGTGAGACTCCTTGCTTCTGGAGGGTTCCACTTGTACTTTCAGTTATATCAGTTGTTAGGATGTCATGGGTCTTGTCCCGACTTCCATCTATGTCAGTTAGAGGCTTCATAGATAGACAATAGAGTTTCAGACGTGTCACTCCCCGAAGCTACCCCCAGGACTAGGACACAGGACCTAGGATTACGAGTGACCCCAAGCTAACCCTGCTGGCATATCATAAGCATACTAAATATTGAAGTAAAGAAATACCGTGCGGAAGCTAAATCATCATGTAAACTGAAATGACGGGGAATGCCCAGAAACTATCTGAATATATAAAATCTGAGAGTTTAACAACAACTGAAAAATCAAACTCAAATGCTAAAACTGAATCTAACTATGTCTGAAAATAGCCTCTAACTAACTAGAAGTGTTGGGACATGCCCCATGCTAAATCTAGCAAAAACTGAAACTAAGACAAAAGGCAAAGGAAACATATATGTCGTCCTTAGAGAATGAGGACTCACCACTGATAATGCTAAGATGAAGATTTGGAATCGATCTATGAGTGATTTGGAAGCTGAGAACCTGAACCTACATCACGAGAAGATGTAGCATAGAGTATGCGTCCGTACTTGAAAGGTACTGAGCATGCAGGATAGAGTAAAGCTAAATAATAACATAATTGAACAAAGCATATAACTGAGAAATGATAAGAGATAAGCATGATACTATACTGAGACTACTGAACATGAACTAGGTGAATGCAATGACCAAGTTTATAACATGCTGAGACTGAAATCTGACTGTAACTGATAACATGGTTGATGCAATAGAATCTGACTGTAATGGAGCTACTAATAACCGATATAAAACCACATGAGCTAAATATGGAGTCCGATGTATACGCCCCATCGAGAGGACCCAATATACCCTGCCAGAGGTATAGAGCATTGACTGGCGTGATCATTAAAATGTAATGCCCATAGAGAGGACTTATAAACCTACGGGTGCACGTAGTTCTGGGACTATTTGGGTATGTTGAACCCTAGTACACTCGGTATTAAGCTACTTCCAATTAGAATGCATGTATAAGCAATATTATGACTGAAATGTGAAGTACTGGATAGCTCAATTACTGACATGCAAACTCTGAGAATGCAACAATTATAACTAATAATGTGACATTTATAAATTGAAGCATGTATATCTGAAATAACTGACCTAGCATGTGTAATTCATGAACTAAAAGAACTACATAACTAGGGTTCTGACTATCATACAAGAAACTAAGCAATAACATGATAATCTGATTTGGATTCATTCTAACAGCTAAAATCCAACAATTTCTAACATTCAAGAAACCCTAGGTTTAGATAATTTTAAGGGAATCAAGATTCTGAATGAAATCTAGGGACCTAATGGATGAAAGGAACCCACTAGTAAAATCCCACATACCTGGTGACAAAATTGACGGAGAAATCTTTTGATTTCGGGGCTGGAATTGATGAAAACTCATTGCGTTCTTGAACTAGGGCTGCTCTACTTTTGCATCTATTTTTGTTCTAAGATTGATGATTTTTTGGTGAATAATTGATTAGGTTAGGTTCTAATTTGTTTACTAGGCTAAAATTAACCAAAACCACATAGTTCAGGGGTTAAACGACGTAGTTTAGGTGTCCAATTCATAGGAAAAAAGTCCAAAACGACCCTACTTAAAAAGTCTGACGGGCTGATCACGACCCCTCTGATGGGCCGTCAAAGGGACCACAGATCGTGGGGCCAACCGTGGTCCTTGGTACAGTAGCTGCTAACTTTTGGGTCGTTTTAATACGGTCCACTTCACGGACCGTGAAGGTTCTCGTGGTCCTTCACTTGGGCTAAGGGCTGCACTGATATGACTTTACGGAATTCACTACGGCTCGTCGTCGAGACCACGACCCGTGAAGGGTCCCGTGGTCTGACGTCTGAACCTGGTGGTTTCAGTATGCCCTCCACGAGCACCAGTACAACTCATGTGGTAGTCCACGGCTTGTGAAGGTTCCCGTGGTCCACCACTTCAGGGCTGGGGTGTGAGTCCACGGATAGGTCTACAGATCATGGTCCCTTTCACGATCCGTGAACCCTGTCGTGGCTCACCTGGTGTTGTTGGTTCTCTGCTGCATTTTCTAATTCTGGGTTCCGAAGTGTTACAATATCTCCCCCCTTGGGAGCATTCGTCCTCAAATGAAGTCTAAACTAGCTAGATAGAGAGGGAAAGAGCTATAAACCCTGCTACTAATTTCTAGAACTGATTTCTAACTAAAATAAGTTCCAGGAACATGCAAATACACTGAAAATGCAAGTACAAACGGAAGGAACAAGATACTAAGACTGAAACTACGCATGAATGGTTGAAAAACTGAATATGAACTATTACCTCAAGCTGGAATGGAATTGGAAGGAAAGAGATGAGGATACTTGGCCTTCATTGCTGCTTCTACTTCCCAAGTAGCTCCCTCTACAGACTGACTCCTCCACAAAACCTTAACTGAAGCGACTTCTTTGTTTCTCAAACTTTGGACCTGACGATCAAGGATTTCAATTGGTACCTCTTCATAAGTGAGACTATCCTTCACATCCACACTTTCTAAAGGTGCAATATATGTTGGATCACCCACAAACTTCTTCAACAACGAAATGTGAAAGACCGGATGCACTACTGCTAGTTCTGCTGGCAATTTTAACTCGTAAGCCACTTTACCAACCCTTTTAAAGATTTTGTAAGGGCCTACATATCGAGGACTGAGCTTCCCTTTCTTGACAAATCTCATCACCCCCTTCATAGGTGACACTTTAAAAAAAAACCCAATCATCAATTTGGAAATCTAATTCCTTTCTCCTTACATCTGCATAGGACTTCTGGCGACTCTGCGCTGTCTTAAGTATATCTCTAATGAGTTGCACTATCTCCATAGCATCATGAATTGAATCTGTCCCCATAAAATGTCTCATAACGGGCCATCTGAATGCTGGAATGATAATTATTATGGTAGGAGAACTCTATAAGAGGAAGGTGATTATCCCAACTACCCTTGAAATCGACTACGCAAGCTCTCAACATATCCTCTAAGGTCTGAATGGTACGCTCTACCTGATCATCCGTCTTAGGATGAAATGTTGTTCTAAGGTTAACCTGAGTACCAAGACCTTTCTGAAAAGACTTCCAGAAATGAGAGGTAAACTGAGGACCTCTATCTGAGATGATAGACAAAGGAACCCCATGCAACCTGACTATCTCATTAATGTAAAGCTTGGCGTAGTCCTCTGCCAAATTTGTAGTCTTAACAGCCAAAAAGCGTGCAAACTTAGTGATTCTATCAACTATCACCCAAATGGAGTCGTGTTGTCTGCGAGTATGAGGTAAACCTGTAATGAAGTCCATGTTGATCACTTCCCACTTCCAAGTTGGAATGTTGATCTCTTAATTCATACCTCCTGGTTTTTGATGTTCTACCTTTACTTGTTGGCAATTAGGGAACTTAGCCACAAAATCCGCTATATCCCTTTTCATACCATTCCACCAAAAGACTTCCCGCAGATCACGGTACATCTTAGTGGTGCCTGGATGAATAGAATATTTTGAATTATGGGCTTCTGCAAGAATCTGTAGTCTCAACTCACCCACCTTAGGAACACATAATCGACCCTGATAGTGAAGCACACCATCTCCCCCTTGGGAGAAAACCTCAACCCTGTGTTGATGGACTGCACCATTTAGTTGAAGCAATATCCAATCACTGTCTTGCTTTTCCTTAACCTCTGCTACCAAAGAAGATTATGCCCCATGCTAAATTGTTACACTACCATCTGATATGCTCATATGATGAACTCATAAGCAAGCAAGTCTATGAACATCCTTTGCTAGTTCCTTTCTTTCTTCCTCCACATGTGCTACACTACCCATAGATAGTTTACTAAGTGCATCTGCTACTGCATTGGCCTTACCAGGATGGTAATGCACACTCATATCATAATCTTTAAGGAACTCAAGCCATCTCCTCTGGCAAAGATTCAACTCTTTCTGGGTGAGCACATACTGAAGGCCCTTATGGACTGTGAACACATCTACATGAACACCATACAAGTAATGTCTGCAAATCATAAGTGCAAACACCACTACTGCAAGCTCGAGGTCATGAGTTGGATAGTTCTTCTCATGCACCTTAAGCTATTTAGAAGCATAAGCTATAACCTTACCTCGCTGCATCAATACAAAACCTAGGCCGACTCTGGATGCATAACAATAGATCCCATAACCGTTTGAACCCTCTGGTATAGTCAAAACAAGAGTTGTAGTCAACCTAGTTTTCAATTCTGCGAAGCTATTCTCACAATCATCTGACCACTGAAACTTAACCTTTTCTGAGTCAACTTAATCAATGGATGAAAATCCTTCTATGAACCTTATGTAATAACCTGCCAAACCCAATAAACTTTTGATATCTGTAGGAGAGGTAGGTCTGGGACATTGTTTCACTACTTTTATTTTCTGAGAATCCTCTGGGATCCATTTGCTAGACACAATATGACCAAGGAAAGCAACTGACTACAACCAAAACTCACATGTTCTAAACTTAGCGAATAACTGGTGATCCTTGAGAGTTTGCAGGACAACCCTCAAATTACTTGCATGTTCTTCCTCATTCCTAGAGTAAATGAGGATATCATCAATAAAGACGATAATGAACAAGTCCAAATACTGCTTGAACACTATGTTCATCAAATCTATGAAAGCTGCAGGAGCATTGGTTAGTCCAAATGACATAACTACAAATTCATAATGATCATACCGAGTTCTGAAGGCTATTTTTGGGATGTCACTATCTCTGACTCTAAGCTGATGATCTGAGGTCTATCTTTGCTAAATGACTAGCACCTTAAAGTTGGTCAAACAAGTCATCAATCCTGGGGATAGGGTACTTATTCTTGATTGTGACCTTGTTCAATTGCCTATAGTCAATGCACATCCTAAGAGAACCATCTTTCTTTTTCACGAACAACACTAGTGCACCCTATGGGGAAATACTAGGTCTGATGAAGCCCTTATCTAGAAGGTCTTTCAACTGTTCCTTCAATTCCTTAAGCTCAACTAGAGCTATTCTATAAGGAGGAATATAAATAGGTTGGGTATCTGGAAGGATATCAAATTCTAAAGTCGATTTCCCTTTCGGGAGGAACTCCGAAAAGATCTTCTGGAAACACTTCTAGGAACTCATTAACTACAGGAACTGACTCTAGAGTTGGAATTTCGGAGCTTGAATCCTTAACCCAAACTAGATGATAGATATAATCCTTAGAGATCATCTTTCTGGCCTAAGGTAAGAAATGAATTGTCCATTGGCGCTAAGCTACTACCCTTCCATTCTATGATTGGTTCATCTGGAAACTGAAAACGAACGATCCTAGTTCTACAATCGACTGAGGCATAACAGGAATGTAAACAATCCATGCCTAGAATTATATCGAAATCTACCATTTCTAATTCTACAAGATCTGTTGAGGTGAGTTTCTGCGAGACTGTGGCAAGGTAATTTTTGTTTAACCGTCTAGTTATAACTGGGTCACCGACTGGAGTAGAGACTTAGAAGGGTTCTGAGATAATTTCTGGACTAACACTAAAGTTGACTGCTATATAAGGAGTTACAAAAAAAAGAGTAGCCCCTGGATCTAACAATGCATAAACATCTAAGTCAAAGACTCGTAACGTACCAGTAACTACATCAGGAGAATCTTCTCGATCTTGGTGAGCTTGAAGAGCATAGAACCTATTTTAGCATTGTCTGCCACCTGTACCAGATGAGTTACCCTGTTGAGTTGGGTGACCTTCTGGTGTTGCTGAAGTTGTGGACTAAGCTCTACCATTATTGCCCCATTGACCCTGTTTAGCAGATGGACAATCTCTCAACCAGTGACCCGACTAACTATACCCAAAGCATCCTTCCTTTCCTGTAAGACACTCGCCCGGATGGTTCTTACCACACTTTGGACAAGTTGGGTTGGTTGTGATGCTTGAAATACTCCTCTGAGACTTAGAGCTTGATGCCCTACCTTTCTGATCCTATCGGAACTTGGAGGATGGAACACTACCACTCGATTTCTGTTGAGAATACTCAAAGTTTCATGTTCTAGCTTTCTTATTATTCTTAGCCAATTCCCTAAGCTTATCACCCTCAACCTACTGAGCATGAGTCATGTGCCTAGAGATGTTCATATTTTCCAGCAACATAGCATTCCTACACTCTGTTTTCACCAAGTCAGATACCCTATATAGAAACTTGTTCATTTGAGCCCTGGAATCGGCAACCATGTGAGCAGCATACCTGGAGAGTTGGGTGAACTTGAGTCCATACTCTTGGACTGTCATGTAACCTTGCGTCAAATTCATGAACTTCTGAGCTTTTTCCTCCCTCAACTCTCTTGGGAAGAACCTGTCTAGAAAGGTCTCACTAAAGCATTCCTAAGTGATAGGAGATGCATCTGTACCCGTGTTTTCTTTCCATTGAGTGAACCAGATGTGAGCTACATCCTTAAGCTGATAGGATGCCAACGATACCCTATCATTACATGTCTCTTGCATCACTCCAAAGATCTTCTTGACCTCATCTATGAAGTTTTGGGGATCCTCACCAATCTGTGATCCTAAGAACTCAGGCGGATTCATCCTAACAAAATCGCAAACCCTGGTTGCCACTGATCCACCACTAGCATTTGCAAGAACTGGAGCTTGCTAGTTGTTCTGGTTAGTCACACTCTGAGCCAAAAGCTGAATAGCGTTCCAAAACTCAGCATTCAAAACTTCCTAATCTGGGATAGGAAGGGCTGCATTAGCATTACGTGCGTTCGCATTCCTTCCATAAGCTCTACGAGGAGGCATGATCTGAAAGTGCATCTCTCATAGCACCCACACACACATACTATTAGTATTCATACCATTGTGGTATTTGAGCAAACTTTTAATATTCCTATAGTTGCATGGTACATAAGCATATCACAATCACAAACAATCATGCACAACACCATCACAATGAACAATAACACTTGAAACTCACAAGTAAAGTAAAAAGATTTATTACATGAGATTATCAAGACGATGTCAAATACATATCCTTCTCTTTGGTTTCCCCTACAGGCATTACAAGTGATACCCTAAAGCAGTAAACAAGTTTACACACATATATTAGACAACACAAATCACCTCTATATAAATGGCCTTATACTGAACCTAACAATTTCATAACACCCAACCTTACAATTACCATCAACCATCTCAGCAACAAAACTCAAGGTTAACAATCAAGAATTAAAGAATCTACCTTTAGTCATTCTCTTTCCACACCTTAGGAGCAATAACAACAACATTAACTATCAAGACGTCATGCCCGAAAGCCTATAAATGCAATATCTGTAGAGCTAGAATAAATAATAAGGTAAAAATAGGTTTATTCGCTAAATTTATAAAAGATCTAGCCTACCTGGGTGCCACACATTAGTTGATGAACCTTTCCCATGAGCTTCCAATTTCGTGATAGCAAACCGTGATGAATGAGCACCGAAGCTCCTTGGGCTTTCACCTCCCATGCATTGCAATATCTACCCTCTATTTATCACATGTCCCGGGTGACTTTAGAGGGTTTTACAGCTTCCCTCATGTGTTTTCTTCATTCAAAAGTGGGAAGAAAAATTAAAAAAAATTATATACCTAGGTTGTTGAATTCCCTTCATCCCTCTATAGTGGTTGTGCAGGCGCTATTGAGGCACCACCATAGCTGGAAGCCTCCCACTATGGTAGGTTGATGTCAGTCTAATCAACTTCAAAACAAAGAAAATTCGTTGTGTGCTCAAATTTTAAAGTTCTTTCGATAAAAATTTAGAATTTTTGGAATTTCGCACGAGATGACCTCTAATAACGATGGATCGTGTCATTACAACTACACTGCTATATCGGGCTATACCTCAATGACCCTAAAACGTAATCCTGCTTTACAAGGTTAGGATCCTCTAGTGCCTCGTCGGATGGATGGTTGGTTACCAGGGGCTCATTATTGAACCTGAGGGGTTTGGATATGGTTTATCTATTTTTACATCTTATTATAGTGTTTGTTTTCTAATTCATGAATTTCACCTCCTAGTATTTTAATTATTGTATTACAGGCTTAAACCATGCCATGAGACTACGAAGTTCATTACATCTACTAATGAAATTATTTTTGATGTCGCATACTTGACGTAGGGTGAGATTCCACAATCAGCCCTGAGACAAATTTTTAATGAGTTTAAGGTAAATATGAATTTATTATTTAAATTTAAACTATACGTATTATGATTCATTCCTAATGTGATATAATTCAAAAACAAATCTAGGAAAGTGTGTAAGGCTTCCCCTTCATGATAAGTAGATCACAATTAACTTTAAGAAAAGAGCAGGTCATAGAATAGCAAATCCATTTTACGATAGTCGCATAAAATGTAGAATTCTCAAGTGGTGTAAATCAAATATTGAGAAAGATCTATGCCGACAGTGGAGTAATCATAAGTTGATTAATAAGAGGAGAAAACAGAGATCTAGTTAATCTTTATGCTCACCCTTGTTGTTTTTATGCTTTTACATCTGCAAGCTCAAGTGCCACACTAGTTCCTTTTTTCCTAGTTTGAGACACTTAGTATTTCAAGTGTAGGGGAGCAAACCGTACACTAATCGTGGTGGAGCATTTACTCTTTTTTTCTTTCTTTTAGGTATTGCTTGGTTATTCCCCTAGACTTTTGTATTTTTATTTGAATAAGATACTTCTTCACTAGATTTTGAGATGGATTATGATATCTTAGCGTTTCTGGACATGAAGTCATTTTTGTGCTACTATTGTTCATAGCGGATATTCTATTTTGTTGGTAGATTGTTTGATGGATTACATAACTATTGGGATGCTTCTGCTATAGTAGATTCTTAGCAAAATTTTCTATTGATATTTTGTATCTAATAATATGAATGTTGGTTCACTTGACATTTATAGGTGCTTGTTGAGTGTCGAACACGATTGTTGATGGAAATTTTTTTAAATTTATTTTCTATTTCATGATAAAGGATAGGTCTCAATATTCCTTACATACCATGTTCATAAAGGTTGAAAACATACCCCGATATCACCATTCAAAATTCAAATGATTAATAATTATATCCAAGGATATTAAATATAGAATAAAATTAATGCTTCTCCATAAAAAGGTGAAAATATCAAAATTGAAGTAATAATTATGTCTCAAGTTTTCCCAAATTTTGAAATCGACTATCATATTTCATTTATAGGTTATTAATGATTATCCTATTCAATTACCTGATCATTGGTGCATCATAATATTCTCATCTCGACGAGACTAAAATCACTAATAAAGGAAGATACAAAATCATACTTGAAGCTCAAATTGAAAGATGACTTCAACGTGCTACAATACAAACCCCCTTGAGTAGTTCTTTAATATGACAAAACTAAACTATATTACCCTAATTTATATGAAACTCGTTAAAATTAGTAAACAACCATTAGATTCAAAATTCGAACTTCACTTTGAAATTAAATAAATTTGATTGTCAACATAGTTGACGATACCTCATGTTTGCTAGGATCCCCCTCTCATAAATGCTCAAGTTTTGTTTCTCTGTTTGTTCCTCTTCTTAAAAAAAAATTATGATTACTTCACTGTTGGCAAAGATCTTCGCAAATACTTGGTTTACACCACTTAGGAATCCTACCTTTTTAGCGATCATTATAAACAAGTCTGATATTCTATGACTTACTCTTTTCTCAAAGTTAATTGTGATTTGCTTGTCATGAGGAGGAAACAATACACACTTTTCCTAAATTTATTTTCAAAATATCTCACATTAGGAACGAATCACAATACATATAGTGCTTTATATGAAATAATAAATTCATATATTTCTTAAACTTATTAAAGGTTTGTTGCGTGACTGATTACAAAATCTCACCCCATGTCAAGTATGTGACATCAAAAATCTTTCCAACAGAAGATTATAATAACCTTGGTTTTCTCGTGCATCATGAATTAAATCTACAATATAACAATTAAAATATTGGGAATTCAAATTCGTAAATTAGAAATCTAACAATATCATAAGATGTAAAAATAGATAAATTATGTTGGAAGATATTGAAAATCACGAAAATCTCCTAGTTTGAGGCCTGCTTATGGCACTCTCCTTAAGGATATTTCACTAGTTAAGGTATATTTCTAAGGATTCTACAATCTCTTCTAGTATTAAAACTAGGAGCCAGAACCTAAAAAAAATATTTTACTTAATGAAAATCCAGCAATACAAAATAAGAAAACATGTTTTTCTTGTTATTCTTTTTTAGTTTCTTAGCTAAAATCACAAATTTACTATTTATAGAGATCACAAATTGAGAGCTCCAAATCTTTGCACAAAATGACATTCAATGAGTAGTAATTGAAATAAAGGCTATTGACTCAATTATCAAATATTCCCTCAAATATGTGCACAATCAATTTGATAAATGCCATAAAGACAATTAATTCATTGTCATATTAAACCAAATAATTGTTTGAAAAATTCTTAATAAAATACCATTAAGACTACTATAATATGGGGAAAAAAATATATAATTGATCTTTTGATCAACTTTAATAATAGATATAAAGAATTCCAAAGATTATTCTTATACTTTTTAATATAACAACGATATTTTATCAATATTCCTCCGTAGAGATCACAAATTGAGAGCTCCAGATCCTTGCACAAATGACATTCAATGAGTAGTAATTAAAATAAAGGCTATTAATCCAATTATCAAATATTCCTTCAAATCTGTTTACAATCAATTTGATAAATGTCATAAAGACAATTAATTCACTGTCATATTAAACCAAATAACTGTTTGAAAAGTTCTTAATAGAATACTATTAAGTCTAATATAATCTGAGACAATAATATAGAATTAATTCTTTTGACCAACTTCAATAATTGATATAAAGAATCTCAAAGATTAGTTTTATACTTTTTAATATAATAAAGATATTTTATCAATATTTTCCATATATCTTGAAAAATATATTAATGAATATTATATAAAAAATATAAGTATTGTTGAGTTTCTAAAGAGAAGAATAATGAGTGTGGTGTCTCGTAGACTATGAATCAGACCTTGTAAAAAATAAGATTAAACTAACCGAACAAATGGTGAAGTGTAGAACGTCTACGAACTAAAAGTTCTTTTGTAAGCTCAGAGTCTTATTTTATCACATTATACTTGCACAATCTCTTACGTTATCACAGTTTTACATCAAGAGATCATGTGAGTATCCTGGTATTCATGAGTGCTTTAGAAATGTGTCACAATTTTATAGAAGTGGAGCCAATTCACACTCACATATGTCCATCCATCAAGTGTATTATGCAGGGCAATACACCACCTTTAAAGGATATGATAATGGATTAAGAGTTTACAACTCAATCTCACTTTCCTTGCACATTTGCACTAACTGCACACCATAATAGATCATAGATTAAAGGAGATTGGACATAATATATTTAATCAAAATTCTTTTTGTTATTCATGATTTTCAAAGGAAGGATTTAACATATGTTCAACACTCCGTATTCACCAAGGCATTATCAATTTCAACCTTTGAGAGGACGAGATATATGATTGGAATGCATCATCTCCGGGTTGTAAGTGATGTTTTAATCAGGGGGAATACTATAATATGCACTACAATCTTTTTTCCTTCACAAGATTTTCTCCCACTGGGTTTTCCTAATAAGTTGTTTTAATGAGACAGCTATTAATGTGTATTATAAGATGTGTGTACTCTTTTTCCTTCACTGAGATTTTTTTTCCCATGGATTTTTCTTAGTAAGGTTTTCACGAAGCACACTATTTATATTAAGACATGAACATCCAAGGGGGAGTGTTGTAAAACTATGTGGATGACCATGTGACCATTCATTGTACCTAACTATTATGTGCAAGTAATGAGGCCAACACATTATATTCACGAGGCTTCTAAATAGCCTATTAGTTACTCATCTTAAGTATGAGGAAAACAGAAAAAAAGTGAAGACAAAGTTAATTACTAGTTACTACTATTATTTCTCTCTCTCTCGCTCTTTCTTCTTATCATTTTATTATACTACACATACTTTATTTTATAACAATTTGTTCTATTACATTATCTTTGTAGACAAAAAGACGTGATAAAATGAAATGGATATTCCAGTAAGTAGTTTTGAAATATCGTGGGTCTTGTCTCGGCATCCTTCTTTAATAGTACAAGTTTAATAGATAGAATGAGTCGAGGAGTCACTCGGTATTTTCTTTTATTTAAAAATGTTTTGCAAACTATCATAATTATTGCAGTGAGTACTTTCAGATATTCGAGTTGAGTTTTATTTTGAGATCAATTCTTTTTTTAAGCATATTATTGCTTGAGTGAGTCTTCCGCTAAGTAGTCAGTCAGGCCAAGGGTTCGCTTGGGGATCAAAAATGGTTCTTGAGTGCCGGCCACATCAAGGGTGTAGGCTCGAGGTGTGGCACCCCCCCCCCTCCCAATTTTATTTTTAAAGTTTGTTTTTAAAAAAAAAAATCAATTTTAAATTTTTATTTATTAACCACACCCGACTCTATA
>NW_006238927.1:5268241-5289862 GCF_000226075.1 Solanum tuberosum | reverse complement strand
CAAAAAAAAATTAAAAGTTTGTTTTTGAAAAATATTTTCAAATTCAAAATTTTTATTTTCTTACCACACCCTACCCCGACCCTCCTACCACCCCCACCCCCCACAAAAAAAAAATTAAAAGTTTGTATTTGGAAAATATTTATAATTTTAAAATTTTAGTGTCAGATTTTGAATCGGTCGTGAGGGTTGTGTCCTAGTTCGCGTAACGGGGTTATTTCCTAGATCGATTATCTAGGTTGGTTTTCGAGTTAGAAATTATTTTCCTAAAAAGTATTTTCTCTAGTAAGAAGTAAAAAATATTTTCCGAAACAAACTTTAAATATTTTCCCTATTGTTGTTACCTCATTGCCCCTGCCTAGCAAAAGGACAATCCTTCAACCTATGGCCAGACTGACCACACCCAAAGCATCCTTCCTTGCCTGTAAGACACTCTCCCGGATGGGTCTTACCACACTTTGGACAAGTTGGGAAAGTCCTGTTACCTAAAGTATTCCCTTGAGACTTAGAGCCTGATGCCCTACCTTTTTGATCCTGTCGAAACCTGGGGGATGGAGCACTACTTGATGAAGGTGTTGGGGCTGTAGACCTTTGCTGAAAGTGTGAGCGATTTCCACCACCCGATTGCTGCTGAGAGTATTCATAATTCCTTGTTCTAGCCTTCTTGTTGTCCTTAGCCATTTCCCGAAGCTTATCTCCCTCAACCTGTTGGGCATGAGTCATAAGCCTAGAGATATTCATATCCTCTAACAACATAGAATTCCTGCACTCTGTCTTCACTAAGTCGGATAACCCAAACAGAAACTTACTCATTTGTTCCCTTGGATCGGCAACCATGTGTGGAGCATACCTGCAGAGCTGGGTGAACTTAAGTCAGTATTCTTAGACTAACATTGTACCCTGCTTCAAATTCATAAACTCTTATGCCATGGCTTCTCTCAACTCCCTAAGGAAGAACCTGTCCAGAAAAGCTCTAGTAAAACACTCCCAAGTCACAGGAGCTGCATCCGCACACCTATTTTTTTCCACTGAGTGAACCAAATGTGAGCTACATCCTTAAGCTGGTAGGATGCCAAATCCACTCTATTACTACCCGTCACTTGCATCACTCCAAAAATTTTCTTAACCTTATCAATGAAGTTCTGTGGCTCCTCACCAACTTGCCACCCTAGAAACTCAGGCGGAGTCATCTGGAAAAAATCTCGAACCCTAGCTGGAACTGATCTACCATTAGTATTTGTAGGAACTAGGACCTGCTGATTGTTCTGATTGGTTACACTTTGAGCAAAGAGATAGATCACATTCCAAAATTTTGTATTCTTAACCTCATGGTTCGGGACTGGAGGAATTGCGTTAGCGTTGCATGCATTAGCATTCCGTGCGTAAGCTCTACGAGGAGGCATGATCTAAAACATATAATGATGGATTAGAAAGAATAAGTTGGATCATACCTCACGCATGATAGGAATAACAAAGAAAGTGAAGTTTTTCTTAAAACACTTCATAGTCTCCCTCTCATAGATGTGGTGAACTTCACACCCATGAAAGGGACCCTACTTAGTGCGGCTTTCAAACATCGTAGGACTCTTAAACCTAATGCTCTGATACCTTGTCACTCCCCAAGGCTACCCCCTTGACGTAACACGGGACCTAGGATCATGAGTGACCCCAAGCTAACCTTGTGTCTGGCATATATCAAGCATACTCAGAATAACTGAATAAAAGATATACTATGCGGAAGCTAAAACAATAGATAACTGAATATAGGGAATACCAAACTAATCTGAATATATTAAACTTACTAAGAGTTCAATACCACTGAAAGATAAACCTATCAAGTCAAGTTGCTTCTATTACTATGTGTGAAAAGCCTCTAACTGAATAGAGTTGTTGCGACATTACCCTGCTAACCCTAACAAAACTAGAAACTAAATAAAAGACTGGAATGAAAAGCATGTCTATTGTCCTCGAAGTATGAGGATTCACTACTAAAGCTGTTGAATACGGATCGAGAATCGATCTATGCGTGATCTAGATGCTGAGTATCTGAACCTACTTCATGAAAGGATGTAGCGCAGAGTATGCGTCAGTACTTGGAATGCACTGAGCATGCAGGATATAGATAATAGCTGAACAAATATATAAGCTCAACAAATATAAATGCTGAAATATACCTGAAAGTTGAGCTAAAGGCAATGACCAAGTACTATTCATGATCATGACATGCTGAGACTGAATGCTGAACTATAAACTGAAAACCTAGTCAAATGCACTAGAGTCTGACTATGGGAGCTACTATCGACTGATATAAAACCACGTGAGCTAAATGCGGAGTCCGATGTATACACCCCATCGAGAGGACCCAATATACCTTACCAAGGGTATAAAGGCATGACTGGCGTGATCATTAAATCTGATGCCCAACAGAGGGGACTTATAAACCTACAAGGTCACGTAGTTATGGGACTATGAGGGTACGCTGAACCCTAGTCCAACTCGGTGCTAAGTCTACTCCCAACTGGAAATGTATATGACACAACATAACCGAATACTGGATAGCTCAATATTCTGACATGCAAATATGAGAATACAACATTTATATGCTAATAATGTAACATTCGAAATCTGGAGCAGGATTATCTATTTATCTAACCTAGCAAGTATAATTCATGAACTAAGAGAATTTATACAAACTAGGGTTCTGAGTTTCATGCCAGGAACTAAGCAATATTTCCACGAAAACATGATAATTCGATTAAGGATACTATAACAACTAAATTACAATCAATATCTAAGGTTTTAGAAACCATAGGTCTAAACAAGATGTGGAGAATCAAGAATCTGACTGAATTTTAGGGACCTGGTAGATGAAAGGAACCCACTAGTGAATCCCACATACCTGGTGACGAAATCTACGGAGAAGTCCTTCGATTTCAGGGCTGGAACTTGAAGAAAATCTTCTACTTGTTCTCGAGGAGCTGGTCGACTTTCGTCTTACTTTTTGCTCTAATTTCGATGAATTTTGGTGAAAAATCATTTAGGGTAGGTTCTGACTAGAATATTAGGCCTAAACTGAGTAAAAAAGCGTAGTTTAGGTATTAAACGACGTAGTTTAAATGTCCCAAACATAGGGGAAAAGACTAAAACGACCCTGACTTAAAAGTTGTTGAGGCCATCGATGGACCCTGGCCGATGGTCCATGGACTGAATGACGGTTCGTCTTGGCAGGGGTTTGGTGTCTGAGGCTACATGTAGAGGGCACAATCTACGGACCCAGGACCACGGGTCATGGTCCCATCTACGGTCCGTAGGTCCTGCCGTGGATCATGATTTTATGGGGATTCTAGGTGGCCAACCTACAGACTACACCTACAGTCCGTGGTCCCACCCACGGGCTGTGGGTGGTGTTATACCCCATTTTAACTCGAGGTTCAAACAGTGTACAACATGTTGATGAATCTTAATGCTATTTTAAAGAGTCGCCACCTAATTATGTTAGCGGTGAATTCGGACACCTATTTTACTAAAGTTGGTGATAAGTTAACTCTAGATTAAAGTCTACTTAACCTTATACAATTCTAGGTAAGAGTTCTAATTTATCTTAATATGCAAGGGACCTCTTTTATGCCTGAGGTAGGCCTAACGAAGATTTGAAGAACAAAAATTATGCCAATATACGTCATCCTATAGCTCTTAAATAATTAAACATATGCTAAAAAAGTACATGAATAGTTTTATAACTTCATTATATTTTGTACAATAAAAATAAACTAAGTTTAAAAAGTTGTTGTGCCCCGACTATCATTGTCTTTGTTGGTGTCACTAGGATAAATCTTCCATCCACCAAAGTTTGGATCTTGACAGTCATCTGCACTGCAAAACAAATGGTTAGCTTATACCCTCCTACTACAATTTAATTATTTAAGAGCAAATAGTTGGTATTTAGGCACAATTATCCTTCAAATATGCACACATATAATGATAAGGTGTCACTAGGGTCATGAAACCATTTGGACATTTGGTAAGGTAAACTAATGGTCTGAATAATCCATGGGTATTAAGATTCTTAGGTTTGCACGATGCATGTTCCTTAAAAGGTGTTGGTTTGGCTCTATCTTATGTTTTCTAAGATTTGGCTTACTAGACACAAGGTTTCCAAGTAGACAACACGAGCGAGAAGCCAATGCGGTCACACGAAAAAAGATTCGGACACCCCGCCCATATGCCAACTTTCCTAACTTTTGAGATTTTGAAAGAAATTTGCAGGTGCTCAAAACACACCTCGCGTGTACGTGTGATAGTGTGAGTTTTCCAGAATTGGAGGATTATTATCATAATGATAACTTATATGAAACAATAACAAATAAACAATTTATATAAAGCGGTAACAAATAATCATTTTATTATATCTTATAAGCATGAAAAATAGAGCATTTAGGCATTTAAACTAAAACAAACAAATGTTAAAAACATAATTATTAACCTAAGTCGGTTATGGTTTAGAACCCAAAGTCTCCAACAGAGTCGCCAAGTTGTTATACCCCATTTTAACTCGAGGTTCAAACATTGTACAACATATTGATGAACCTTAATGCTATTTTAAAGAGTCGCCACCTAATTATATTAGCGGTGAATTATGACACGTATTTTACTAAAGTTGGTGCTAAGTTAACTCTAGATTAAAGCCTACTTAACCTTATCCAATTATAGGTAAGGGTTCTAATTTATCTTAAAGGGAAGGTGTAAGGAATCCTTTAAAATCTGTTAAAAATAGTTAACCGGCCAAACTTAGGTTAATTAATTTTATAAGAAAGAAGAGTGTAAAAAGATTTGAAAAGTTGTAAGTTGGAAAATATTTTTTCATTTGAAAACTCTTTGATTAATCCTAAGTAAATAAAAAGGTCATTTGCTTAAAACAACTTTACTTAATCTGAAACTTATCGCTAAAAGTTTGAAAATAATTTATTTCTTTAAAAAAATGTACTTGTACGTAGCAGCACATTTTGAAATGTTTTAAGCTTAAAAAAAAGTTGATTCCTTTCTTTTAAAATGTTTTTTAGAAGTGAAAACCATTATGAAATAAAAAAAAAAAGCATTAATAACTAGAACTAAAGTAAATGTTCACAAACCTAAAACCTATAATATGTTGGTTAATTGAAACAAAAATAAACACATATCCAAAACGTATAAGCAAGTTTAACAAATAAACGCTAATAATAATAATAATAATAATAATAACATAACAAGCCATATAAGCAAGGCCAAATGAGTTTTGCTTGCTTTCGTTGCTATTCGGGTAATCTAAGATATATTGAAAACTCCACATGTGGGTATGCCGGTGTCGAGTCCATGAGACTCTATGTTTTGCAAGAGACCTTATTTGGGAATCCACTTTTTGCCCTGTTGCGGGGCAGTGAACGAGATGCTTTGGTCGAAGGTCTATGTTCGAAGAATCATAAACTCGAGCAAGCTTGAAAAATAGAGTTTCGACCGAGATTGAAAGAAAATGTATAGACGATATGTTAGAGCAAAGAACTAGTGATTAAAAGTGTTATGGAGACAGAAAGCTTTTTTTAAAAGATTGTCAAGGCTGCTATGGAGGCCAAAAATCTTCTTTTAAAAATGAGTGCAAAGGCCACTATTTATAGTGACAAACTAGGGTTCTTCTTATTTCAATTTGGGCGGGATTCAAGAATCAAAACAATCATTTTGAATTCAAAATTGTCCATGTGATTCTTCCTCAGAGATGTCAAAAGTATTTTGGCTTTTTTTGTTGACCGAATTAAAGAAGAGAGATGGTAATGAGGAAGAAGAAAGAGCTGTTGATTTCCTTCAGAAGCAAGAGATAAAGATTGCACCAAAATAGGTGAACAATCTCTGTCCATGTTTGAGAATCGAGCAACTTTCTATCTGGAAGAGGAAAAGGTGAGATAACCTAATTTTGTTTTTGGCTCTTTGTGATTTTCCTGATAAATGGAACATTGATTTGGGCCTTTTTTTTATATAGAGTAATGGTCTGAAACGTTTTGGTTTGATTTTGGGAGTTTTGGGCCGATTTTGGGTCTATTTTTCAGACAGATTTTGGTGTAACAAATGGGCTGAAACATTGGCCTGAATTATGGGCCTTTTCCTTCTTCTTTTAAATTATTTTTGGCTTCTTACTTGATAACTAATAAAATATATGTTATAAGATGACTATTAATAATTTACAAAGTAAAAATATCAATATTATGATTTTACGCTAATATAAAAATATAGATACGAAATATCGATTTGTAATTAATAAAGCTTGAAATAAAAATGACGATAATCGATTACTTAAGAAAAGAGGTGTAAAAAGATTGTAATAGTAATTTCGATAATAAAACATAGAATTTTAGTAGTAAATAGTCGTAGTAGTAAAAATAGTTGCAAAAAAGGATAATTTGATACGTTATTAAATTAGAAGCTTGAAAATAATAAATTAGAAGAAAGGAGGGTTAAAATTCGGTGTCAACAACTTGCCCCTCTTTGACAGTTTTTGGGCAAAGAAGTTGACATTGCAATCAATTTTGTCCCAACCAAACAAATACGACCCTAGAGAGGGTTTGAGAAGCTATGGACATTGGATAGATTAGGAGGTAGAGGATTAAACAAGGTAGTCGTAAGTTTACAAAAGGTTACCTCAGTGTTGAATTATGATATTGTTGGGTATCGTGATCGAGGAGAGTATTTGAGAGTGGAGTCGAGAAAAGTTTGAGTTAGACCTTCGACCTTTGTGGGAAAGCTAAACTTTCTCAACAAATTTCCCCAGTTCACTGCTAAGAGGGAGTTCCTCATTATGTTATGTTGCATATACTCTTGTTGTGCGATGTTTCCTGCTAAATCTTCTGCAAAATCTAGAAAGCATTTGTGAACAACTTAAATGTCGTGAAGGCATTGAGATGAATATAATTGTATGATCATAAAACTTCTTAAGATCAGGGTAGTGCTACTTTAAAGCTAGTGCAAAAAAAAGCACTCTAAATAAATTGGTGCAAACTTTAGTGCAAAATCATTTGAGACTAATAAAGTTAGTGCAAAATTAGTGCTAAATTGAATCTATAAAATTAACACAGTGCAAAAATTCATTTTGATAGAATCACTGTTAGTGCAAGTGCAAAATCAGTGCCAGTGACAAATTAGCGCCAAATCATAATTAGAGTTGGTGCAAATTAGTTGTAAAGAGTTAGTTCTAGTTAGTGCCAGAAGATGGTTAGTGTCGGTGCCAGTCAGTGTTAAATCACAATTGGTGCCAGTGCAAAAATTAGTGTTAGCTCATAGTTAGTGCTGGTGCAAAACTAGTACAAGATTAATGCAAATCAGCTATTTAAAAATAGAGTAGTTGAGTAGTATATGTGAAAGTAAATAAATTCCAAACCGTCTCTCGAATATCTCGACTTACGAATATCAACATTATTTTATTTAGTAGAAAAACAAATGGAACTTATTTTTGTGTTTATATTCTAACCTATATTAATTGTGAATATACAATGAGATGTGTTTTTAAAGAAAATTTCTAATATCATGTTTTCATTTAATTATTTCTTGAATAGTAAAGACTAATTAAATAAATAGATAACTTAGTGAAGAAATATATAGTCAAAGGTCTGCTAACAAGCTATTTTTATACATATTTTTTCATATTTACTTAAAACAAAATATAGATAATGTTTTATGTAACTTTTGGTTTAGAATTTAAAAACATAAGTTTTGAAAAAGACTTTTATGAATACTATAATTTCTTCTATTTAAAAGAAATATTAAAAATAAAATTGATTATATTTTTTGATGATTTTAATATTCGAGTATCAGAAAGAACGAAAAACAAATCATGAATTTGGTGGGAATTTGGCCATATATAATTAGAAATTAATTTTTTTTCATTTTACTAGAAATTTTTAAAATCAAAGTTGTGTTTTGTTATTTTTTTCCACAAATAAGACAAAATAACATTTCATTCTAAACATGGAGGTGTAATTTGATTTTTTTCATAGTCAAAATTAATTTTTAAATAAAGTAAAAAATATTTCAAAAAAAAAATAGGTGATATAATTTATTTCTCTGTGCGAATCGCAGATAAGTTCACTAGTAAGAAAATAAATAAGAACCACATGTTTTTCAAAGAAAACATTTTGTGGAAAGGTCAAAATGGAATTATCTTTGGTAGACAAAAAGACGTGATCAAATGAAATGGGTATTCCAGTAAAATCAATATGAGAGGAAAAAAAATGTAAACACGTGGAAAGGTCAAAATGGAAAGACAAAATACGACACCGCTTAGTTTGTTTGTGAAGTTTTCCAACTTTCATTCATTCCAAGAAGCTTCAGTCCAAAGTCTCGTTGAGACCTCACCTATATAAACCCCTCATAAGTATCAAAATCAATCCACCCACCACCTTAAACTGTTTGAAAAATCTCTTTTCTTCAGACACACTTCTTCCCATTTGAACTGTAAGTCTATATTTCTCATTCTTTAATCTGTTCTTTTTCTTTTGTATATCTAATTATCTAGTTATATATATATCTGTTGATTTGTTTTTCATAATTAACAGATCTATATCTGTGTATACACATATTACAATTAGTTAACTTCAAATTGGAACGACACCCTTTTAGTTCAATTGACCAAAAAAAGAACACCATTTTAGTATATTGTTGATTAGCTCAAGAAATGAATACTAGCAGTTGCATTGGTATTTCAACCATGAAACCATGTTGTAGAATCCTCAGCAGTTGTAAAGGTTCATCCTTTATTGGTTACTCATTTGGGAAATGTAATCATTTAATTAATGATAATTTGTCGAATCCGCACTGCAAATTAGATGATATACATAGGGTTTCTAATTATGCTAATAGGGTTATAGGGGTTATTGGTTCGAATCGGAGTGTTTTTTGTGGATCCGATTCGAATTGGAGGCATGCTAGGATTCTTTTGGGTTTTAGGTTGAATAAGGAAACTAGGTGCTACTGTGTCAATGCAAATGCTGCATCTGATGTAAGGAATCATTCAACTTCAATTGAAGCTCAAGTGAATGAGAAGATCTTCGATAAGTTTTACATACATGGGGGCTTAAATGTGAAGCCTTTAGTCATTGACAGAAAAGAATCAGGTAAAGACGTAGCTAAAGTAGAAAAAGTTAGGACAGATGTCAATGATGGATCAGGTGTAAATGTAAAGCATCCTGATAATTATTTAAATGGGGAGAGTGTTTCTGAATCACCCCATGAGAAAGAGTTATCGGAAGTGGAAAAGGAAGCATGGACTTTGCTTAGGGGAGCCGTTGTAAACTATTGTGGCTTCCCCGTTGGGACTGTGGCAGCTAATGATCCAGCTGATATGCAGCCGCTTAACTACGATCAAGTGTTTATACGCGATTTTGTCCCATCGGCTCTTGCTTTTTTGCTTAATGGAGAAGGGGGGATTGTCAAGAATTTTCTGCTCCACACTCTGCAATTGCAGGTATGCATTTCTTACACAATGTGGCAAGTATCTTCTATAATAATGGGATGTTGAAGTTGGCTTTTGTTATAATGATAAAGAACTGTTACATATAATCATGTAAAACCATTGAATCATTCTTTGTTTCGCTTTTTTACTTTGAGCTGTGTCATTTGAAGTTGAGAGTGTCGTTTCCACAATTAGTAATGTAATACTTTTTAATAACTGTGTGAAAAAACATCTAAGCTTTCCTTTTCTGTTTTGAGATGTGTCATTCTCAGAATCTGTGTTGATTTCTGCAAACCAATTGCTGTCAATGATGCAGACTTCTGCTTGTTTATGCTTTGAGAATCCATTAAAGGACCTTGTGGGCATTCATGTGTGTATGTGTGTAGACTGAGAAATCTCGGAATCAGTTTGACATTTCCATGAAGGATTGCAGCTTTATTTTTGAAATGTTTTTATACAAATGAACATTTCTCACTCAAGTTTGTATTGCAAAAAAGCTTGTTGATTTCCGTGTTTGTGATAATTAGCATTTGGCATAATTCACATCCCTGTATTTGTCAAGTCTTTTCTTGGCAAGTTTCAATCCTCATGGTAAGTTAAACATCTATGTTCTGTGCTTCTTAGAGCTGGGAGAAATCTGTGGACTGCTATAACCCTGGAAAAGGATTGATGCCCGCGAGTTTTAAAGTCAGAACTGTGCCTCTTGATGGAAGTAATGGTGAATTTAAAGATGTGCTAGACCCAGACTTTGGTGAATCCGCAATTGGACGTGTTGCACCTGTTGATTCTGGTAAGAGGATAGCTGTAATGCATTATTGTTAATCATTTTTCTGGCCGATTAGTTGTCTCTTTCTGATATTTGTTGCTTTATTACATTCATTTGTCAATATCAACAATTTGAACTCTTTATCAAATGATACTCATGGATCACGGCATGAATACCCTGCTGCAGACAAAGCCTGGTAGTCCAGTGAATAACGGTAGAGGGGGAGGGCCCGTTATCTACCAAGTTTTGTATTGTGCCCACTGACCTTAGGATATTTCTCAGTAACGACTCATGATCCAAAACTCTGTTGAATGGGCCTGCTCGGATTAAGTGCTGTTTTATTGTACTTTTACAGGGTTGTGGTGGATTATCTTATTAAGAGCTTATGGAAGGATTACAGGGGACTATACTTTGCAAGAGAGGGTGGATGTACAGACAGGCATATGTCTGATACTTCACCTGTGCTTAAGTGATGGTTTTGACATGTTTCCTACTCTCTTGGTCACTGATGGGTCCTGCATGATTGATAGGAGGATGGGTATTCACGGTCATCCACTTGAGATCCAAGTAAGATAACATACGAGAGGGAATTTAATCAGAATCTTGGTTAGATCTGAGTTCAACAGGATTGCATGTCATTCTTTGCCTAAGCTGCTCATATTTTTCACAGTTTTGCTTTTGCTGTTATTTGAATTAGTGCTTCTCTAAAGGTCGGCCCGGTGCACCGAGAATCTCTTTCATGCAAAGTCCAATGAAGGGTCACAACCTAAGGGAATGGAATGTAGGCAACCTATCTGATCCCATCATTTGTGGCCAATTCCACGGCTCGAACCCATTACTATAGGTCACACAAGGACTTTACCATTGCTCCAAGGCTTCCCTTCATTAGTGCTTGTCTAATAAGATTAAAGAACTTTCACTGAAGCAATTCCTTTTCTTTCTTTCTTTTTTTTTTGGAAAACGGTAATTAGTACCTTTCACAAAAGGAGCAGTAAGTGCTGCAAATCTGTGCAGAGTGTTGCATATCCCTCTTCTAGCCTTGGAGGGGTTCTATCTAATCAAGTATTGGATGTATTTCTTCTACATCTTTCTTCTTACCCCAAAAATAAAATGACAAAATACACTTGAGCGGCATCTTTTTGGTAGAGTTGAACTTGTCTTAAACAACAACAACAACATACCCAGTGAAATCCCACTAAGAGCTCGTTTGGATTAGCTTTATTGTTTTTGACTTAAAAGTCATAAGTTAGTTCATATGACTTTTGGCTTATCTTTGCTATTTGACTTAAAACAAGTGCTTAAAAGCACTTTTTAATTTTAACCAAACACTACAAAAATGTTTAAAAGACATTTTAATGTAAAAGCACCTAAAATAAGCCAGTCCTAACAGGCTCTAAAGTTGAACTTGTCTTAAGAGCATCTAGAATTCTATTACACGAAACAGTCCACCAAATGCATGCAGGGACCAGGGACCGTGTATCGCCTTGTTGTTCTTCCTTTTTCCTTCCCAAATCTGTGGCAATATCTCTAAATGTTGATGCGTGTCCCCAGGCATGGCCAATTTGATGCCAACAAAATTCACTGAAACATTTCTATGATGTCAAAAATTGTTGAGAGAATTATCCGATGTTTTGTTTGTTACCAGGGAGATTGAGTCATCCCGTGCTTAAGTCTGGTGTAGTATAGCCTAGCATGACATGAGTTTACATGGACATTTTGGTGTAGTGAGAGTAAGTATTACGCAGATTATGTTGCTTTATCTACAGATTTACTGTCAAATTGGCTGTTGTTTTGCATCTAGGTAAATTGGTGCTCACTGTTGGTTACATCTGAGAATTTCTCCCCTACCTTATATTTCAGATTTTTAACTCTTAGGAGACAGCTTGCCCTATTTTTTGTCGACCTGAGTAGTGTATGCTGTGTGGTGTATAGCTTCAGCTAGTACTGTTTACTTGCCGATTTACTGAATTAATACATCATTTCTCTAGGCCCTGTTTTATTCAGCTTTACGAAGCTCTCATGAGATGCTCACCATCAACGACTCCACAAAAAGTCTTGTTTCTGCCATCAACAACCGTCTCAGTGCACTTTCATTTCACATGAGGGAGTATTATTGGTTGGACAGGAAAAAGATTAATGAGATATATCGCTACAAAACAGAAGAGTATTCTACAGATGCCATCAACAAGTTCAATATCTACCCAGATCAAATTCCGTCTTGGCTTATGGATTGGATTCCAGAGATTGGTGGATATCTTGTTGGCAATTTACAACCTGCACATATGGATTTTCGTTTTTTCACTCATGGAAATATTTGGACCATTATTTCATCACTAGGATCTCATGAACAGAATGAATCTATTTTGAATTTGATTGAAGACAAATGGGATGACCTCATGGGGAAAATGCCTCTAAAGATTTGTTACCCAGCTTTAGAACATGAAGAATGGTGCATTATCACTGGCAGTGACCCTAAGAATACGTGAGGCTCTAGCTTCTCCCTTTTTGCTTCCCACTGTCCCATTTCTATGTACCTTGTGGTAGCTCGTTTTGTACATTCAAAATACTCTTGATAATCATAAAAGGTCTGTTCACAAGCTTAATCAATGTATTTTCTGCAGCCCATGGTCATATCATAATGGCGGTTCATGGCCTACTCTACTGTGGCAGGTACACTCCCAATGAATTTCTTAGATCATTAAATGAGGAAGTTTATATGCCAGCAAATAAATATATGTATCAGAACTAGAATTTATGATACTAATCTGTAGAATGTCCTTGATAAGCCATCTTAACCATCTTTAATTTTTCATTCATAGTTTACCCTTGCTTGTATTAAAATGGGAAGACCAGAACTAGCACAAAAAGCAGTGGATTTGGCTGAAAAGAGACTTTCAGCAGACCACTGGCCTGAATATTATGATACAAGGCATGGGAGATTCATTGGCAAGCAAGCTCGATTGTGTCAGACTTGGACAATTGCTGGATACTTGACCTCAAAGATGCTGTTGCAAAATCCAGACATGGCATCCAAGTTGTTCTGGAACGAGGATTATGAGCTCCTTGAGAATTGTGTTTGCGCACTAAGACCAAATGGTCGTAGGAAATGTTCGCGCTCTGCTACCAGATCTCAAGTAGGTCTCTAAATGTGTCCCCATTTCTGCAATTCCATGCACTTTTACCATCTTAATGAAGACATTTTCTTGTTAGAAATTGACCTTCACTGGTTTAACAGACAGTTTATGTTCTGAGCAAAATAAATTGCTAAAGCTTCTGTTGTAGTATATCATCGTACCTTTCGATTAAATCATAAACGTGACACTGATAGGTGCCATTCATCAATAAATTTTCTGATTTTGAATCTAAATATTCTGTGTCAATGTTGGATGAAGTGTTTCATTTAATTCTCACGCTTGCTAGTGACTTTGAACTCTTACTAATTGACTTGAACTCTCGGCCTATCAGTGAAAAGTGAGGGTGATTCATTGAACCGAAACACTTGTCATTTCTCAGTCCCTTGCACCAATATCAGATATGGTTTTACTGAAAGGAGTTCTTTTGACTAATTTGAGTTGAAAGTTGAAACCACACCGAAATTACATTTACCCTTCATGAAAGTACCAACAGAAAATCACATCCGCGTTCCCTTTTTAATTGAACATTAAAGCTAGTAGTCCAAGTAAAATGTAGCTAAAACCTAGTAAACCAAACACAGAGAGGGAATGGGCAGAAACAAAACTCCCCTTTTGGGGGATCTACAGAACCATTCAAGCCTCATTTTTTTCTCCTTGTAATAAAGGTATTGAGATCATTCAGTAAGATCATCATGATCTGACTGTACCCTAAAGAAGTGAAGGCGAGTGTCTCCAAGTTTCCTGGAATAAGTAGCTTTCTTGTACTCATCCCAAGTGAAAGGCCTGTACAGGTTAGGTTCATGTGGTGAAAGCAACTTAGGGGGACAAGCTATCCTGGCATTGGGTGCTGGAGCACCGAAGTAAGCCATTGACATCCTCCTTCTACAGGAATTCACCATTGCCCTATGTCTTACACTCAAAAACCTTCCGTTCGTCAGTGCCTGAAATCAACAAACAGGGATTGTTAAAAAGGGTTAGCCTCTTTGTATTCCACAAAATGCAGGACTAAGTGTTAACAAATAAACAATCTTACAGACCAACTTTACATTAGGATTGAATTACTTAGGGGTGGTTTGGTACCTGAAGAAGAAACAAGTTATTCATTTACTAATTTTCGTGTAACTTTTATGACATTTGGTAGGTAGATAGAAAAGAAGTTATTCATATAAAAAATTAATATGACGTTTGGTTAACAATTTAGAAATTCGCATAACTAATTCATGTATAAGCTATGGAAAACTTTTTGTATTACAATATGCATGATAGAATGTGGAATAACTAACATTTGTATAAAATAATACATAAATTCAATCATAACTAATCCCTACATAATTAATTTCTGCATAACTCTGACCATAACTAGTCCCTACATAATTCATTTCTGCATAACTCTGTCCAACCATCAAACAACCCCTTCGAGTACCTTTTTCAGACTTCATAGAGAACTGACCATGAAAAGAATCACAATTTCTGTCTACTAATAAACTGTAATAATACTGTGCAGAGTTCAACTAATTTTTACTTCAACGTAGATTTTTCAAACATCTCTTGAAGATTTTAAATTTGTAGATGTTTGAAACGTAGTACTTCCAATATGTAAATTTGAAAAATGATAAATTGTTTGCAGTTGAGCTATTTAGATAGCATTGAAGATTGAAGAACAGGCAAAGAAAAAGTTTAGGGAAAACTTATAGAAGTAGGGCCCTCAAAAACTATGTTTGCAGAGATGGTTCAATTTTATCACACAATATTGTAAGAATGGGCAGGAGTCTCAATGGGCAGAGCCCAGAGCTGAAGGAAGCTGTAGTTTGCTAAGCCCCAAAATGTGTAGCTATCACGCACGTCAATACAAGCTACATCAGTTCACATCATTTCTAGCCTTTTTTATCCGTTTTAAATTAATGAGGATTATAATGCACTTTCTAGGTCTGAGACCACTCTAATTGTTGACATGCATGTATGTTTAATGTTGAATGAATAGTATTCTTCTACTCTTCTTTTTAGTTTGTTTTAAAATGTTATGACAAATTTCAAAAGATTTTCTTTCTTAAATTTCGTATGAAATCAAATTAGCTCATATAAATTGAGACGAAGAAAGTATTAAATACCTGGAGGGTGTCACCCACGTTGACACAGAAAGCAGTAGAAGGGTGAGGGGAGACAGGGATCCAGAAACCGTCCTGTGGTGAGATTTGAAGTCCAGGAACGTCGTTGGATCTCAAGATGGTCAAGATCTGAGGGTCAGTATGCTCTCCAAATCCAATTCTATTGTTGACAAGTTGTAGAAGTTGCAGTGGAGGATAGTGATTGAGCCTAAGAAGAGAGTCTGAATGTGAGTCTCTAAGGAAGTTGCTTAACACTGACGTATCTGGGACCCCTAATCCTTCTGCCATCAGCTCCAATATTTCACATGCTAACTCCCTAACTGCTTCTACGTAACCATTCACTGCACACCTGCCACCAACCACCAGCATCAAACATATATATATATATATATATATTCTCATCTACCTAAGCAAACGCCAACAATCAACTCTCTAATAATGTTTCATTCTTCCACTAATATTGCTATATCAAAAATAATCTTTAAAGATATGTTTTTGCGGTAACTAAGACTCTTTGTAAATATATGTTTGTTTCCTTTTTCAAAGTAGTAGTAATACTTAGAGCCCGTTTGGATTGATTTTAAAAAATAGTTTTTAAGTAAAAAAAAAAAAAGAGACTTACTTTTGGTGTTTTAACCTTTTTTAATTCATTTTTAACTTTTAAGTCAAATACTTTCAAAAACTAAAAATAATTTAAAATTAGACCAACTTTCAAGACAAGTAGGCTTTAAATCAAATGGAGTAATAAAAAGTCAAACTTAAATAACTTTCAAGTCATAAAATAAAATGTAGGGAGATACATACTTTTAGTTTTAACTATTTTAAAGTCATTTTTTAACTTATTTTTAACTTTATCAAACACTTTAAACTTATTTTAAGTCACTTTTCACTTATTTTTAGGTATTTTCATATTTATTAAACATTTCAGAAGTCAAAACTGATTATAAAAATATATTTAAACAACATTTAAGCAAATTTAAACAGCTTCTTAATCTCTCTATGACTTATTTGGACCTTATAGATGGAAAATAATATCTGACAGGTCAGTCTGATTCTGTATCATTATGTGCTGTTTCTCAGAGAGTACTATCCAGTTTTACAGTGCTACTATAAATTTGTATCATCATATCTATTCCACTTTCCCTTTTACGTCTAGATGGGTCTGTTTCACTTGACGTGTTATTGGTTGACTAGTGTCTCATTTTTAAATTTTTTGAAAATTTATAATTCTCAAATAAAAATGTATTTAATATCCGAAAATGCCTTTTTGAATTTTGTTATCTTAAATATGACATATAGAATATTAGATTTAACGAGTTAGTACTAATTAAATATGGAAAATAGTACTCTTTTCGTTCTCATTTTATATGAGTTAGTTTGACTCGACACGAAATTTAAAAAAGAAAGGAAAACTTTTCAAACTTTCGGTCTAAAATAAGTGATAGATATTTGTAGGACTATAAATCATTTATTAAGGATAAAATAAACATTTTAAAGTTAAATTATTACTTAATTCAAAATTGTGTAATTATTTTTGGAACTAACTAAAAAGGAAAGTAGATCATATAGAAAATAATATTTTAAATAAGGTAAAATATAAAATTAGAATATATAAATTAAAATTGAGGGAGTGTAACTTAAAACATAGTTTGACTAGACACAAAAGAAAAGATAATTTTGAAATTTATGAGCTTAAATGTACCATAATAATTATTGATTAGAAAAAAATTGTCATGAAATACAATATGACAATTTTTCAGCTAAACAATTTCAATATAAAAAATCAATCATATCTCTTGGACATTACTAATAATAATGAAGCAATATCACCTTGAGGCAAACATCAATAGTCTACAACTCCAAATGTAACATGCCATACCAGATATTTAGTACTTCTTTAAGGTACATAGTAACTTCATTAAACACCTTGTTCCCATTGGCATATTACCAAGTTAAGATAAAGTTTAGACAATGTTTTTCCAAAAGTTTTATGGTTATTAAACTCCTTATTTCCATTAGACAACTAATTTCACTGGATACCTGTCACTAGGACAATAGAAAGAATCACTTAGTGTTTTTAATTTGTCTCTACTAAAAATTAAATCTGAGACCTCATGATTCTCAATCATTTCATTGATTACTAGGCCACATTCTTATGTGCACTTTGCACTCCTTATATTTTTAGAATATTTTCAAAGAAATTCAAGAAAACTTCTCTGTCCTGAATCAAATAGAGAAAGTAGATGACAAGTGTGAATTTTAAAGAGAAACTTATGGATGCATTTTTGTGTAAAAACCCTCACTTATTGGAGAAAAAAATTAGGGATCCACGTGACTATGGTCCAAGAGAAGCACGTGTTGGTTCAAGTCAAAAATCGTACAGTAGAATTAACTACTTGTTTAAATACAAACTGCACCAATTATGCATCACCTATTATGCTAACTACTCCAAAAGTCTAAAGCTCTTTAGCCCATCGAGGCCTTGATTTTCTGTAGTTAATTATCTTATGTACCAATTATACAACAGTCAACACATGACTCTCATTCTAAAATAGACGGGTTTTACGGATATCATTTGCTTCACTAATTTTAAATATTTCATTTTTCATGTTTAAGTTCACATCAAAGAGAATAAGAGGGTGTTTGGCTGCCTTTCACTTTTTTTTTTTGGACATGTTTGCAAAAGATAAAAAACATTTTTAAGCACCTATTTTTAGATTTAAAAAGTATAAAAGTAAAAATTGGTTATGACCGACTTATGACTTTTAATCTATAACCTTCTTAAAGCAAGTAAATCAAAATTCAAATACCCTCTAAGTTATTGTGTTAGTATTGCTCTTTATGGGAAAATGAAAAACAAGAAAAAAAGTCAAAAAATTTAAACGCAGATAATTCCAGAAAGTATAGAACAATACTAAAAACGAGAACAATGAGCATGAAGAAGAAATCAAATTAAAATTAGAGAAAGTAAATAATAGATTTGCATGATGAATTTGAGATGATGTCTTGGCTATTTTGGAATTTTTTGTTTTTGTTTTTCATCCAAGTATACGTTAGAGCCCGACTATATCCGAATTCGTACCTAAAAGTCTCACATTAGGGTAAAATGTCCCCTAACAAACGCGATTCCATACTTAAGAGAACTCGAACTAAAAATCTCTGGTTAAAATGAAGAAATATTTACCACTTCACCACAATCTTCGTCGGTAGCTATTTTGGGATCCTTAAAAAAGAACAAAGATGGCGGAGACAGATTCAACAATCCTACAGCTGGCGCAACATGGCCAATACCTAGCAAAATTAACTAAACTAGGTCCATCTCCTTAACCAATAAATTGACTTATGTACTATCCAAAATTTATTAGTCTCACATCATTAAACTAAATCCTCCAACTCTTTATAGTAAGAATCTCTCTAGCTATTCCAACTTCCCTTCATAAATTGCTAACTCCATTTGTAGACAACACTTTTTTTTTTCTTTTTAACTTTTGGAGACAGGTCAGATTCCTAGTACTTTGTTGGTGAATGCATGAGGTGTGTTGTTGTGATTCATATGTTCAATAGACAATAAAAAGTGTCAGAAACTGTAATCTTAAATTGATAGTAACCTTACACAAAAGATATATACTCACTCCTATACACTAACACTAGTAAAGGTCCTCTCCCATCCTTTTCCTTGGACCACTTTATAACAAAGATGTTTACACAAGCTCATGGTTATTAAACTTGTACAAAACAAAGCCACACAAATTTAGTTAACTTGCACTATGTCAAAATTTCACCACAAAAAATTAAAACACATGAGAAGTTATAGAACATACCTAAAGAGGGTTGGGTCATTGGAAATAGTACTATTGGATAAAGGGTTGGTATGAAGAAGTAAATATTCAACTTCTCCATAATCTCCATTGAATCCTATGTTCTTGCACCCATAACCATAAGGATTTGCCGGTCCAGCACGTTGTTTTTGAGAAGCCGGTTTAGAAAAGAAGCCACAACTTTCATCTTCCATTGCTTTGATGACATGTTGAGGGACACCATGGTTGATAACTTTGAAGAAACCTAAGTTTTCAGAGGCTTTCACAATAAGCTTTGACACTTGTGATCTCTCTGCCATAAGGTCTATGATGGGAAGCTCAATGTCACGTAATTTTTCTTGTTCATTAGACGGCTGATGAGCCACCACCATGTTGTTGTTGGAACAAGAAGAAGCAATATAGTAGCTTACAAGAAAATAATAAATAGCAAATAAGATAATGAAGAGAAGTTGATCATCATATGTTATACTCTATATATAGAGAGATGTGGATTTAATACCCTGCCCCCCCTTCTAGTACGATCCCTCTGTCAAAACATAAATAATTTTATTTATTAAAGGTAAAATTTAAATTGTTTTTAAATTATTATACCTTTTGTTATAAAAGCGGCTTATATATATTCTTACTGACTCACACATATTTCTACCGTTATAAAAATGGCTTACATATATATATCCTTTTCATCTCACGGAGTGAAAAAAACATAATTTTTAAAAATTTATTTTAAAAAATTCATTTAGATATATGATTTTTCTAACAAAGTTCACGAGTATATTTGATCTTTCTCCTACATGATAACTTTTTTTAAGTCAACGTCTAATTTGAGTTTTAATTATCGATCCCTTATAGATCTATTTACTTGTCATTATTTGAGTTACATATTCTTATTTTATTTTTTTAATGTAAAAATATGAGAAGTAAAAAGAAAAAAGCTTGAATGAAAAAAGAGAAAAAAGTAAAATCTAAAACTGTTTTTCTTGCAGCTACATTGTAATTTATTTTTTATATCTGTGAAAAAATATGGGGCATCGATGATAAATTTTACAAGAAAATGAGTGAAAAAATAAATTTAACCATCAAAATGATGAAACCAAAAAAATATTTTATAATTTTAAAAAGTCAAAAAATAAATTTATAATTAATTTTTTCACTTCCACTGAACATATATATCTGGGTCATTTGTGTAACAGTAGGGGTATATACTTATGAGCCATTTTTATAATGCAGGGTATATCAGCTCCATGCCAATTTTATTCCGTTATAACCCTTTGATCCCATTTTTAGTCCCATTTAAACACAAAATCTTAATTTTTAAGATTTTGTGACTTTTATTTATACACTTCATATGCAGTTATGTACTTCAAATGACAGACGTCTGTTAGTTCTCGTAAGAAAATAATAATTGATAAACAAACGCCGCTTTTTAGAAATAAATAATAATTTCTTTTTCATATTTTTGTGTATCTTTGCATGAAAAATAACCGACAAAAGTGTGTCGATTTTCTTTTTTAAAAAAAGAAGAAAATATCATTGACAGCCTGATGGAGCCTGTCAGGTTGTAACATTTTTTAGTAATGCTATTTGTTACCCATATCGAAGATGGGTTCTTTTTATTTGTATTGAGTTGAATTAAAAATTATTAAGCGAGTATTTGATTTGAATCCATATTGACCGGATGATATAAAAAAAAAAAACATGTGATATTATTTAATTGAATGTTTCACACTTTTTTTTTATGTTTATCAACACATGTTAAATAGTCTACATCAAACAATATATTTTTTGCGTTAAAATGGATGGAGTGTCAATTTTTTTTTTGAGGGGATGTTAAATGGCTTGTTAACAGTGGTGTAGCCAAAAATTTAATGAAGGGTGTCCAAACTTTTAATAGTAATTTCTTTTTTTTAAAATGATGATTTAAATTACCAAAACAAATAATCAAGTTAAGCAATATTTAATTAAATATAGGAATATTTTAAATAAAATTACAAGTGTATAATTCAAAACTAACATAAAGAAAATAAACTACTATTGAAAACATAATTTAAATATATTATTACAATTGTACTCGACGAGGTTTCATATCCTGAAACGTTTTTATAATAGACTCATTAGAAATAGTACGAAATACTTTCTTTTCTACATAAGGTACTATACAACCGTCTAAAAACTCATCATCCATTCGATTTTGCAAGTCATTTTTAGAGTATTTAAATCAATGCTTTGTTTTTGAGAAGAATGTGACAACATCTCTAATTGATCTACCGTTGTTTCTTTATTTGGTTGACTTAGAGAAGTCGAACTTTTTTTTGGTACTCTATTATAATAATTC
>NW_006238927.1:5258936-5261993 GCF_000226075.1 Solanum tuberosum | reverse complement strand
ATTATATTATATTATATTATATATTATATAAACTCCCTTAGAAAATAAATATAGATTATATATATTATATAGTAGAAAAAATGATTTATTATATTATATTATTATATAGAATATTATATAGGGAGTTTATGATGGACATTGAAATGTCCCATCATAAACTCCCTCTTATATATAAGTAGAATTACGCATGTTTATTTACTTAATTGAATTCAAGAAGTCAAAATAATTACAGAAAAAGAAAACAACCCTGCGGGGAATCGAACCGGGACAAAAAGTAGGATTGCACAGGCTATTGCCAACTCCACTGCGCATCACTTTGTTATTTCAGGGGGTCCAAATTCTATATATACCATTATAAAGTTAAAATTTTACGTGTATTTATAGTATAATTTTTCGACGAAGGGTGTCCAATTGGACACCCTGGAGCCTACGTGGCTCCGCCCCTGTAGCGACCCTCGTGGTCATTTCTACATTTATGTGTGCTTTTACTATTTTTCCCCTTCCTGTAACCTCCTTATATCTTTTGTGTGTGTCTAGGTGTGGTGGTAAGCTTTCCAAGGTGGTTAGGAATGTTTTCAGCAAGTTTTGCCATTTTCAAGGACTTTGAAGTGAAAGAGTTTACTTTAGTCAAAATCTAGAGAATCTAATATTGTATGAGATTCCTGATAATTCCATCAGCTCTGGAAGGTCCATTTTTTTATGTTATGATGGTTGGTTCGGGTTACGAGGTCCTCATTTTGAGTTTGTACAATTAGGCATTTTCACTTTGTAGTTTTGGCCAAAGCTTGACTTTGGCCAACATTCTTGGTAAACATGCTCAAATGAGAATTCCCTCAGTGCAGTTAGCTCCGAGTATTTAGTATGGGCTAGAATGACCTTTGGCTTGGATCTCAAGGTGATCACTATGATTTTGTGTCGTTTGTCATTATGTTTGGTGTTAACCTTACAAGTGTTGATTGGTTCAATATTCCAATAAGATGACCTCTGTTGGTGGTTTTGTCGTCTCTGTTGAGTCCAACATGTTATTTTAATAGGGTGGCATAGTTCACGGAGTTTTAAACAAATCAAGAGTTCCCGTTGAGAGATTTCGTCAACTTGCTGCATTGCTGATGCAATGTTGCTGGTGCAACTCTATTTTCTTCACTATGATCAGTTGCTCATGGCTACATTCATTGTCTGCTAATTATGTGGCCTTTGTGTTCACGAAGGGAGATCCATGTTCGCAAATTGTGGGCAGTTGAGGCCTCTGCGTTCACAAGAGGAGCTATGTATTAGTAGAGTGTGATGAATTGTCATTTGCATTTGCAGGCCTATTGTCGCGTTTGCAAAATTATTATTGTTGGGTCGTGTTGGGAAATCGTGTGTTCATGCTTTGGGTGGAGAAATCTCCTGGCAACCTTGGTAGCTTTTGTCAATTTCTCTAATAAATAAACCATTTTGATTATTCTGAGCTAAATATTGGTAGCTATTTTGGCTTAATCGTTGCTCGGATTGTGCCCATTTTCAGGGCATAAGTTCCTTGAGTTGTTTGGGCCTCGCAACAGAGTCAATTTTGTGACTCCATGCTTGGGTCCCACAATTGTGCTTTGGGGCTGTTTTTCCATTTTGAAATTCTAATATTGATATGGGTATGTTTTTTCTTGTTTTGGCATTCTCATCATATTCTTGATAGCATGTCATCAATCTGAGGCTCTTTGGAAGGGAAAAGCCTCGAAGTAGATGTTGGAGTACGATTTCAAACTTGAGTTGGGTTATGGCTTCCCTCTTTTAGACTTGGCTTAGACTGATTATTTAAATATTTGAATAGTTTAATAATTAGGAAGGCTTTAGGATGAGTTCGTAGGCATTCATGATCCTTAGTTTATAATCTTGGCCATTTCAGGTTATTTAGCTTGGAATTTTAGTCGATAAGCCTTAGCTTAGGTTGATGCTTAGTTTGATTTTCATTTTAGATCCTTAGAATTTTCTTTGGTAGCGTGGAACTTATATTTTATGTGCATTGGTTACCTTGGTGTTTTGTGAGCACTTTTTAGTCATTTTTGAGTTTATCGCTTTAATGATTGAGTTGCCTTGGGCTTGGGGCCGTGGACTTGGACTGGCTGGAGTTCCAGGTTAGTACGACTATGTTATGATGAGTGATTACCGAGTTGTGTGTGTGGTATGGCTGCTTCTAAAATCATGTTCATGGCATATTAATGGCATAATTGCATCTAGTTTTGGGAAGAAAACATGTTTTTGAGACAAATATGTTTTCTACAGATTTTAGCTCAAAGGGAGCGGGATTACTAATTTAACTAATGGAAACTTAGTTTTTGGAGGAAATGCACTATTTTTACCTTCCTAGGCATATGTTGATAAGCTCTGGTGGCCCACAGACTGAATCATGAGCTTTTACCTTTTTTTCATCTGTAGTTTAGCTGAGGCGAGTTCCGTAGTTGTCTTGGGGGTTCACGGGACAGCCACCGAGACAATTCCGAAACATTTTACGTTAAACATGCATTGGCCATATGTACATCACATCGCATTGTGTGAATGATTGCCAACGATCTTTTGCCTTGTGTAGTTAGAACTGTTGTTGCCTTTCTTGTCGGTTGTGCCTGTTTACTTTTAGCCGTATATAAGGCTCTTTGTCAGACCTATCGTGCTGCTTTTTTATATATATGATCTTTCTGAGCTTGGTCGGACTATGATGTCTATTGAGTACCTTGTGTTTTGGTATTCATACAATACAGTTGCATCTTTTTCTTATGCAGCTTCCGGTATGAGCCACCCTTACTGTGCATCAAATTTTTTCGTGGATGTCACAACTCGGATGGTGGTAAGCTCATGGCGTCCAGAGACTTGTTTCTTTCCCTCTTTTGTACTAACATGTCTTTTGTATTTTGGTTAGTCTGTTCTCTTTTATATGGACATTATGTACTTAGTAGCTCATGTACTAGTGACACTAGGCTCAGGTTCGGTCTTATGTTAGGTTGTCATTTTGGTCTCTTTCGGGCCTCTTTTGTATATTATGTATCATATTTACAGTTCTATACTATGGCCCCATTCTATATGCTT
>NW_006238927.1:5236421-5252343 GCF_000226075.1 Solanum tuberosum | reverse complement strand
AGATAGATAGATAGATGGATGGATAGATGGATAGTTGGATAGATAGATAGATGGATAGATGGAGAAAGTGAGTATGAGAATGAAGAGAATGTATTCATGAGTCTACATTATCATCATGAGATCCTTCATATAATGAATCATATCTCTCTTGAATTCATAATTCAAATTCAAGAAAGAGTTAAGAGTAGAGTTCAAGAAAGTCTTAGAGTTAATTTGTAAATCCCTTGTGATCAACTATCGTTTTGAGCTAAGTGTTGAGGAAGTAAGTATGAGAATGAGAAGAGTCATTTACATGAGATCCATATTGTTATATAGACCCTCGAGTCGAGTCGTTCATGCCCATAAATTTTGTATGGACTTTATAAATTAAGCATCTTTGAGAGGAGTACTATCTTCAATTCTAAGTCTTGAGTATTGAGTTCCTAACCCTTTTGATATTACATTCCGAATAATGGGACTATTACATGTTACCCATGAAGTACTTGAGTTGAGTTATTCATTCCCATAATTCCGCATGAACCTTATGAATTGAGCATTCTTGAGATGAGTTGTATCATGGAGTCCTTGAGTTGAGTTGTTCAAGCCCATAATTCCGCATGAACCTTATGAGTTGAGCATTCTTGAAATGAGTAGTATCATTGCAGTTCTTGAGTTCTGAAGTTGTTGAGTTCCGAGTATTGAATTCTATGTATGGTTATTGAAAATCTTGAATTGAGTCGTTCATGTCCATAATTCGGCATGAACCTTATTTTGAGAAGTCTTTTTACAAATATTTCTTTACTTGTTTTAAGACATGAGCAGTTGAGTTTCAGGAAAAGTAGAATTGAGTTCATTTTTAAAAAATGAATGTATGGGAACTAAGTATTTCGAAGAGTAAATATTTTCACATTTAAAAGAGGGGGAAACTGAGATTTCTATAAGAGTTTTGAGCAGTTTGAGTACCATCTATATTAAGAGAATGATTTTTGAGTAATAATCTCAAACCATAGAAAGAGCTATGTTTTTAAGCATATGAGCTAGTTATATTTTGGGAGTAGTATTGAGCACCGATATGGGAGAAAGTTCAGATAACTCACAGCCCCCATAAACCATATTGCCAACGTGACTAGAAATGGTCATACTTTTTAGACGATTCCTTAATGCTTTTCAGCATAGACTAGTGGATCCACTTAGTAGTAGGTTCTATACCCTGGCAAAGTATAGGATAGTTTTGGCAGTGTGGGCTAGACACTGTATCATCACATATCTCATAGTGATGGTTGTCAGTTAGAGAATCTTCTACAAAGTTTATTTTGTATTATTACATACAAACAGAGTTACATTGTATTTTCTAATACATTAAGTTGCTATCTACTGTTTTAAAAGCTTTCCATATATTACATCTTTTATTATTGCTTTGTATTGAGTTGAGTTGAACTATGTTCCACAGAGTCGAGTATCTTATCATTGAGTTGAGCCTTATTTCACTGAGTTGAATATCTTATTATTCAGTTCAACCATGTTTCACAAAGTTGAGTATATTATTGTTGAGTTGTGCCTTATTTCTCTGAGTTAAGTTGAAATATGTTTCCTTGAGTTTAGTACCCTGATCTTAAGGGGAGATCGAGGTGAGTTGAGTGAGTTTGAGTAGAGGTAGGTATGCTTCTTTTCCATCAGTTCAAGCTTATGTTTATGCTTTAGAATTCCCCTTACATGCTCGCACATTCCATGTACTGAGCCATTTGGCCTGGATCGTTTCATGATGCAAATCTGGATCATCAACATGCATTTCATTGAGGTCATGTGATATTTCAGTCAGCTTTGGTGAGCCTTCTTACATCTCGGAGGACTACACCTTTACCTTACAGTTAGTAGTTTTGAGATGTCATGAGTCTTGTCCTGATATCCTTCTGTAATAGTAGAGGCTTCATAGATAGACAAAGTTGAGTAGTTTTCAGTATGTATCTTCCTTGAGTTGTTTTTACAAACTCTGAGTTATCTATTGAGTATTGTTCAAATTATTTTTAAGTCAAGTTTATTGAATTTAATTCAGTTTTTAAGCTTTTGTATGCTTAAGTTAGTCTTCCGCTTATAGTCAGCCAGGATGAGGGTTCGCTTAGGGACCAACAATGGTTCTCGAGTGCCGGCCACGTCCAGGGTGTAGACTCGGGTCGTGACAGAAAACTTAAAAAATATGTAGTTCAAAAGTGTGAGAAACCCCCTCTTTTTATAGACGATAAAGAATAGTGTGAAAAGGTGCTTATCGTGTCTTTTAAGATAAGACACAACCCTTTAGAAAAGTCACGACCCATCAATGTGAAAAGGTACTTGCTTTTAATATAAGATAGCATAAATAAATATAATATTAAACATAGAACATATACTAAATTGAGTGTTTTAAGTTGGGGTTATTATAGTAATTTAACATTAAGGTTAAGGAGTTCAAGCTTTTAAGGTAGTATAGATATAGATATAGATAAGCAAAAAATACTTAAAAATTCAGATTACTTGTTCAAACCATACTTCAAGTTCATCTCATATGATTTCATATCACATGACCAAACAGGGTAGTATTTTATAATGTACATATATTGCTAAAGTAGATGGTTTTATCAAATTTTGTACAATTTTGAAAATTGTATTCAATTGTAAATATATTTTTATACAATTTTTGCAGGTTCCCAACAAAATGGCACTTTTTTTTATTTTTCATATCCAGTGTTACCCACAGTGGAGCCTGACTAAGGACCTCTAGTAAGAAGGAAAAAAGGACTTACTGCTCCATCAAAACCCTTGTTGGTTAGAAAAGGACACTTACCACTGAACAACCAAGCAAACATAAAGATCCTAGCTTGCGCCCACTTATGATAGATGTTCCTCATTTCAATTTTGAGAAGAGGGCTCATTGACATTTTGTAGCTTTGTTTTCCCGTAACATGCTTCTTTCTTACTAATTTCTTGATAAACTATACAATTAATTGAGTAGGTTTCTTGATTTTTTAATGATTGTAAAATTTAATTATTAGCCACTCCATATAGTTGGTCTATCTTATAGGTGTTTCGTATTTTAAATGAGATATTATTAAAAAAATAACTAAAATAAAAAGTCTAGTACTTTATGCATATATTTAATATAAAAAATAATATTCTAATTAGTCATTGATCAATAATAAAGATAAATGAACATATTTCAAGTCAATTCCTCATTAGAATCATTGAACTTGTAGAATTCTAATATTAGATTGCACCATCATTTTGCTATAATTACATATATAATTTATTTTATCAAAGGTCCATTTGAAATAGCCAAATGATGTTTACACAATGGGTTATTGGGTATTGAGTCTAAAGATTAATCCTAAAAAGATACATGTATAAACTCTCGTTAAAAAATAACTTTTTGTTAGATTTTTCCTTGTTCAATAAATTCATTCCAACACCAGGTAAAAAATAATAATTTTAAAAAAAGAAAAAGAATTAAGGTTCACACTTCACATCATTCTCATACTTTTGAAGCTAAATAAGGATTCTGATATCATAAAATGCCCAAAATATTTATCCACTCTAGTCTATGAAGATTTTTGTTTTTATACTATCTGATATAAGAAATTTAAGGGTTCTTACTTAACATCATCCTCGTCCCTTTTTGTCATCTTTCCTTTTTTTCATTCTATACTAGTGTATGTTTTTTAGTCCGTCCTTGTTACTCTATATTTACCTATTTATAATAGGTTTATTAATATTTTTAGCCTCTTGTAAATATTCATTATTTTTCAAAAATATTAACTGTTCCATTGTTTAATAATTCGTGTGTTATGTTAAACTTAATTTATTATTCAATATTTGATGATAATACATCTAAAAGTAGTCAATGACATATGTTCTATAAAAAGGAACATTTTGATTAGTAAAAGATCAAATATACCGAGTCATATGTCAGAAGTACTAACATCAAAATTTATCACTAACTCAAATACCAAACACATAATATTATCCTTCGTAATTAAGTTTTGAATAATGACATTTTTGGTTACTATAGAGTTTCACATTACTGGTCACCGTCCCCCACAATTCTTTAGGTGTGAACTGCATCAACTCATTTTTGTAGAATAACTCACAAATCATATAGGAGTTATAAATTGTATTAGGAAAATCCGATGCGACAAACATGACTATGAAGACGTTGGCAAGTAAACCCGATCCATGGCCTACAACCCACTATATTAACTCAATCACCTTTATAACAGATTATAAGAAAATTCTAACACCCCTTGTCACTAAGTTGAAAAAAGCCTTTTTTTCAAAATGATTTCGTTGTTAATGTACATTCTCTAAGTTGTTCACAAACCCGAAACTGTTTAAATTAATGGTCTCTAATCATCTCATTCTTTTTTCTTTAAAACCTAATGTAAGGGGCCCATTGGAATGTCCATAATTGAAGTATTTTTCATCGACCGTCAATTTTCGTACTCAAAGTGATATAAAAATTTATACCAAGAACATCGGGGTTCAAAGTAATAAAGTTATAACTAAAGTATATGACTTAAGACTTAAGTGCGTAGCTAATTAAGTAGGTCCAACAATTTTGAAAAAGTTATACACTAATTAAATTAAAATGAAACCAAATTATTAATTTTTTAGTTTTTCCGAAAATACCCATACACGTCTGTTCTTATAATATAAGAGAATGTAGACATAATATTATTTCTGATACAATTTATGTTACATCCGAATTTTGAAATTCAAATCTCTAAATTTTGAGTTTGACTTTATGTGACTTTAATCATTATAAATTTATAAAATTATTCAAATTATATTAAATTCATGAATATATTACTCCAAATAAATATTATAAATTAATATAATTGAGTTAATTATTTAAATCCAATAAAAATATGGATTTAATCAAAGCCCGCTCCATAAAGCCCATATACCATGTCACTTAAATTTGATTGGCCGAAGAGAATCCTATTTCAATCACAACTCATCTATTTAAAAACTATAAATATGGGTCCTCATAATTCAGAAAAGAGACCAACAGTTCTAACAAGAAGCTAGAGAAAAGTCGTGGATCAAAAGCATCAGATTTCTATACAAACTAAAAGTTCAAGAATTCAAGCGTTCAAGTTCAAGAACGATTAAGATCAAGAACGATCAAGACCACCGGATTCAATATCAAGCTCAAAGTCCTTGAATTCAACTAGAAGTCAAGATCAAAATAAAGTTCAAGTTCATCAAAGATTCAAGAACAAGCTCCAAAGCCCTTGAATCAAAGATCAAGTTCAAGATCATGATCATTAAGTTCAATTCCATATCAAGTTCATCAAATCCACAAATCAAGTTAAAATTCATCTAAGATTCAAGAACAAGCTCCAAAGGCCCTTGAATCCAAGATTAAAGTCCAAGAACAAGAACAAAATTCAAGATCAAGCTCAAGAGACCTTGAATTTATATTTGAAAAGGCGAATTTAGATGAATCATAGAGATTATAACACTCACACATTGAAATCAATAAATATGATTGTTGCATTATTTTCAGTTCTTGATTATTTTTTTCTCGACGCGAATTTTATTGTCTACAAATTCTGGCACGCCCATTGGGACAATATCTACCTTTCATCTCAATTTTTCAAGTATCAAGAATATCATAATGAATTCCACGATAGATGAACAACTAGAAAGCTTGAAAAGAGTGATTGAAGGCTTGGCAAAGTGAGCAAACGAACAATATGCTATACTTTCGAAGCTAACAAATAATATGGATAGCATGATTGAGAGAAGATCGAGTGAAGCACTTTTGAAGCTTCCTGAAATTCAAGATGAAGGAGCATCTTGCATAAAGCAAACAAAAATCAAAGAGATTTATCTCCCCGTCGAAGGTTTGATTCCCATTGATCAATTGAAGGACTTTATCATAGAGGTTATCGAAGACAACTATGAGTCTTCATCCAATTTTTCTCCCACATATGCAAAGCCATATACAAAAAGGATTGATAACTTGAAAATGCCTAAGGGAATCAACCTCCCAAGTCAACAATCTGATGGCAAAGAAAATCCCAAAAAAACATGTAGCGCACTTTATCGAGACTTGCAATGATGCTGAGACATATTGTGATTATTTCGTTAAAGAGTTCGTTTGATCTCTCAAAGAAAATGCCTTTAATTTGTACACAGATCTCGAATCTAATTCTATAGATTGTTGGGAGAAGTTAGAGCAAGAGTTCCTTAATTATTTCTATAGCACAAGACGTGGCGTTAATACGATTGAACTTACAAAGGCTCGTCAAGGTAAATCTGAGCTAGTTGTTTACTTTATCAATCGATGGAGAAGTTTGAGCCTCAACTGCAAAGATTGCCTCAGTGAAACTTCTAGCATTGAAATGTGCATTCAAGGCATGAATTTGGGTCTTCACTATATTTTGCAAGGAATAAAGCCCAATATATTTGAAGAGTTGGCAACTCATGCACCTGACATGGAATTAAGCATGACTTTAAGAGAATATCAACGATCTCTTGTCTATGGACCTAATGAAGATGAAGATATAGAAGAACTCCAAAGTAGGGACAAGTGCGCATCAGAAGATGACTTTGAAGAGTCAATGTATATCTCGACGCTCCTTAACACAGGAGCTTAAACTGCAAGTTACAATAATCCTTACCGTATGAGCCTAAACTACAAGTTACAATGATCCTTATCATATGAGCCTAAACTGCAAATTATAATGCTCCTAGACGCACGAGCCTAAATAGTATATCACAAAGCTCTTCGAATTTGAGCTAAATCTCTAAGTTTGAAAGCTCTTCAAATTTGATCTAAATCTCATATTTTGAAAGCTCATAAATTTGAGCTAAATATCTAAGTTACAAAGTTCTTAAAATTAGAGTTAAATCTTCAAGTTACAAGGCTTCTCATCGCATGAGCCTAAACTGCAAGTTATAATTCTCCAAGATGCACGAGCCTAAAACTGCATGTCAGAAAGCTCTTCAAATTTGAGTTAAGCCTTCATATCATAAAACACTTTAAATTCAAGATAAATATTCAATATGAAATGCTCCTAGATGCACAACCCTAAACTGTATATCACAAGACTCTTCAAAATCGAGCTAAATCTCTAATTTGGAAAGCTCTTCAAATTTGAGTTAAATCTTAAAGCTGAAATGCTCCTCGAAACATGAGCTTAAACTGTATGTCACAAAGCTCCTCAAATTTAAGTTAAATCTTCAAGTTGAAATGCTCTTTGAAACACGAGCTTAAACTGTATGTCACAAAGCTATTCAAATTTGAGTTAAATCTTCAAGCTGAAATGCTCCTTGAAACACAAGTTTAAACTGTACGTCACAAAGCTCTTCAAATTTGAGTGAAATAATCATGTTGAAATTCTCCTTGAACACGAGCTTAAACTGTATGTCACAAAGCTATTCAAATTTGAGTTAAATCTTCAAGCTGAAATGCTCCTTGAAATACCAGTTAAATTGTATGTCACAAAGCTCTACAATTTTGAGTAAAATCTTCAAGTTGAAATGTTCCTTGAAACACGAGCTTAAACTGTATGTCACAAAGCTCTTCAAATTTGAGCTAAATCTCTTGCAAAAGTATCACCCGTGTAAAGAACAACAACAACAAAAAAACCACTCACTCTCCCAGAACTACGTTATGACTTGATCCTCTTCATTGAGGTACGTAGGCGCTTAGAACCATATGCGAAGTCCAGTTGCATGAGTGTCAAAAAACAACATGTTCCCATTTGATCTATTACATGAAAGTTAAAACTATGAGTAATCTTTCATCAAACATCAGACTTGCACCAAATGGTGGTGACTCGATGGGGGAAAACCCTTATGAATACGAGTTGTTTCAAAAGTTAAAATCTTCAAATTCTTCAAGTTTGCAAGATGCAGTCCACAAATTCTTTAAGCCTGCAAGTTGAAGTCTTCAAATCCTCCAAGTATGCAAGTGGAAGTCTTCAAATTCTTCACGTCTACAAGTTGGAAGTCTTCAAATTCTTCATATACAAAAATTAAAGTCTCCAAATTCTCCAAGTCAACAAGATGAAGCCTTCAAATTCTCCAAGTCTGCAAGTTGAAGCCTTCAAATTTTCCAAGTCTGCAAGTTGAAGCCTTCAAGTTCTCCAAGTATACAAGTTGAAGTCTCCAAATTCTTCAAGTATACAAGTTGAAGTCTCCAAATTCTTCAAGTATACAAGTTGAAGTCTCTAAATTCTTCAAGTCTGCAAGTTGATGTTTTCTAATTCTCAAGTCTGCAAGTTGAAGTCTTCAAATTCTTCAAGTCTTGACCTTCTGATTACCTTTCTTAAGGCAAGGATGCGTATCCATCCTCTTTTCACCTCAAGGATACCATAAAATTACCTTTTTTAAGGCGGGGATGTGTATCAATCCTATTTACGCCATAAGATTACCTCTAAATTACCTTCTTTACGGTAGGAACGCGTATCCATCCCTTCACACCTCAAGATCAAATCCTTGTATTGTGATAAAACTCTCCACTATTTGGCATCCATAAAACAAAAACCAATTCCATATCCTACAAAATAAAACACAAAAGAAAAAGAAAGAAGAACAAAGTAAAAACACGTACTTTGTATCTTGATGTCTACACAATGAACTCAAGAGTGTATGCAGGATGGAGCTCCAAATTTGCTGATGTTGATGCTGAAAAAACAAGGATCAAGTATCTATTTATAGATGCTAAAGTTGGTGGTAGCGAGGAATATTTCTCCTAAATGCCACTGATTTCTATTTCTCCAGGATTCAGTTGGAAGCTATTTGAATTTGAGTTAGATTTGGATTTGAAAAATACATGAAAGTAGTTCATGCTTAGCGGCTGACTTCCGTAGTTGGATAGAATTCAACTTGAAGTTGTTCAATTTAAAATTGGATTTGGAAAATACATGCTATTGATTTATGGGATAACACGTATTCTACATATTCACTATAAAAGAATGTTGTTATGTATGGCCCACAAAGTAATAATGAAAGGAAAGAAAGAGATTTGATGCACCTATAAATTTGATATGGTGGAATCAAATGTATCTAGACAAGACTTGAAGCAGGTGACATTTGTAATCATTTAAAATTTATTAAATTTATGAATATATTAGTCCAAATAAATATTATGAATTAATATAATTGAGTTAATTATTTAAATCCAATAAAAATATGCATTTAATAAAAGTCCGCTCCATAAGACCCATATGTCATGTCACTTAAATCTGATTGGCCGAATGAAATACTATTCGAATCACAACTCCTCTATTTTAAAACTATAAATATGGGTCCTCATAATTCAGAAAAGAAACCAAAAATTCTAACAAGAAGCTAGAGAAAGCTCGTAAAGCAAAAGCCGCAGATTTCGCTACAAGCTACAAGTTCAATAATTCAAGCGTTCAAGTTCAAGAACGATCAAGATCAAGAACAATCAAGATCAAGACAACCAGATTCAAGATCAGGCTCAAATCCCTTGAATTCCAGTAGAAGTAAAGATCAAGTTCATCGAAGATTCAAGAAAAAGCTCCAAAGCCCTTGAATCCAAGATCAAGTTCAAGATCAAGATCATTAAGTTCAAGTCCATATCAAGTTCATCAAATCCACAAATCAAGTTCAATTTCGTCGAAGATTCAAGACCAAGCTCCAAAGGCCCTTGAATCCAAGATTATAGTCGAAGAACAAGAACAAAGTTTACGATCAATCTCAAGAGCCCTTGAATTAAAATTTGAAAAGGCAAATTCAGAGGAATCATAGAGATTGTAACACTTACACTATAAATCAATAAATATGATTGTCGCGATACTTTTCCACTCTTGATTCTTGTTTACTCAAAGCGAATTTTATTGTCTATAAATAGACATTAAAATTTTGTGGGACTTTACAAGACGTGTTCAATTCAAGTTTTGATTCTACAAAGTTGTTCAAGTCCAATTAAGATTCTTGGAGGCTACTCAACCCTAAAATATAGTTCATGCCTATATAAAGGGTACTATATTCCCTTAAAAGGCATCTGAAATATTCTGTTAATTTATGGAATATTCATAAAGAGATCATCCAAATCATTCTAGTTCGGAAAATAAGCCACTAACGGCCCTCGAATAATGGATAAATCTTAGAAGAGTAGAATCAAGTGTTCAACGGATATGCACTCACAATCTTGATGAGTAAAATTATGTTTCTTCATATTTTTTTATTGTAATTTATTTACTGTCATTTAATTTTTTTTTGCAAACAAATTGGCACGCCCAGTGGGACCAAATCTACCCTTCATCTCTTCTCTCATAGATCAAATCTGCAAATTTGATGTAACAAACCTGCAAAGGTTGAAGAATGGGTACTTCAAGCCTCGTCTTTGAGTTTCAACAAGTCTACGCTCTGATAAACCTTAAAGCAGGGGCATCTGTAGACATTGAAATTTTGTGGGACTCTACAAGGCGTGTTCAATTCAAGTTTGGATTCTACAAAGTTGTTCCATTCCAATTAAGATTCTTGGAGGCTACTCAACCCTAAACCCTAGTTCATGCCTATATAAAAGGGTACTATATTCCCTTAAAAGGCATCTTGAACATTCTGTAAGTTTATGGAATATTCATAAAGAGATCATCCAAATCATCCTAGTTCAAAAAATACGCCACTAACATCCCTCAAATCATGGATAAATCTTAGGAGAGTAGAATCAAGGGATCAACGGATTTGTACTCACAATCTTGATAAATAAAATTATATTTCTTCATAATTTTTTATGATTGTATTTATTTTTTTTTGTCACCTAAAATTTGTTGCAAATAGTGACACAGTTCGATGATTTCATATTTACACTCTACATCATCCTAGTTTGCTGGAAGATTCGAATCATTCAAAAAAAAACATGCCTTTTAAAAAAAAACTTTTGGGTTTCTATTAAAATGAAACTCAAAAGCATTAAAATACTCATCTGGGCTTAATGCCCGGATTAATTAACAAACAAAATAAAGAAAAGAGTACCCCATCCAGATGGTCCGTGAAAAACTCCCAAAACATCTCCTTAATGTTAGGGTTTTCCATTTCCTGATCCGACTCTCTCTTTCAATCTATGGATCATCAACATTCAAGGTCATGTGTGTGTGTCTTCATTTCCTTAGCTAACAAGAGTATGTGTTGTTCATCCTATTCACTTCTTTATGTTTTTGCTTCTTGTTTAAACTACACTCTTCATCTTTAAACTGTTTTCTTTGGTATGGTGGGTTTTCCCTCTTGTGCGTTGCTTTTTGGATCTTGTCTTCTAGAAGGATAACTCTTATGTAGGTTCGTGCTCATCTTTGTTCTCTTCCTCTTCCTTTTCTTCCATCTGATTCCCTACTTCTTAGTGCTTGATTTGAGTGCATGGGTAGATTCAGTCCACCTCCTCAAACAAGTGGTGAAGGTTCCTTCCAGGTTTAAGCTCTCTCATATAAACCCAGATCATCCCTTTTGTTGAGTCCTCTTTGGTTGGCTGAAGTAGCCTAGGCTAAATAGCTCTTTGCATTTTTCTTAACCACGTGATGTTTTGTAAATGATTTATATGTGAAAACTTGTACTATGGCCTTCACATTCCCATTACCCCCTAGTGGGCGATACTCCCAAATATGGGTAATTTAATGTATTACTATTTATAATCCTTCTCCCTGTAGTTTCTATTCTGTTGAAATCCAAAAATGTGTAGTTTCCTTTATCAATAGTCATGTTTTCAGTGGAGTCTGCTAATTGTTTCGCTTCTCTCATTATATGTTGGATAATGTATTTTTTTTCTTTAAGAGTTTGTTTAATCTCTTCTACTATGTCTCTTATGGCACACACTTTACATAAGTTATTTGTTTTCTTGTTTTTCTCTCACACAAAAAGGCTCATCTATATTCACGTTTTTTTTATTTTGTTTCTTTATCTCGTTCTATATATTTTTCTGTATATGTTCAATTTCTACAAAATTCATCAATCTCAATTACTCCGTTTTTACAGTTTTGTGAATTCAAAGCTTTCGGTTCATGATTTTCCAGGAGAAAAAAGTTTTCTCTATTCAGGTTAGTGTTTGTAAATAGAGTACAGTCTTGTTGTTATTGTGAAGAATATCATTAAGATACATCTATGTTTGTGCATTTTAATCGACAATGAAAATTGTGTATTTTGACTCAGGTGCGGAAAATTGATTTAGAGGATGACCTTGTTTCAAAGATGAGGACTAGAAAACAATCATTAAAGTATATAGTAGAGATAGTTGAAAAGAGGAACAAGTTGAGTCAAATTGGTAATTCTACGAATGTTAGTAATGGAAAGAAAAAGAAAAAAGATTGAGCCTTCTGGAGGTGACTAGAGAAAAGTGGAAAATACTGGGAGGAGGAAATCTAGTCCAGGAACTTGCGAGTCCATCTTGAATAAGTTTTTCATCAAGTAAGTATCTGATGATGATGATTCATTGGAGGAGGACAGTGATCCTGATGTAGTTATCATTGAGGAGGAGAGTCATATATCCTTATGTTTTTATCTATGCGGAGGAGGAGAATGATCATGATGTTGTTATCATTGCAGAGGCTGATCCTATGTTGTATGAAATAGAGGTGGTTGTTTCTTCAACCTCACGGATGTGTAGGAAAGCAGACAGATCCAAAGAGATTGCTGTTTTGACCTTATATTTTGATCCAGGACTTGAATCTTCAAATGATGCTCTTCAGAAGAAGATTCTTGAAGAGTCTATGTTTTTGAAATTTATTGTTTATTCAATAAAAAATATTGATGATCAGAATAAATTTACTTCTCTTGAAGAGAAGAAAAATGTTTTTATCTAAGAAACACCTCCTTTAATATTTTGATTTAAAAACGAGGAACCTCTTCCACTAGATAAAGAAGAATGAGAAAAGGAAATTGAAGATATTTTTGTTGAAATGGACATGTGTGTCTTGGAAACATATATTGGCTTTATGAATAAATCAGTTTCGTCGATGCAGAGTGGATAACTAAGTGACTGTCAAATGTGGATACACCATGTTGTTCTAAATGAACAAATTAAATTCACCTGTTCAGTTTGTTCATATGTCCATTTGGAGAGGTACATCTTCTCTCCTTTTGTAAGTATATGTGTTTTGTCCTATCAAGCACTTTTCTTTCCAAATATTTTGTAAACTCTACTCTCCAATTTATTTCTGGTTCACTCTTAAAATCTTGAACTTATGTGTCATCTGCAGTCTCAGAGAACTCGAGGGAGGTACGAAAGAAAATATTTTGGACAGTCACCATCACTACTGGATGTTAATGGCTTCAAAGTTTCTGATTTTTCTGCAGCTCAGAATTCTCCTATTTATGGAGAAGAAATAGTGTGGGATTTAATTCCCCAAAGTGGCAAAGCAACAATGTATCCTAATCAACATTGAGATTTGAGTTCATGTGGAACAATATTGCTGGAGATATAACTCTTGAGAAGTTTAGAGGGCCCTTATCTGTGAGTAAGGGAGGATGCAATATCTCACACCCATATGGCATCGGAAAAACCTGACTCACCATAGTTTTTCTTTAGTAAATTCTCAAGTTGTTCCCACAGTGTCAGCATGTAATCAAAGATTCTTCGAATATGCTTTTTACCTGGGAAACCGAGTTTTAAAAATGGGAGGTGGACATCATTCTTCTATGTAGAAGGGAATTTCCACCTCCAATTTCTGAACTAGACTTCCTAGTTAAGAAGAAAACTGGATGGAGCTATGATTAATGGCAGACACTTTGGAAACATCATCATAACTGACTGAAGAAATCTATGGTGATACGCATTTTTTCCAGTGCCAGGTGGATGTGAGATTATGCATCCCCCCTTGCCAACAGATAGGGGATCTCTAATCCCCTCAAGAGTTATATCTCCAATAATGCTTTTCCAAATTATCTCAAATCCTCCATGTTGATGAGGATACATTGTCTCTTCGAAATTTTAGGAAACTAAATCACACACAATTCCTTCTACTTAAACAGGAGAAACTTTGCCTAAAGAAGAATCACAAGTTGTAAGGCCGTCAATTCAATATCCAAGAGTGATACCGATTCTCTGAGATATTTTCTTCCATGCCTTCATTGAGGTCTGTTAGACTGTAAATGACAAATATGTTTAAGATTTTGATAGTGAACAAAATATAAACCATAGGGCATGTTTGTTTAATTGGCATGGCAAAGATATAGAAAGAACAGCCATAAGAATTAAGTTTTAGTAGAACATGTGTGCAGCAGGAAAAAATAAAATAATGAGTGCTTGAGAGAAGAAAACTTGTATTCTAACAAAATTAGGGAAGATGGACTTTACTTTTAATATCACATGTGAACGAAATGAACACATGATTCCAATTTGTTCTTCCAGATCAAGTTGGAGGTTCCCCATCTGACAGTCACTTATTTTTTCACTCTGCATCGGCAAAAAAGGTGAATTGTAAACCCAACTTGTACTTCCAAGATATGCATGTCCATATAAACAAAGGGATTATCAATTTCCTTTTCCCATTCTTCTTTCTCCGTAGGTAGTGGTTACTCATCTTCAAACTTGAATACTAAAAGAAGTGTTTCTTTAACGGGAACCTACAAGTTCCTGGACTAAACTCTTCCTATTTTAACCTCCACAAGGCTCCACCATCCTAATTTTCCTTCCACTATATAAATATTCTCCAATATGAACATTCGTAGGATAATCAAAATCTTCAAGAATATTGTTCTGTCAACTTCACAGTCCTCTCAAACTCCTAGTAATCACTTAGAAGAATCGGGTCTTTGTTATGCTTTTCGCCCTCAACAACAAGTGGAGGACACCCCAATTACAGATCCACAAAGATTTGATTTTCCATGTGAGTCTCATTGTCCACCCAAGTTACACACCCACCTTCACAAGTTGGTAATTCCCCTTTGCTAGACTAAGGATAGTTACAATGTGGACCCAAGCATTTTTAAATAGAGGTATCCCCTGAATCAAGAAATATGCACCTGAGTCAAATTGCACAACCATTAGCATACTAAAAAATCGATCAGAAAATAATTTAGTTTGTTATAGAGGAAAAATATTTTTAGTAAGGGCGACACATATTTTGAGAAAGAGAAAGTAGTACTAAAGGAATAGTGTGAAAAATTACTATGATCAAAATGGCATAATTCAAAACATAATTACAAAGGATAATAACACGTATGATATTAAATTTATTGATAAATTTTTATTTTGGTACTTATGAAATATGTAACTAAGGAAAATAAATTGAAACAACCATGTAATTTTACTGATTTATATATACATTAAAGTTTATTCAAGTGCCCCACTAACTTTTTTATAATTAATTTATTTTAAAATATAAAATATTTGATTGTGTCATTGCATTGGTAAAACCAAAATTTACACATTAATTACAATGTAGGGTGTTTCTAAGGAAGGAAAACATGTTCTATGTAAAATATTTACTAGAAAAATAAATGAGATTCTCATTTAGTTTCTTGTATCCACAAAAATACATGATTGGGTTATTTTTTTATTTGGGTTATGTCCTAAGGGGTAAAAATTGGTTAGGTAAATTATTACTGTCACATCACAGTTTTGGAGTTTTAAAAAATATCTTTAGGATTTTTCTTTTAATTTTGTAAATTAGATTTGCAAACGAACATGGTAAATAAGAACCATTGGTTAGACGACGTTGTAAATATGCACCATTTATTTTTAGCGAGGGATATATCAACTCTACATCACATAGTTTAGGGTAAATCTAGGGTTAGGACTAGCAAAAATGAATTGTAAATACTTCATTTATCATAAATAACATACCTCAATTTGTAGGGCTGATTATTGCCTTGTTGATCCAAATATTTTTAAAATTGACAATATAATAGGGCAACTCCAAACCTTCCTATCTCTATTAATCAACAGAAGAGAAAAATGTTCTGGTGGGGGGGGGGGGGGAATTTATTGCTCAAAATTACC
>NW_006238927.1:5169473-5236199 GCF_000226075.1 Solanum tuberosum | reverse complement strand
AAAGGAAAAAGTGGTGTGGGGGGGGGGGGGGGGAATTTATTGTCTAACATTATCCTCTATGGTAGATTACATGGGGAACCTAAGAGGCGGTGGTTTATACTACGAAAGATGTAAGCAATTCGAGTAGGCTCTCCCTTATTTAAATTTAGTAACCCTTGTGATTCTCTCTCGCCACAAGCCCAAATTTAGGCCTGACCAAGTTGGTCTTCTTGTGATGGGCTTCTAATTGTGAGGCCGATAGACCTACATAGGTAAGTTTTTTCATGATATTTTCATGACTGGTTATAATATATTTTTTCATGTCCGTCTCTCGTGCCTAGACTTTTGCCATCTCACAGTAGGCTCAAATCATGAGTCTTTTGGATTGGTAATGTTGGATTATATGCGAATCTTGCACGATTATTTGAGGTGTATTATGATTTGTTGGGGCCTTTTAATACCTTATCACGATGATGACACATGATCATCATGAGCAATCTCGGTAGATTCTTTTTAGTTTGCAAACTTCACATGATGTTTTATTCCTATTTTGTCATTTTATTACACATCTAAATAATACTAACCCTCTATTATCATGTCGTAACATAAATCATTGACATTAATTCCTTACTGATGACACTTTAGTCATGCAACTGGACATGTAATTAAAATTTAAAATATAATGGGTTTTACATTGCTCTTGTCCGTTCTCTCGTGCCTAGACTTTTGTCTTCTCACAATGGGCTCAAATCACGAGCCATTTTGGATTGGTAATGTTGGATTATATGCAATTCTCACATGATTTTTGTAGGTATATCATAATTTTCCAAGGCCTTAAATACGTTCTCATGATGAGGACATTGGATCATCACGAGCAATCCCACTAGATTCATCCTAATTTGCAACCTTCACTTCATGCTTTGTTCCTATTTTGTCATTTTAGTAAACTTCTAAATAATACTAAACGTATATTATCATGTAGTAACATATATCATGTAACATTAATTCCTCATAGATGACACTTTATCACACAATTGGACATGTAATTAATTAAATCTAATTGGTTTTACATTTCTCTTGCCCTTTTCTCGTGCCTAGACTTTTGTCTTCTGACAATAGGCTCAAATGCTGAGCCTTTTTTTGGTAGTGTAGGAATTTACGCGATTCTTGCATGATTTTTTTATGTGTATTATAATTTTCCTTGGCCTTTTCATATCTTTTCACAATGAAGACACGAGATCATCATATCACGACCCAAAAATTGACATGATGACACTTGTTTATCCCCAGAAAGACAAGTCGCCTCAACTCAACGAAACGAAAGAAAATGCGAAAAGATAAAGCAAGAACAAGATAAGGCAGAAAGCTTACTCATTCTACTATAACCCCAAAACCTGGTTGTCATGTGTACAAGCCACTAATACAGAAAGTGTGGAAATTAAATATAACTACAGGTCTCAATGTCTTTGATACTCATATAAAACAAAGCATAAAGATAAGGAACAAGAGGTCCCACTAGGATGACAAGAAGCTACCTCTCGAAAATACTTTGACAAGCCTTGGAAGGGGAGAAGAAGAAGAGCAATCACACAGTACCATACTCGGAACTACACAAGTGTAGAAGCAAGGAGTGAGTACCAACCAACATGGTACTCAATAACCAACCTAATAAACAAGGCAAATTAGCTAGAAATCGAATACTCCTTTCATCCCAGCTAAACTTACTCAAATTACGACTTGCATAGAAATTAGCCTAACCTAACAATTTCACAATACAAAGTTCACAGGGATTAACGACACAATTCAATAGTCGCAATTCAACAACCAACACGTATCATGTTTGCCAACTCACAAGTAACAAGTAGATCAATCACAAATATCAAAAGTCATTCAATCACATTAAGTAACTCTTGTCGAAACTATTTCCCTTCGGCAAAATATCACTAGTCGGAACCATTTCCCATCGACTTTATATCACATCACTAACCAGAACCATTTCCCTTTGGCTTTAAATCATTTCATTAGCTAGAAGCATTTCCCTTCAACTTTATATCATTTCACTGTTTAGAACCTTTTCTCTTCGGCTTAATATCATTTCAGTAACCAGACCCATTTCCCTTCGACTTTAAATTATTTTACTAGCTGGAACTATTTTCCTTCGTCTTTGTATCATTTCACTAGCCGAAACTATTTCCCTTCGGCTATCTATCACATGTCTCATCACGATGTACAACAATCAATGAAAATAATAAATTTTACACCATAAGGAAGAAACAACAATTCAGGTAATTCATATCCACATGCATGCCATTAAAGTATTTCATCAATAAATCAAAATAGGGGCCACAACAAGGAAATTCACAAAACATTATGATCAACACATTGCCTTTTCATTAATCCCCTTTTTATTCATTAAGATTAATCAAGTGGAAAAAGGAACATATCACCACATTCCTTTTACTCCCCAACACATATAAAATGAACGGAATACACGAATTATACTAGATTTACAAAGTTTAAGGGACCACTTGCCTTAATTCAATCAAATAGTCAATCCAAGACTTGAGTGTTCCCCTTCTGAATGTTATCCAATGCCCCAAAAATATAGTTCAATCAAGCAATCGCAATAAGACTCCGGACATAACATCTCCCAATTCATTCATTTGAAAAATGAGTCATTCAATTCAAAATCATATTCCGGAAATGAGGTTTGAATCCAAAAATATTTACTTAAAAATATTACCCAAGGCTTTTGGAACTCATGGGTGAAAACCATTTTAAAAAAAGGATAAAAATAAATTCACAATCACCATTTTAGCTTAGAACTTAAGTTTCTGAAAAACCTTGCCATTTGTCAATCAAAATCCCAAGTTTTGATGTTAAAATCCATAAATAATCAAAGGGAAATGAAGTTTTTGGGTTAGAAAAGCTCACCCAAATAATTTAGCATAACAAATCTCTTCAAAATCGCCTCCAAGGCTTTCACCAAGCTCAAAAAATGAAAAATGGGGCTTAAACCCTGAAAATGGTAGGTCAAACTCCCTTTTAATGTCGCCAAAACGACCTTAGGTTTGCAAAACCGAACTCCAGAAAAAATCTCGACCTTCGCTTTCGCGAACGGGCCTCTACTTTTGCAAAGGTATGATCGTGAACAGGCCCTTTGTGATTACGAAGGTTTGGATTTCCATCTCCCTCTCTCTCGTGATCAGGGTTTCGCAATCACAACCTTTGCAAAAGCGAACCCCCTATCGTAATCACGAGGGTTGCAGACATCATACCTCAACAATAAAGAGCCAACACAAAAAGCATTGAAAGGACCCTCGGGATTCGTTTGGATTTCTATACACACAAAACATATATTCAAATCCATTATATTTAACATTTCGAACACAATGGAAGCGTCGAAACACGAATCAGAGGTATCCTTGATCCAACAACCGTGAAAGTCACAAGAATGAAAATAACACCTAAAAAGGCTAAATCAAGTTTGGGACCTCTGAAATTTTTATCAAGATCTCACCTAGGCCTAAAAAAATCCCCCAAACCAAGTGGAACTCTCAAAATTCTGATCCAAGCATCCTAATCCTGAATGTTGATCCAAGCATCCTAATCCTGAATGTTGATCCAAGTCAACCCAAAGGATAAAATCTCAACTATTTTCAACTTAGGACCTCAAATCCTCAAAACAATTCTATATTTGGAACTAACAACTCTCTTAGACCATAATTCACAATCTGGGACTGATGAAATCGATGGAATTCCGTTTCGACTCTCGAAACTCCAAAAGACTCCAAAACCACTTCTAAGCAACTCAAGCCTTTCAGTATCAAAACTTACGCAAATTCTCAACTCTTTATTTGTAGCATGAAACAAACTTTCAAAATTCAATCAATAATAACTTGGGGTCAAAACCGGGAGGGAATAATAGTAATTTTACATATTCCAAAAATGACCAACCGGGTCATTACATATCATGAGCATTTTCGTTAGATTCTTTTCTTTATTTCAACCTTAACTTGACGTTTAATTTCTATTTTGTCATTTTAGTACACTATTAAAAAATACAAACAATCTATTATTATGTGGTAACATACATCATATAATATTAATTTTTCATTGATGAATCTTTAGTCCTACAATTGGACATGTGATTAAAATTTAAAATCTAATAGGTTTTACATTAATTTTTTCTTATCTTTAATCATAAATTCAAAATAAAAGAGTGTAAGATTCATAGATTTTTTTAGTTTTATTCGGAGATAAGACACAAGTATCCCCTAAAATATACCTGGAATTCAGGCGATACAACTGAAATAACTAGGATGTCAATAGTAGAATCAATAATGAGAAATGGGAAATAGAGAAAATAGAAATAGTAGGTGTAGAAGAAAAACCTTAGTTTTGATCTGATTAACTTAAACTGTATATATATAACGTGAGGAGGAACTAAGTTTCTCACTATGATAGCTTTACAAATGATGTTTCTCACTATGATGACCTTCCAAGGCTCATGAATTCCTCTACGGATTGCAGAAGTGTTACCATCTTTCTGGTTCTCATCCACGAGTCCATTCCATGAATAGTAGAATGTTCCACGGAACGTGGACTATCTTAATGGAACTCAGGAATTTTGAAAACTTTCATGTTCGAGTCTACGAGGTCATTCCACGACTCTTGGGATGACCCACGACTCGTGGAATCCTTCCACAGAACTTCAATGAAATGCAATATTCTCTTATCCAGCTCCACATGCATAGTGTAGGGCTCATGGATTCTTTCACGACTTGTAGATGCCAATCGTGGAGATCTAATACTGAAATTTTAGTTCGTTTTTTCTGATAATTGCTAAGTATTCACATGTTCAAATTCTTAGGTGTTACGTCATCATTCATAGCACACTATAGAGGTTATATCACATCTAAAGAATTATGTAGAACGAGTTCAACCAACACTATTGATATGACACCTCTTCGCCACAAAATTACATTGTATGTGTAGGTCAAAATTTTAAATTTATACATATATACATGTTTTGACACCATTTGACACAAGCTGAAAGTTTAGTGTATTGATTAAGGTGGTGCAATTTTTTTTAAGGTGGTGAGTTCTACCCCAACTAGCAACATAACAATAAATTTTGACTACAACCATTTTTACATTTTTTAATAACACACACTTACCTTATAATTAGACACCTTGTCGAGTTATAATGTTATTACCTTTTATTTTTATTCGTAATGTTTATTTTGTTGTTTTTTCATATGTTTAATTCTTTATATTTTGCCATCTCTTAATGAAAACTTTGGCTCCGTCACTATTATCAGGTATGGCAAGAAGGGAATGTCCGAATATTCCAACAGAAGCAGAGAAAGGTTGAGGCTATTGTGAAGCAATTTTGTACAGGTGATACATGGTTGAGGTATTAGGAGGCAAACATTGAAATCGAATCTTCATGACATAAATTACTATCCTTATTGCAGGAGGCAGACCTACTCTCTACATTGAGGAGTCACCAAACCCGAAAAACTACAGCAAAAATCGTGTATATGTTTGAGTGTATTCCTTAAAACTGATAATATAATTAGCTTGACATCCGGAACACTAATAACCTTAGGGGGCACTGATCGAGCAGCCACGTAAATTTTCTTTAGTTCCCCATTGTGCTACAGGTGTTAATTTCCATCAATTACAAACTCTACCGCGCGACCATATATACGTGATTACATAATCTTACTATAGATTCTTCTATAATTGTATTTATCATGTATAGTACTTACCATGTGTAGTATTTTACCATGTAAAATTTTCTTGTAAGCTTATAAGGATATAATCACCTTCATTTTGAAGTAATAGAAATCATGGTTTTTCCCTTGTTCATATGGTATCAACGCTTTGAATTTTTTTCTGTCTTTCTTCTTTTCCCTCATCTCCTACTTGCGCATTATTCTTCCACTCCATTTCAATGAATTTACATAATCAACGCACGATGATGAGACTTGATGGAAAGAAATAATTTTTGGGAGCTTCATATTTTCGAGATTTTTTGGTGGGAATGAGAACTAAAATGTCCTTTTTGTCAATATTGCAAGAAAGATGGTCATCTCATAAAAAATTGTCGGACTTGTCTACCACGTCCCGACCATTTAACTAGTCCCACTGCTTTTACCTGTGTTGCCAATCCTCCTGATGGTTCCTCATCTGTTATACCTGCTGACCTCATGCAATAAGTTATCAAGGTCTTTATGTTGCATGTTTTTGTAAGACTAAATCAACTACTCCTTGGATCATATATTCGGGTGCCACTCATCACATGGCGAGTAACTTGACAACCTTTGTTTCGTTCCTGCCTTTTCCTCCCCGTTCACTATAACCTATTCGAATGGAATGAACCTTGACAGTTAGAGAAGTGGCGATTTACAATTTATCTTCCCTGAATTTCCTACTCTAGTCTTATCTGATGCTCTTTGAGTCCCTAAATTATTTGGTAATTTTATTTCTATAAATCAGCTTGTTAACCAACGATTCTTGGTTTCACTCTCACCTAATGGTTGTCTTATTCAGCATCTAAGGACCGGGAAGGTGATTGGTCGGGGCCGTAAAACAGGAGTACTCCTCATTTTGGATCTGAGCTCACCCTTCAACTCTCACAAGTGATTTATTACTACATCTTCTTAGCAGATCATCTCACCCAATGCTCTTTGGAAACTGTGGCATAGGCAGTTGGGACATCCTCGTACTCAAAATATGAAGTGTTTGTTTTCCTGTTGCAATTTAGCGTCAAAGATTAATTTTAGGAATAATAATAATGTTGATTGTGAATCTTGTTCTCTTGCAAAATCACATTTGTTGCCATTCAATAAAATTATTCTTCATTGGAACTTATTTATTCTGATGTTGAGGTCCTTAAAGCTCCAAGTCACTTTCTGGAAATTCTTATCCTATATATTATATTTGTTAATGATGTATCTCGATTTACATAGGTTTACTCCCCGCAACACAAGTCTGAGGTATTCAGAATCTATAAGTATTTTTATGCTATGGTCCACATTCGAATTTGAGCATATCTTGGCTACTTAAGGTGTTATTCATCTAAAAACATGTCATCATCAGTCTCAACAAAATATTTTTGCAGAACAGAATTATCGTCATATAATTAAAACTGCTTGTTAACTTCGACTCTATGACAATTTTCCATAATTATTTTGGGCTAATGGTGTCCACAAAACAATATACTTCATTAATCGGATGCCCACTAGGGTTCACCAAAATCAGTCCCCTCTGCAAATTCTTTTTCGTACTAAGACTTTGTATGACACCTTCCGTGCGTTTGGATGTACTTGTTATATGCTTCTTCCAAGATCTGAGTATACTAAACGTGAATGGGCTACTCACATCGATGGAGTTCCTAAGATTGTCATTGAGTTTCCTCAAGCGATCCCTCCATATAACTCCTTCATTTGAAGAAATTGGAGCATTGTACCCATGACGTGGAAGATAGTATTCCCCACAATTGGGGGCAACCAGATTGCACCAACAGTCCCAAGATCATCCAATTAGCCCCTGTCATCGATATAGTTTTGATCTTTAGCGACATCGCTGCAATGAATACTGATGTCATCACATATCATGATAACAAAAATCAAACAAGGTATGAGTACTCAATTACAAAAGAATAGTTCATTAAGTTACTTCAATAAGAGAAATCTATGCACCATTCCCAGGCAGCGACGCCTTTTAGATAACACTCAATTACATGTTTTATAATTCAACGTATAAGTGGTCGTTAGAAATAAAGAACCCAATGAGGAGCTGGGGTCGAATTCCAGAAGGAATGGTTAAGCAAAACTTCAATCACAAAGTTAAGCCATGTACTAATCTTTTGTAAGTTTATTTAATCGATGTTAACATAAATACAAGTTTTAGAGATTTCAAGTTACCAATAATGTGATTACTTAACAGGTTTTTAACATGAGTGTAGGACAAAGTAATTACACAAGTAAGAAAGGAATTTTAGGAATTTGCATAATTGAATACCAATTTTGAATGTGGGTAATTGCATTGCTCAAGTTAGTCGGTTATCAACGGATAGGCTAGATTAACTAGTACGATACACATTTCTCAACCCCTTTTGTATCTCATGTGAGTTTTGTCAAACCTGAATATGTATAACATACAAAGCTTATCTTATGCATTAATTTAGCCTTTTATTTCAACCAAAACTAACATATGAACTTAATCAACTATATCATCTACTCTAAGCATCTTTCACAGGCAAACATAGAGATTTTAAGCAAAGTTAAAGTTTGCAACCACAAATAATGAATAAAAACATGATGAAATACACCCCTAATAGTTTGGGGTTTCAGAAACTCATGCTAAAAATGAAAACAATTTTACCAAAGTAATGGTTCTCCATTCAAGCTAGATGTGCTACAATTGTCAATTCCAAAATAACCCAAATCAAAACCCCAATTTTTCTAAGTCTTAGCAAGCAAAAATCCCCAATTTTTTTTGAGTGTTCTTAGTATTTCATCTTCAGAATAGTGATAAAGAATATTTCTTTTTCTTTAAATCCATTTATACCTTCCCAAAATTTGGCACATATTGCACTTTAGAATCACTTCGGCGACGTAAGTCAGGTTTACTGACTCACTCGATGAGTCACCAAAAGCTACGCTTTCTCTCATTTTTGTTCCACTCCAGGGCTTCAAGTGTTAATAACCATTGGTGTGCCCGATGGAGTAGCCAATCAAGATTGGCGAGTCGTCATTATTAATTTCACTTACAAAGTAGGCCTCAATTTTTAGCATAGTTCTTCGGTATTTGTGGTAATGACATTCAAGCTCGCTGGTGTATATGGTGAATCTTTGCTTACCACTTCTACTCAATGAGTTATTTTGAGATTTTTAGCAGAAGTCTCTATCGTTTTTGTAATGACATTCAAGCTTTGGCTACTTGTTTGGTTAGTCATCGTTCACCATTTCCACTCATCAAGTTGTTTTGAGCTTCTTAGCAGAAGTCTCAGATATTTTTGCCGATCTTCATCTTGTTTGGTGAGTCACCTTGTGAGTTTGGTGAGTCACCTTGTGAGTTTGGCGATTCAGCTTCGCTATTATCTTTACTTTTCAAAGTTTTTACTTCTTCTTGCTTCAATTCATCCTAGTTTTATCCTTGAGCTTTTATAACTTCAATTAAACAAATTTAGCATCAGAAATCGACATAGCATACATCAAGAACACTATTTGGTGAACTAAAAGACTCAAAAGAGTCTAAAATCTCCAACTCATTGTAATTCAGCCTAGGAAGGGGAAACATGGTATTCAGATTCTAGGGGCTCAACGTGCTCCTATAGCTCCACGCTTAGTGGTTCTTCTTGTCCCGATAGTTGATCAACCTATGGTAGTTAGGCTAGTTATATCTTTTGAGTAGCAGAAGATGTTAGGGCGGTTTATCAGGTTAGGTTCTCCCATGTTTACAAGTGTTTTGGGTTAGGATGCTCACAAGTTTATAGTTAGTTGTCAAGAGAGGTTGTATAACCTCTATTTGGTGGTGTCTCACACAGATGATTAAACTTCTTCACAAATAGATAGGTTAGTGAAGTAGTGGTGGATTTCTTATTTTGAGTGCAGACCAGTTGGTGTCACCTCCGATGACTTGAGCTTAGTTCACTAAGGCTTTGTTAGAGAAGTATGTACCTTGCAACGTGAGGGATTGGTTGCAAGATGAGTTCACTAACTTGATGCAGGGATCATTTCCATCTTTAGAGTGTAAGACACGGTTCCACAAGCTAGCCAATCATGCAACTGTGCTTATGCTGATAGAGAATGAAAGAGTGAATAGATTTATAATAGGGTTGGCATTTCCCTTTCAGTTGGCTACAGAGCAGATGGTAGCGTCAGACTATTATTTTATTAAGATATTTTACCATGTGTGCAGTGTTTAGGGGATCTATCATGAGGCCTATAGAGGCAACGACAAGAGTCCCTGCCATTAGGTTGTTTTAGTAAGTCAAAGTCTGTGGTAGAAGGTTTATAGGAAAATGCTACCAACAACACTTTTAGCCTAGTACATCACTTCAGGCAACTCTATATCTTACATATGGTGGCATTGTGGGTGCTAGTTGTTAGATGGGTTAGACTTTGGGTCAGGCTCTGATTCAGACTTTTTGGGGTTCACACTCGGGTATTCGAGTCATGGTGTACATATAGTTCTAGTTGAGTTGTCTCAGTTGGTTACTTCTTGTCAGGTATTCTATGAGTGTGGTGAGTTAGGTCACATTATTTGAGATTGTTGTAGGAGTTGTCATTTAAGACAATAGGGTATGCAAGTTCAATCCCCTAGGGATCCTATACCATCAACTAGGGGTAGTGGTCAAGGTGGAAAAGGTGATTTCCAAGGTCCTCGAGTTGGTCCTCAGTCAGGTAGGTTAGGAGGTTTAAGTGGACACGACCATATACATGTTTTTTCTGAGCAAGCCGGAGGTAGAGTCTTTGGATTCTATCATCATAGGTACGATCTCCATCTCTCATCAACCTGTATATGTTTTATATTATCTAGGGTCTACATTTTCTATGTGTCTTCTTATTATGCTATGCGGTTGGAGTTATCTTATGAGGCATTGTATGTGCCTATGCGTGTGGCTATCTCTAACACCTTGGATTTCAAAAAAGGGAAAATATTTCATATTTTAAGCTACTGGTTTAAGTCTACGAAACAAGTCTACGGTTCGTAGGCAAGTCTTATAGAAAGTGGGAAAACAGTTTTGGAGAATAAAGTTTCAGTATCTCATCCTATAATTGATCAGGATGGTCTGTCGAATGATCTACGGGTCGTAGATGGGTTCCATAGAAGCAATTCATACTTAGTGAAATTTTGGTGTTAAAGTTAAGTTCTACGATTTGGGTCTACGGACTGTAGGAAGTCCTATAGACCGTAAAAAGGTCTCGTCATGTGTAAATGTAAAGGTCTCAGTACTTGGTCTACGGTTGACCAGTACAAAATGTAGAAAGTTTTGCGGCACGTTGGTCAGCCCCGTAGGAGAGTTCTGACAATTATTTCTTAAGAGGTTTTTGGCCTCTTCCCATACATTATATGGCTATACTATGCCATTTTGACCCCTATACTAATCCCTATATAGACTTTAATTCCTTAATCTACCAACTTAAAACTCATTCTCCTAATTCCCCCAAACCTAACAAAATTCATCCTCCCAAATTCTCTCTCATGGTAAAGAAGAAGAAGAAGTTGGAGTTTCACTCCAAGGTCTTCAATTCACCATTTTTCTTGGGCTTTGAGTATCAACGTATTTGGGTATTCACCGATGGAGTCCATTACTCCATGGGGTCCCCAACTTTTTCAATTCATCAATTACATTTCATTTGATCAAATTAGGGTTCTTCTTCATTCTTCATGGGTTCTATTCAATTTCGATTAAATAGTTATTTTCAATCTTTTTCTGCATGATTAACGTTATTACTTGATATTGAGTTGAAATCATATGAATCAATCATGATCCATGATTGTTGACTATAAACTTGTGAAGAACTCATGAACCTATGAACTATGAATTTCAAAAGCTATTCATGTCCTATGAAAATGATGATAGGTGCTTTTATATGAAATTATCAATGCTATTGTGAAAGGTTTTCTCATATACAAATATAATCATGATTGTGAAAGGTATTTCTCACATATGGATTCACATTGGTGATAGGTTTTCTCACCAATGATTGAATTGTGCTTTAAGGAGCTATTCTAAATGTTTTGAAGATGTGGATTGGTATTGATCATTACTTTACCTATGTTCTGATGATAATTGATTTTTATCTATTTCCTTGGGACTTTTTTACTAACACCGAGACAACTTTGAGGTGGAGGCTTAAATAGGGTAGTTTCTAGTAGCAACATCTAGTCCTAAACTATGTGTCCCCATAGGATTGTCTTAAATAACCTAGCTAGTGAATCCACTTTCGCAAAAGATGATATGTACAGATTGTACCTTGGCAAGTAGAATCCCCTTCTTTCGAATTGAGGGATATATCAGAATCCATGATATAACTTTCATGCTCTTATTGTCGGGTAAATCTAACATCCCACAAAATGAACATGTTTCTTTAAAGGTTTCTTATTCTCTTATTTTAAATGCATTGACAATATCTTATGATTAATACATGGTTGCTTTTTTAAGCTTTTAAATGTTCAAACGTTGGTCATACATTACATGTTTAAATGATTCATGCAATCATGTCTATTTTTATGCATATTTACCCATACATAGTACATTCCATGTACTAACACATGCTTATGCCTACATTGCCTCATTAATGTAGGGTATGACGCTCCTACCTCTCACACATGTGGATAGTTGATCATTCCACCGAATTGAAAGAGTTGGTGAGTCTTCATGTTCCGAAGACAAATATACATTTACTTGCCTTATGTCTTTCTAGTTTTAGGACAATGTATGTGATGTATGGGTTACGTCCCAAACACTCTTATATTGTAGTAGATGGCTTGTTATGACTACGTTGACTTCCGCTAATGTCAAACTCTTTTATTATATAAATATTGGCTTTTAAATATATTTTATATTTATCTTGTATGATGTATGCTAGGAGGATTTTATAGGGTCTCTCAGGGGTCCTATACACCATATCACACATAGTGAATACTTTGGATCGTGACAAACTTGGTATTCAAAGCACACTGTTTTAGAAAAAGGTTCTCGAAAGTCTGCAAAGCCGCATCTAGTAGAGTGTTATTCATGAGTGTGGAGCATGCCACATTTATGAATAGGAAACTATAAGATGGTTAGGAAATTCCATTTCTTTCATTATTCTAAAGTCATGCGATAGAGTTTAACTCTATATTTTTCTCTCCTAATCCTTATTCGATGATTTTTAGGATATGGCCCCTCGAAGAGCATCCATTAGAAGAAATGTAAATGGGAATGTGAACAAGAAGCTCCTCATGTTGTGGCCGACCCTTTGGCCGAGCAAGTGACCAATGCACAGTCCCTAACCATTTTTCATGATTTGGCCCAATCCATTATGAATCGAGCCAATAGAGAGGTTGTGTTCCCCATGAACACAACTATGAGTATGATAGCAACTAGACTTACAAACTTTACTAGGATAAATCCCCTGTAGTTTCATGCATGGTTCCAAGGTTGAGTAAGATCCTAAAGAGTTCATTGATGAAGTGTGCAAGATCTTGATGATTATTGAGTGATGCCTCTTGAGAAGGAGGAATTGGCCGCTAACCAACTCAAGTATATTAGTTAAATTTGGTATGCTCAATGGAAGGGAGAAATGGCAGTTGATGTGGGCCTTATTGAATGAGAGAAATTTAAGATTTCTTTCCTTGATAGGTTTTTTCCCCTTGAGATGAGGGAGGCAAAAGTACTTGTATTCATTAACCTTCATCAAGGGAATATGAGTGTGAAGGATCATTCCTTGAAATTCACAGAATTGTCCAAATATACTCCTACTATTGTTGTCGATCCTAGGGGAAGGATGAGGAAGTTTGTTTTGGGAGTGTCCGAAATGGTGGTTAAGGAATGTCCTAATACCATGCTTATTAAAGAAATGAACATTTCACATTTAATGAATCATGCTAAAAAAATCAAGAGGAGAAGCTTAAGGAAAGGTCTAGGGAGGCAAAAAGGGCAAAGACTAGTGATGGTGACTTTTCACATTCAAGGTTCGATGGACATGGTCATTCTAGCTTCTGACAATGGTTTTTCGGTCAAGGTTAATTCAATGCTCTAACTACTAAGTTCAACAAAGATAGGATGTCTAACCCTAAGCCTCAAGGAGGAATACTGGTGGAAATGGATCTTCGATACTCGCATGACAAAAGTGTGGAAATATTTATTCGGGAAAATGTTTGATGGGTACGGATAATTGTTTTGATTGGGTAAAAGTGGTCATCGCTTGAGAGATTGTCCATCTACAATCGACAGTGGAAAATATGGTAGGAAAGGTCCACCTAGTGGTTCAGGTTTACGTGCTCCAAAGAAAAACCGATTATATGCACTTCAAACTCGACATGATCAAGAGGGTTCTTCCGATGTTGTTACCGATATCTTGAAAGTCTTTCATCTTAATGTTTACTTTTTGCTTGATTCAAGTGCTACTTTGTCTTTTGTGACCCCTTATGTGGCTATGCGATTTGATATTTTTCCACATGTGTTGTTGGACCCTTCTTTTTGTGTCTACTCCTATTGGTGAATCTATTGTGGCTAAAATAGTCTATAGAAATTGTTCGGTCTCCTTATCCCATAGAGTCACCTATGTTGATCTTGTAGCCATTGATATGTTGTATTTTGATGTTATTCATGGTATGGACTGGCTTCGTTCTTGTTATTCTTATGTTGATTATATAACCATGTGGTTAAGTTTCAGTTTCCAAATGAGCCCTTCCTAGAGTTGAAAGGGTGAAATTCTATGCCTAAGGTTCAGTTTGTTTCTTGTCTAAACGCTAGGAAAATGATTTCTAAGGGTTGCATATATAACTTTTTTCAGATTGGGGATATCGATTTCGAAACCCCTACTCTTGAGTGGGTTCCTGTTGTAAATTATTTTTTAGAAGTGTTTCGTGATGATTTACTCGGTCTTCCACCCGAAAGGGAAATAGACTTCGGTATTGACCTTCTCCCTGATATGCAACATATCTCTATTTCTCCTTACCATATGGCTCCGGCAGAACTTAAGAAGTAAAAGGATTAATTGAAGGATATGTTTGATAAGGGTTTCATCCGACCAAGTATCTCTCTATAGAGTGCTCCAGTTTTGTTTGTTCGTAAGACTCCACTTGGCCGAGACTTAGCAGTCTTCAGGACCCATCCACGACCCCCCATCCACGGTCCATGGATGAACCCACGGACCGTACTGGTCAAACGTGGGTGGGGTCTGCAACTTGTAAAATGGGGTAAGGTCCAGCCTTGACCCACGACCCCCACTTATGGGGCGTGGGTCCACCAATGGCTCGTGTGTGTCCTTTTGTGGGTAGGCTGTTTTTGACAGCTTTTTGGGTCAGGTTTAGGGTCCTCTTCAAGGACCTTTGGGTGGTTCTTGGGGGGTCGTACCTTGATGCCCTAACCCTAAAACCTTCATACTAAGTTTGGGAAGGCATTTTACACTTCCAAACCCCACTTCAAACTTAACAACTCATACGTAAGGCTCTAGTTTCACCTACTAGTTTTCCAAGTTGTAACATTATCTCCCCCTTGGGAACATTCGTCCTTGAATGACACTTCTAAACATCTTTCGGAATTAAAGACTCAAGACTAGCAGCCCATCATGCATGAAACATCAAAATAATGCACATTTCAAACGAGGAAACATCAACTCCATCTCAAACAGACTCAATGCAAAACAAGGAAGTAGGAACTACATCTACAAACCCATTATGCATGAAACTTCACCATTTCTCATATCATTGGAGGAATTACCTTCTCCAACTCACATCATGCTCATCATAACACCATGAAGCAAATTATGCAATTATTCTCAAAAGCACATCTAAGCATGTTCAACAATTCATCTCATGAAGCGTATAGACAACTCATAATAAATGCACATCAACATGAGAAATGAAAATCATAAAAACTCATTTTCTCATTAAACATGAATTCATCAAGAACATGCATATCATAGAGAGACCATGGAAACACATAAATCACACATGACTCCAAAACATGAAACAAGCCACAAGGAACTCTTTGTCTTAAGCTTGAATAGGAATAGAAGAAAGATATAAGGATATCGGAACTCTCAACAACCTTGCCTTCTAAGCATACCATCTCCCCCTTGGGAGTAAACCCATACTAAGTCTAACATTAAAATTTCACAAATAGCATAAGGACCTTAATAAAACATTTACATCTATAAGGAATTATCAACAGACTGGTACCTTTATCCGGCAAGGCTCCTTTATTCTCTCTAGACCGGAGTGCATAGAAACGACCATGATTTGGAGGAATGGGAACCGTGCCATTAAGAGAAGTTTGTTTGGCCTCCCTTTCTTTGGCCGTGAGTGTAAGGCAATTTTTCACTTGATGATCAATCTTTCCAAAACCATAGCAACCATCCGTACCGGCTAGGCACTTCCCATGGTGCTTCTTTCCACAATTGGTGCAAATAGGTTTAGGAAATGGAGACCCACTACGTTTCTCTTGGTTAACCCTAGGAGTGTTTGAAGAATCTTGGTTGGAAGATCTCTTTTTGAACCTTGGTTGACCTTGCTCAACGAACCTAGCTCTTTTCATCTCCCTATTCTTTTCCTTAAGTTTGGACTTCTCAATTTGTTGGGCATACACCATAAGCCTAGAGATATTCATGTCATCATGGAGCATTGTCGTATGGCATTCTTCCTCAACTATGTCAGACACACCTGTCACAAATCTACTCATCTCATCCCTCGGATTCGACACCATAGATGGAGCATACTTAGACAGTAGGGTAAATTTCAAAGAATACTCTTGAACACTCATGCTACCTTGCCTAAGGTTGATAAATTCTTCCACCTTAGCTTCCCTCTTTTCACGGGGAAAGACACTATCAATGAATGTTTTCTTAAACACCTCCCAATCAATGGGACCCTCTCCTAACGACCTATTTCTCTTCCATTGAGTAAACCAAACTTGAGCTACATCCCTCAATTGATAAGTGGCTAGCTCCACTTTTTCTACCGAAGTCACCCCCATAGCATCAACTACCTTATACACCTCATCCACAAATTCTTGAGGATCCTCTCCCACCTTGGAACCAAGAAACAATGGAGGGTTCATCCTAACAAAATCCCTCAACCTAGAATCCGTAGTGCTCACATTAGGGTTCATATGAGTCCCACCATCCGTATTGGCTTGGGCCATCATAGCTTGGGCTTGAGTATTCACGACTTGAGCCATCATTAGAAGAGCTGACCTAACTTCTTCATCCGACATAGCCGGAGGGTTAATCGGAGCTTGATTCCCTTGAGGAGCTTGGTTCACTTGAGGAGCTTGATTCTCTTGAGGAGCTTCTTCATTGACATTGTTTCCCTTCATTCTCCTTGCGTTAGCCCTTCGTGTATTCATATCCTGGAGACATAAAAGACGGATTAAGAGATGGACTTGTAGAGTTAAACTCCATGGCACAACTCAAGAGTAATGAAAGAAGTGTAGTTTCCTAACATCTTATTGCCTCTCATTCATAAATGTGGCGTGCTTCACACTATGAACAAAACTCTACTAGACGTGGCTTGTGAGACATTATCCTAAAAACCATCCCAACATCTTGTGCTCTGATACCATGTATGTCAAGACCCGAGCCAACACTCCAGATGTAACACGGCGTACAAGACATTGAAAAGCCTCATACAAGCCTCATAGCATACATAAGAAAATGGTACGGAATTTAAAAACATTTATCCATACAATCAAAGTCTTTATTCAAAAAACAACGGAAGTCTAACTTTGTCTCACATGGCCATCTAATACAACTTTGAATAAATAATAGGGTCACAGCCCTTCAACATAGTCCGAAACGTAAAATGACATGAAAGAAACTACTAAAGACTCTCATATGTCCTCGAATCTTAAGGACTCACCACTAGCTTAGAGAATAATCAATCCAAGCTTTACTCCAAAGAAATCACCTTAAGATCTGAAACCTACACTTTGTAAAAATGTAGAAGAAATATGGGTTTGCACAAAAATGTACTAAGTATGATAGCCAAACAAAAATCATGCTAAAAAGGACATTTTGGTTGAAAATCATGCCATATGTCAAGTTTGAGAAACATTATGAACTTTAGTATAACCACATAAGACATAAGCATATTCATCATGTAAGACATTACAATACATTAGAACCATCATCTAAGAAACCCTAAGTTATACTTGTGCAATGTAGGAATGGCATCCCATAATACCATTCATACTAAGTACCACTCTGAGGTCACCATACACATACTTACCATTCTTCATTCTTATCCTTAGTTAATACTCATAGATAAGGAACATTCATATTCAATAAGTCATTACAAGGAAAGCAACTCATAATAACATTTCCAAGTTAAGCATTTATCATTACATTAAGTCTTTAAGTCAACATTCTCATTAGCATCATTATGAGCACATTCATTTCATTAGACATTAAGACATTAGAGAAACACATCATAGCCACTCTCAAAGGCTACTCGTGCAATGCATGGATGGAATCCCATACTACCACCCACACTTCACAGAACTTCATGAGTAACCATAGCACATAACTCACATGATGGGAATAAGCATTAACTGACATAGACCATGTGAGCAAACCATGGAATCCGGTGTCTATCCTACACCGTAAAGGGTTGGTCTACTTGCCTAAGGTAGGACTGATAACATTTTAGCTTAGGTGTATCCAATAGCTAATAACCTATGTGGGCACAATTATGGGATAAGGAAGGTGTTCATAGAAACCCGGCCTAACGTGGGGAGAGCTTCCACCTTACAATATCCACTCGTTGCTAAGCATTACATTCCCATAGAGTAGTTCATTCTCTTAAACATTATTACACATGAGAGGAATGCCATTGGCCTATCGACTCAAGGTACATTATTACACACATGAAAGGAATGCCATTGTCCTATCGATTCAAGGTACATTATTAGGATAGCTCGTTGAATCCTCATGAAAGGAATGCCATTGGCCTATCGATTCAAGATTCATCATTACAATAGTTAATTGATTCATTATGAAAGGAATGTCGTTGGCCTATTGATTCAAGACAAAGCCTGAGGAGAGTTCATTAGTCATTTATGAAAGGAATGTTATTAGCCTATCGATTCAAGGTTCATTAGGTCAAGATACTTTTAGTTACACACGAAGAGGATGCCCTAAACCTACCAATTCATGGTATATCATCACATTGGAGAAATCTTTCACAACATGTCATCATCATTCACAAGTGTATAATTAAGAATAACCTTTCAACAATATCACAATTGCATTGTAGTCATGATCACATTGCTTTCATTGAAATCACAAAGCATATACATAAGCATCATGATTATACAACAATCTTCATAATTTGCCCTCCAAGGCCATGAATCATAATTCACTAACACACCTAGAATTACTACAATTTAGGCATGAATAATAACATAATTCAATAAACTCAATCAATATAGACATAATTTATTCACATGTTTCCATAATCAATCAACCCACATGCATAACATTCATCTTATTGTAATTCACCCATATCACAGTCATAAATTAGGGTTATGGGGAAATCATGGATTCATGGGAGATTTTATCTTAAAACCACCATAAAACAGAAATTCAATCTTAATGTATGATATTTAACCATTGAAAATGTTTTTAGAAAGAATCCATGACCTAGAATGAAAACCCTTAGTTTTGGAGAATTTCCAACCTTAAAATTGAAGGTTTGAGGAATTCATGGATGAAAAGTTAACCATGAATCAAAACTAGCATACCTTAATTGAATATACCTCACGAATTTGGATAGAAAAGATGAGTCCTTGAGCCCTATACCTTGACTTCTTCTTCTTCTTCTTCAATGGAGGTTTTTAGAGAGAGAATTATTGGGAGAGGAGTTGGTTACTATTTTGGGTTTGGGAATTATGAAGTGAAAAGAGGTGGTTAATGACTTAAAGTACTTATATATGTGAAATAAAACATAGAGAGAGAATTATTGGGAGAGGAGTTGGTTACTATTTTGGGTTTGGGAATTATGAAGTGAAAAGAGGTGGTTAATGACTTAAAGTACTTATATATGTGAAATAAAACAATATAAATCGACCCCAATAATTAACTAACGAATTTGGAATTTCCTAAAACACCCTTCACTTGGCCGAGACTTGGCAGCCTTCAGGACCCTATCCACGACCCCCCATCCACGGGGCGTGGATGGACCCACGAATCGTACTGGTCAAAAGTGGGTGGATTCTGAAGCTTGTAAAATAGGGGAAGGTCCAGCCTTGACCCACGACCCCTACCTACGGGGTGTGGGTCCACCCACGGCTCGTGGGTGCCTTTTCCTGGGTAGGCTGTTTTTGACAGTTTTTTAGGTCAGGTTTAGGGTCCTCCTCAATGACCCTTGGGTGGTCCTTGCGGGGGTCGTACCTTGATGCCCTAACCCTAAAACCTTCATAATAAGTTCGAAAAGCCATTTTACACTTCCAAACCCCACTTCAAACTCAACAACTCACACGTAAGGCTCTAGTTTCACCTACTAGTTTTCCGAGTCGTAACAGTAAGAAGTAGGGTTCATTTCACATTCGTATAGATTATCGAAAATTGAACAAGGTTACCATGAAGAATAAGTATCATATTACAAGGATAGATGATTTTTCTGTCCAACTCCAAGGAGAATGTTACTGCTCTAAGATTGACCTTCGGTCAGGTTATCATCTATTGAGAGTACGGGTATGTGATATTCTAAAAATTGCTTCCCGAATAAGGTCTGGTCATTATGGGTTCTTGGTGATGTCGTTTGTGTTGACTAATACTCCAGTCGCTTTCATGGATTTGATGAATTGTCTTTGGACAACATCTTGATATGTTTGTGATAGTGTTTATCGATGATATGTTGATTTATTCTCGGAGTGAGGATAAACATACTGATAATTTGAGGATTGTGTTGCAAATTCTTATGGATCATGGGTTATAAGCTAAGTTAAATAAATGCGAGCTTTGGTTGAGATCTGTGGCTTTTCTTGGTCATATTGTCTCCGATAAAGGTGTTGAGGTGGATCCTAAGAAGATGAAAGTGGTTAAGAATTGACCTAGAGATCTATCACCTTTGGTTATTCATAGCTTCTTGGGTTTGGCCGGATAATACAGAAGGTTTGTGGAAGGTTTTTCTTCTATTTCCTCTTCATTGACCTCTCTAACTCAAAAGAAGGTTAAGTTCTTCTGTTCAGAACCATGTGAAAAAAGTTTTCAAGAGTTGAAATATAGGCTTACCTCTACTTAGGTGTTGACTTTGATGGAAGGTTTTGATGGAGTTGTGGTGTATTGTGATGTTTCAAGGATCCGATTAGGATGTGTACTTGTGCAAAATGGGAAAGTTATTTCCTATGCCTCAAGACAACTTAAGGTTCATGAAAAAAAACTCTCCGACCAATGATTAAGAATTAGCGGTGGTTGTTTTTGCCTTAAAAATTTGGATACATTACTTGTATGATGTTCATGTAAACATGTTCACGGACCACGAGAGTTTGAAGTATGTGTTTACTCAGAAGGATTTGAATCTTCACCAAAAGAGACGGTTGAAGTTGCTAAAGGATTACAACATGAGTGTTCTCTATCACTCTAGTAAGACAAATGTGGTGGCGAATGCTCTTAGTTGACTATCAATGGGCAGTTTTTTTCATGTTGAGGATGATAAGAAGGAGTTAGTTTTAATGCCCGAAAGGGAAATAGACTATCAATGAGTGTTTGGTTGGTCGATTCTAATGAGGGTGGCATGATTTTTTATAATGGTTCGGAATCGTCTTTTGTACGGATGTGAAAGCTAAGCAAGATCTTGATCCGGTACAAGTTTTCATGAAGAGGTCAGTTTCTAAAAAAGCCGGTGTCCTTCGATATTAAGGTCGGTTGTGTTTTCCGAATGTTGATGAATTGAGGAATCAGATTCTGATAAAAGCCCATAGTTCTTAATATTTTATTCACCCGGGAGCCACCAAGATGTACCGTAATTTGTGCGAAGTCTATTGGTGGAATGGGATGAACAAGGATATTGAAGAATTTGTGGCTAAATGTCCGAATTGTCAATAAGTAAAAGTTAAGCATAAAAAAACGGGTGGTTTGGCTCAAGACATTAAGTTTCCTACTTGGAAGTCTGAGGATTTGAATATGGACTTTATTGTTGGTTTACCCCACATTCGACAAAAAAACATGATTCCATTTGAGTTATTGTGGATCGTATGACGAAGTCAGCTCAATTTACTCCCATCAAGGCTTCTTATTCATGGGAATATTATGCTAAGCTATATGTCAAGGAAATTTCTAGGTTGCACGGGGTGCCCATATCCATTATCTTCAATCATGGTACCCAATTTACTTCTCAATTTTAGATTTCATTCCAAAAAGGTCTTGGTACCCGAGTTAAGTTTAGTACGTCCTTTCATCCTCAAACCAATGGGCAAGCCAAGCATACAGTTCAAATTTTGGAGGATATGTTGAGAGCATGCGTAATTGACTTCAAGGGTAATTGAGATGATAAATTGCCTTTGATTGAGTTTGCTTATAACTATAGTGATAACTCTCAATCTATCCTCATAAACATTAAGAGAATAAGCAACTATTGTCAATCAAAATACCCAACTAAGAGACGGGGTCGAATCCCACAGAGAGTGATATAGTGCAAATATTTCAACTAGAAAGTTAGAAATAGCACATCATGTTCTTTGTAGTTATTAGAGAGAGGAGTGGTAACTCCACCAAGTCAACCAAAATAGTTGCAATTTGATTATAACTGCAAAGATAGCAAAACCAAATTGTCCAATTAAGAAAATGATCTAGGAGTGTTGGGGTAACCATTGATATCATAGAGTGGTCAAGGTACTTGCTCTAAAAATTACTAGATAATCATGGATAAGTTGGGTCCTTATTATCGATACTAACTTCCTTCGATCTCAAAGTATCATGGCACAAAATCTCCTTTCGATCTCATTTATGCTAATTGCAAATCAACTCATTACTTTACAAGAATCTCTCATTCAAGCAGGTTCAGCAACGAAGACAACCCTACAATTCATTTTTAAGCAAAATATAGAAATCAAACCCACATTGCAGGTATGAAACTATCCAACAAATTAAGACAATACCTTTTGGGCACCAATCGAAGATCTTACATAGGGTTAAGTTTTCCACCTTAACCCATCAGCTAATTTCATGTTAAATAGCTTGAATCCATTATTAAACAACAATACAATAGAGCAAGATAAAAAATCCACTCAAATATATCAACACCCCACCCCAAATCACACCTCTAGACCTTGGGGTTTTTGCCAAACATTATAAAATGGAAACAAATTATACCCAAAGTCAATCCAGCCATTGATTTGTAGATAATAAGAGAGAATTTTCAAGATTCACTTCGAATTTCACCCTCCTAATGTTGATTATGAAGATATCCAAAACCCTCAAGACTAGGGAGAATGGCAAAAATCTTAAAAGTTAATTTCTAATAGTTAGAATGCATAAAATTTACATTTTATCTCTCTAATTTAATATTTATAGTTTCCCCAAAAATTAATTCAGAATGCCTTCGCAACCTGTCAGGCGACATTAGTCGGACTCGACTAATACATCGGTGAATTGTTATTTTGGTACTTCAACTCATCCTTTCTTGGTCTCAAAGCTTCACGTATTTGCTCATCCTTCGGTGGACTCGACTAATCTTGCTTTTTATGATTAGGTGAATTGTCAATCATTACATTCATCGCCTTCTCAACCTCACTTTTTAGCTCCACAGTCTATCACATTAGGCGACGACCTCTAACTCACTGTTTATCCTTTGCCGAGTTGCTAAATTCTTCTCTACTTCCGAACTTGGTATTTTCAATTTTTCTTGAACAATGTTAACTTTGGCGGAATCCATTGGTTTGACGACTTGCCCTTTCTCATGTGGCAAACTTCAACTTCAGGGTTTCTATTAAATTTCAACTTTCTTGCCTTTCATTCAAGTATCTATCATCGCCTTGTCCTTTAGCTTTCACGGCTGGAAATCATGAAAATATCATCAGAAGAGGACATAATTAGGCATTGAGGATACTAATTGTTGAATTAAATAGGCCTCAAATGAGTGTAAATCTACCACTCATCAACACCCCCAACTTAAATATTTGCTTGTCCTAAAGTAAATCAAGAACAAAGTTAGTTCAACAAGGGTATCTTCAACAGTTCTCAATGAAAACTCACATGAAAGTGTCATTACAAGACTACTCAAGAAAATGCAACACTCAATCATAATTAGAAAGCTCACCTTTGCTTCTTCACTTATGCCACACCATGTTTCAACAAATACATTCAAGTGCCCTCACATCAAGGACGATTTCATGCACTCACAAAGAAAATTAACAACGAAGTTATAAATCAATACCACTCTCACTCTTCGAAAGAGAAATACATGAAAGCTTTATCCAATAGGTTTGCTCGTATTTTCCAATCATCACACAACCTAGTTCATGCATGATCTCGAGGGTCTTTTGGGCTTGTAATGGGGTTGAGGGTTAAGGTATGGTCAATTTTGCCTTAGTGACTTAGCCTTTCCAAAGCATTTTTGTAATCATCTTCACTCTTCTCAAGTTCTTTTCATTCTTTTCACTTCGAAACTCAAACTTTAGCTTGTGGATCATTTTATTGGACACCCATTTTATTTCATTATACTTTCTTTTTCATCTCAATTTTCAAATCGTTCCTCATCTCTCTTTTTTTATAAGGAGGGGTTCCTTATTTTCGCAACTAATTTCAAAGTTGAGTCTCTCTTTCTCTTTATTTTCCTTCCCCTTGACTGTCTTTCCTCCTTCCTTTCAACACCCCTAACATAGGGTTTTGGCCTATGTTGTCTACTCAAACAAACCAATGATTCAAAAAGGTTTTATGGGTGAGAAGATAGGGACAATTTGGCTAAAGAGGTTTCACAAGGTTTTCAACAAATTGTTTAGGTCAAATGGTGCAAAGATGGTTGTACACCCTCTCAAGGTACTAACCAAAGGTATAGGCATTTAAGTGTTCTCTCAGAATACGTGCCCAGATCACTCCTTGCATTTACCAAAGTTAGACACTTGAACTAATAGAGCTAATTCTAGGATTCATAAGCATGATTGCGAACAAAACTTCACAACACAAGGCACTTCCTACACAGTTATTTTGCATAGCCTAAAAAAATCAAAAGCTTACGTGTGATGTTGAATGCAAGGCTCACATTAAAATACAACTAGTCAACACAAGATTCAAAAAGATCATTCAAAAGTGCAGCCATATTGATTTCTTCTTGAAACTTCAACACCAAACACAATGCTCATCATGAGTACTATCCAAGAAATCAATATTAAACCCAATCGATCCTCGAACATTAACAATAAAATATCTAGAATTTCACAACTTCCAAACTGTAGAGACAAGTGATAGAGAGATAAAATTAAAACTAATACTATTTAATAAGGGGAAGGTACCATAATCATGAACATAAGTACATAGAAATGATGCGGAATTTAAAACTTTTACAATAGAAGTCTTTTTCATGAAAGGAATATAAGAGTCTAGGCCTTGTCTCAAAGAAACCTTCTAATACAATCGAGTACAAACTTTAGGGACATAGCCCTATACAATATAGTCTTGAATATAGAAAGTACAATGGAAACTAGAAAAGAATGTCATCTTGTCCTCGAACTTGAGGACTCACCATGCTTAGGAAATAGTCAACCCAAGCTTCACTTGAAAGGAGAAATACGTCTCAACGACCAGAACCTACACTTATAAGAAAATGTAGAGAATATGGGTTAGCACAAATAATGTACTAAGTATGGAAGCCATGCATAAAAATCCTTAAAACATGGATAAAAGGGACATTTAGTTGAAACCACGCCTTTATCAAGTTTAAAAGCCATCATGCACATTTAGAGTAGTTACATAGTCAAACCATATCATAAGCAACCTTAGGCTACCATAGTCATGCATAACTTACCTTGACCTCATCATTAATCAACACTCATAGACAAAGAAATATTCATGTTCATAGTTCATAATAATAGAAAGTCATTCTTAACATCAACCCATATCATGCATACATATATACATCTTCATGTCATAAGTAAACCACCCCATAATCCTTTTATAAGTCCACTTGTGCAATGTACAAGTGAAGTCCCATACCCCCACTCATACTAAGAAAAGCTCATTAAGCAATCATAACTATAGCTCATATTCTTGTTCATGTTCATATTCATCGTTCATGTTAATGTAAAGCATACATTAACTCATAAAGCATCATGTCATTAAGCACATACTACAATCACTCTCAAAGCTTACTTGTGCAATGCATAAGTGAAGTCCCATACCCCCACTCACACTAAGTAAAACCCCTTAAGTAATCATAACACATAACTCATGTTCTTATTCTTAGTTCATATTCTTGTTATCATGTCATGTCATGGACCTTGTTCTTGTCATGTAGGGAAATATAGCCTTAACCGACATAGACCATGTGAGCTACATGGAATCCGGTGTCATGAACCCACACCTAAAAGAGGTGTTCTACTTGCCTAAGGTAGAACTAACATGTTTAGCTTATAGGTGGATCCACTAGCTAAGATACCTATGTGGGCACATAGTTATGGGATATGGATATTGATACTAGAAACCCGGACTAACTGAGGTATAAGATTTCCATCTCATGTTCCTATCCACTCGGTGCTAAGCTTAATTCCCTTTAACAATCATGTTAAGTCTTTACTTTATATTCATGTTCATGGAAGAATGCATAGCACTCAAACCATCACAGTATCATGGTAGCTCATGGATTCATTAGGTGAGAATGTCCTTTCAACCTTAGAATCATTAATAAGTGAGTAAACCTCTCACCTCATGTTCATAGTGTTTCATGAGAATAGCCATTCAATCAACACAACAACAATATCATAATTACAGACCTTTCATGCATAATCAAGTGTAAGGGTATAGGAGAGAAGGATCTTGCATCAATATCACCAATACACAATAGTCATAGGATCATCACCACATAAGTGAATTCATGAGTTCATATACAATGTACATCAACATATACAAACCCTAGTAATTGTCATTCAAGGCTAGGAATCAAGATCAACCCTAACTTCTAGAATTATCACATTAGATAGAGGGATTTCATGATTCAACGACTTAATAAATGTAAACATAATCAATTGTCAAGCTTCCATGATCAATCAAGCCACACCTTAGTTCACGATTTAGGAAGAAGGGAAAATCATGGGTCCAAGGGAGATTTTCATAAAAAATCCAACAATTCTCCTTTAGTAAAATCATAAATAATCATAATCAATCATAATAGACCATAATTAAACAATTGAAATCGTTTTGGAAGAAGACCCCTGATTAGAATGAAACCCTAGGTTTTTGGAAGTCTTAAAAACATAGTTTGAAGGGGCTCAATGGGTGATAGCTTCCCAAAGATGAAAAGCATCCATACCTTTGCTTGATTTCCACAATAAATTGGAGAATAAAGGCTGGTTCTTGAATCCGTAGCTTGACCTTGACCTTGCTCTTCAATGAAGACCTAGAGAGAGAATATTTGGAGAGGAGAGTTGGTTTCTAATTTGAGTCTTCTGAGTTATGAGGTGTTAAGTGAGGTTTAATGACTTAGAAGTATTTGTATAGGTCTAAAATAACTAATAATAACCGTCCCTACCTTACTTAATTAATTAGGATTTACTTAAAACTCCCCACCCTTGGCCGAGCTCAAGATAGCTTTTGTAGAGGGGACCTATGCCCCACCACCCACGGACCGTAAGTGGGCTCACACCCCGTCCTGCAGTTCCGTGGTTTGGGTCTGCATCCCCTCTACTTGGCCAAATCAGGCCACCCACTCACTAGACCCCACCTATGGTGCGTGAGTGGGTCTACGAACCGTGCTGTCAACTCGTGAAATGTTACTGAAACTTGGAGGTTTTGGGGGAGGTCTAGCCTCAACTCACGACCCCCACCTAAGGGGCGTGAGTCCACCCACGAGGCGTGGGTGCCCATTTCGTGGTTCATGCTGGTTTTTGATAGCTTTTAGGCAGCCTCTTGGTCCTCCTTAAGGACCCTTAGGGTGTTCTTAGGAGGGCCATGCGTTGACGTTTAGGGACTAAAACATTAGTACTAAATTAGGGAGGTCATTTTATGACTCTTTATCTTCATGTTAACCCTATTTAGGATACTAGACTCCATGTTAGGCTCTAGCTAGGTCATTAGATTTCCTAGGTGATACAAAATGACTCTCTTTCGCTGGAAGGGCGATTTGAATTTGAAAAGAAGGCAACATCTGGCAAAAGACTACCTATCAGGTCGGAAAATCGCTGAACTAGGCGAGATCGCCGACTATGCCTGTAGCTTGTGAGGAACCAAAGACCAATAGGGCGAGTTGAGAATTGATCACCAAAAATAATGGACAAATAACCAAATAGTCATACCCATCACCGAAGTTGACAATACACCCCCTAAATTATGTAGCCCACTAGGAAAATTGAGTTGGGTCTACCCACAAAACTCTGAAGATCGCCGAATTGGGGGGTTTACGTCTCTGAATATGATAGTATGTCCATAAAGTTGAGTTGCCAAAAGGGCAAGCTCGATGGAGCTCTTCTTAGTGGAATCGGTGATCATGGGTTACTAGTCGCCTTAATTCTTTCCATCATGCAAATGTAACACAAATTATTGAAAAATCATAGAATTCGGTTTCCTCCCAAGAAGAGTTTAATTTAATTTCGTGTCATGATGTGAACATTATGCTCAAGCTTCATCGAAGTACACCACATCAATAGATTCCAAATCCCGACCTTCTCCAAAATAAACATTCAATAATTGGTTGTTGACTTTGAATTTGACCCCTCATCTTCTATTTCAATTGCTCCATTTTTATACACCTGAGTTTCGTTGTACGGACCAATCCACTTTGACTTCAACTTTCTCGGGAAAAGTTTCTGCATTGAGTTGAATATGAGAACTAGCTCACCCATCCAAAATTCCCAGGTTAGGATCTTGGCATCATGCCAAATTTTAAGTTTCTCCTTGTATAGTGTAGAGCTCTCATAAGCCTTTAACCAGAATTCATCCAATGCAAGCAGCTAGTCAACTCGGTTTTTTGAATCCATATCCCAATTTCAGTTCACTCTCTTTAACGCCCACATGGCTTTGTCCTCCATTCCAATTGGCAAGTGATAAGATTTCCCAAACACTAGATAGTAAGGGGACATGCCAATGGGGTTTTGAAAACAGTTATGTAGGCCCAAAGTGCATCATCAAGTTTGGTTCACCAATCTGTTTGATTGACATTTACCGTCTTGGCCAAGATGTTCTTTATTTTCCGGTTTTACACTTTAACTTGCCCACTTCACTGAGGATTGTATGGTATTTCGGCGTTATGTTTTACCCCATATTTAAACAAAAGCGCTTCAAATTGGCTATTGCAAAAATGGGAACCGCCATCACTTATAATTGCGTGTGGTTTGCCAAACCTAGTGAAAATACACCTTTTTAGAAATTTTATGACACTTCTCCCTTCATTGCTAGGCAATGCCACAACTTCTACCTAGTTTGACAAATAGTCCATTGCCACTAATATGTACTTGTTCCCGAATGAACTAGGAAAGGTCCCCATGAAATTAATTCCCCAAATATTAAACAACTCAACTTCTAGGATTTTTGTAAGAGGAAGTTCATGCCTCTAGAAATGTTCCCTTTCATTTGGCAGGGCACACAAAACTTGCAAAAGGCATGATGATCCTGATACATGGTGGGCCAATAATAACCGCATTGCAATACCTTCGAGATTGTACGAATGCCTTCATGATGTTCGACTACAGGTGAAGTATGACTAGCCTCAAGAATGGCCTACCTTTCCACATCAGGAGCACACCTCCAAATAAAATGATCGTCACATTCCCTAAAAATATAAGGTTCATCCTACACATACTTTTTAACATCAAACAAGAATTTCTTCTTTTGGTAGCTGGCCAGTACTTCAAGCAACGATCCGCACAGTATAAAGTTTTAAAAGTTATTGTACTATGGTATAGAAGTGTGGGAAATCATCATAACTACATCATCGGGAATGCATCATTAATATCACTCTCCTCAGCCAATGAACCACCTGACTCTAACCTCTATAAAGTTGTCAGCTACTTAATTTTCACAACCCTTCTGGTGTTTCACTTCAAAGTCAAACTCTTGGAGAAAAGTACCCATCAGATTAATCTAGGCTTAGCTTCCTTCTTTGCCATCAAATATCAAAGGAATGCATGGTCAGTGTGGACCACAACTTTTGTACCCAAAAGATATGTTGGAATTTTTTTCGAAGCCATACATGACGGCCAACAACTCTTTTTCCGTTACAGTGTATTTATTTTGGGCACAATTTATCCTCTTTCTTGTCACGACCCAGAGGTACCCCCTTGATGTAACAAGGCACATAGAACCCTGAAAGGCACTATGTAAGCCAGTTAGCATATCATAACATGAGCATAGAACAATAAAGAGTAAAAACACATTTCAATTTCAAAATTTTCATAAAGGAAAGTGGAAGTCTAGACTTGTCTCAATATAGCCATCTATTATAATACTTGAATCAAATAGGGTCACAACCCATACAACATAATCCAAAAAGGAAATACAAGAAAAGAACTACAAAGATAACATCCGTCCTCAAATCATAAGGACTCCCCAACAAGCTAGGAGAATAAGCAAATCCAAGCTTTAGCCCAATGATGACCACCTTGAAAACTGGAGCCTACATATGTGGAAAATGTAGGAAAGACATGGGTTAGTACAAAAATGCACCAAGTATGATAGCCATGTATAAAAACCATGAAAACATGCTGAAAAGGTACATTTTTGTTGAATGCATGCAATTTACCAAGTTAAAACATCATTTTGAAGGTAGTGGACAAGCATAAGGCATATACATAATCAACTCATAGATCATCATAACATAAGATGAACATACCATAAATACCCTCAAAGCATACCTGTGCAATGCATGAATAAGACCCCATAAATCTCACCCATGCTAAGTAAAGCTTCTTGAGTAATTATAGTTCATAATTCATATTCTTGTTCATATTGTTTTCATAGTGGGATAAGCCTTAACTGACATAGACCATGTGAGCTTAACATAGAATCCGATGTCTACCCCACACCAAAAAGGGGTTGTCCTACTTGCCTAAGGTAGAACCATACTCTTAGCTTAGGTGGATCCACTAGCTAAATACCTATGAGGGAACATAGTTTATGGGACAAGGGGATTGCTCCTAGAAACCTGGCCTCTACTATCGTGAGGGCTCCCACCTCATATCAATATCTACTCGGTGCTAAGCATTAATTCCCACGTAGTTCATATTAAGTCTTGACTTAAATTCATATTTATGGAAGAATGTCTTGACACTCAATCCAACATAATTCATAAGATAGCTCCTAGATTCAATAGGTGAGAATAAACTTTCAACCTTAGAATCATCATATTGTGAGAAACCCTTTCACATCATATCATATTCATACATACGTGTGTATATAAGGATAACCTTTCAACAGCACAACAACTAGTTCATAATCATAATTACTTTACTCTCAAAGTGTTTTTAAAGCATATACATAATTTCATAATCATGCATAATTCTCATACTTTTCCCTTCAAGGATCAAAGATCATATTCAATCAACCCATCTAGAATTCACTCATTAGACATGGATAATAACATAATTCAAATAACTCAATTACTACAAGCATAATCTCATAATATCCTTCTTTCATCAATTCACCCACATCACAAGGTCATAAATTGATAATTTGGGGATTTTAACATAAAAACCATAATAAGTCATCAATTCAATCATAATATAAAGTAATTCAATCATTAGCATTGTTTTTGAAAGGAATCCATGACTTGGAGTCAAACCCTAGCTTTTGGGGAATTTCCATCTTTGAAATTGGGGTTTTGAAGGGGCTTCATGGATGAATTCTATCCATGGATGAAGAGCTACAATACCTTAGAAATGAAATCCAATGAATTTGAGAAGAAAACCTTGATCCTTAAACCCTAGATCCAACTTCCTTCTTCTTCTTCCTTGAAGTTCTAGAGAGAATTTCTGGAGAGGATTTGGGTTCTTTTTGGTGATTTAGAAATAATGGCTTGGATGACTAAATTTAGTGATATAAAAACCTTATATAGTTAGTCTAAATTAGTATAAAACGATGTCACTTAATATTAATTAAAACTGAAAAATCCCAAAGTGCCCCTAACCTTAACTCCCAAAAAAGCAATTCCAGGCCTCACCCACGACCCACCATTGACGAATCGTGGTTGGACCCATGGCCCGTGCTGGTGAACCGTTGGTTGGTTCTGCGACTTGGTTCCTGGGAACTCCACCCATGGCTCCTTACCCACGGGGCGTGAGAGGAGCAATGGGGCGTAGGTCCCCCTCCGTAGGTAACTATCCAGGGAATTTCTAGGGTCTTCCTCAAGGACCCATGGTTGGTCCTTGGGGGTCGTACCTTGACGTTCTAACATGAAACACTTTATTTCTAAGTACAAGGAGTTACATTTACGACTCTAACCCTCATGTTAAGCAAAAGTTTAGCCTACTAGTTTCCGGAGTGTTAGATTTCTACCATAATAGATGGGATGCAAATATTTGTTCTTACGCCGCCCAAGACCTATAATGGCATCAAGTTTATACTTTCTCCAAGATCGCATAACACTTAAGGAAATGTGCATGTACCAATGGTACATGGGATAGTGAAAGATCTGGGGTCCCTTTTCTTAACAATGGCATTCTTTATCATAATGGTACTACATGTTTCAGATACCTAGATTGTGCCACAATCGGCCAATGTCTTTTTCGTATCCAACTCTTTCATGAATTTTGCATACCCAAACATTTTGACCAATGCATCCACCAATGGAATGTTGATTGAAAATTCATTGACTACCCCAAAAAAATTAAAATTTTGCATTATCATATTTCTTCCTCAGCTATTGAGGAAAGGGAGGTTTGATTTTGATTGGAGCTTTAGCACTTGAGAAGATATCATTGCTATCACTCTTGCTTGCTTGCAGATCATTTTCACCATGTTTGGCTAACGGAGCTTCAAATTCCATTATCAACAACCACAATCTTCTTACAATAAACATCAACAATTGGTGCAATGTGTAATGCTTTACAATTTCTAGTTACCGCAACTGATACTTGGGTAGCATTAACAACATCATTATTCACGTAACCCATCAATTCTTTCTTTGGGTTGGAGTTTACAAGAGTGGCCGTTTGACTCATTTGTTCTTTAAGTAGCTTTATTGAGGATGAATGAGAAGTGACTGTGTCTATCAATGATTAGAATTCACTTCTCATGTCGTGCAAACTCATATAAGACTCTTCGACTTTGTTAAGAATTTTAGATAAAAACACCTCGGTTTGAGCATTTCCCGGAATAGATGAATCATGAACCGACACCAATTCTTCTCTGTCATGCTCAATTCCGTCCCAACTTTCCTATCTATTACACCAATCAACATCCTCCCAACTACTATCACTACCCCCGTTCCAACTTTCATATACGGTAAGCCTTAGATAACTAGACCACAAACCCTCCTTTTTGCCACCTCTCAAAATTAAGTTTCCATTACATACACCCTCAAATGTAGTAATTCCACGACTTATAACCATTTCATTAATTGATCTCCTATCACTTCCCATGACATGTTTCAACAAGATTTCAACTTGAGCTAAAAATTTAGCTATGCTTTGATCAGATTCTTGATTCTTCTCTTCTTTTTCTCTTAGCATCCCCAATTGTGGAAGTGACACATGATCTTCACAAGTATACCAAGCTTGATTGATTTCGGTCATATCATCAAGTAGCCTTGAGGCCACTACAAATGGTTGCCTCACTTACATAGAAATATTGGTACGGCAATGTTTCCGGAATACCATGATTTGGACATTGTAGAAGTAAGCTTTTAAATCGCAGCCAAGTTTTAGGAACAAGTTCTATTCACTCATTTGAAGTTTTGTATTCCATCCCTTAATTTTACCATTTTTGAAGGACGAAAGAATTGTTCAAAAAAAGCCTCGATCAATTCCTCCTATGAAGAAGTTTGGTGGCAGCTCAATCAACCACTTAGTTGCGTCTTTCATCAAGGAAAACATGAATAACCTCAACCTCTTTGATTCTTGTGAAATGCCTTCGATAGTGAAAGGACCACACACATTTACAAACTTTCGAAGGTTGTCATGGAGATTTTCATTCTGAAGTCCTCCAAAAAGTCTCCACATTTTAATTACTTGCAATATTGGTTAGGTTACATTAAATGTAACATTCCTTGTAGTGGGTGGTAATCGGATTGCTCCAACTTCCTCGATGACATTAAGATTCACATCACCCATATTTCTGACACCATCATCCTGCCCATAGTGACTAACAACATTACTTCCATCGAGATCCATGTTTCCTCCTGATGTGAAACAAGAAGATAAAAATAAAATAGAAGTAAAAAAAGATGGATAAAAGAGAGATAGACAAAATTAAATTCAAGCAACTAAAAGATGTAATGGTGAAACTAACCAAAACACCACTTAATTGAGAAATAAAAGCACCTAATCTATTAGAATCCTCAAGAAAGTAGCAACCTTACTTGCAAATTCTAAGACAAAATGTTGAAGTTCAACAAAGGTCTTACAAACTCTCACAAGAGGCATGACATATCCCAAAAAACCCCTTATGAAACCCTAATATCTACTATTCATACTAAAACTAAAATTAGTGAAAAAAGATGCAATTACCCCTCATTAAAATTACAAGGTAATTAAAATGGTAGAGCACTTAATATATTAAATATCTTCAAGTCTTCCATGTTGGAGCCTTCCAAAGGTTCCATCTTCATCCATAAAACTTGCAATGCTTGAAGGTCGTTAGCTTGACTCCTTATGAAAGGCCTCCTTGAAGTAGTGTCACTTCGATCTACATCACTCTCCCCTTCTTCAAAAGAATTCATCCTCGAATTTTCCACACCTACATCAAAAAGAGATAAATCACTAACATTGAAAACATTATGGACCAAAATACTCACTTGGTAAGTCCTTTGTAAGCATTATCCCCAATATTCTCAAGCACTTGAAAAGGTACATCTCCTCTTGGCATAAGCTTGTTCTTCCTTTTGCTTGGAAATCTTTCCTTCCTAAAATGAACTCATACCCAATCACCGTGTGAAAAGGTGACTTGCTTTCGTCCCTTGTTGGCTGTCACGACCCGGGAGCACCCCCAAGTCGTAACAAGGCGTACTCGACCCCGAAGGGGTCTTATACAAGCCACATAGTCATTCATTGTATTCAATAATGAAAATAGTGCGGAATAATAAAAAAAAAACTTATTTACATCCACACATTTAAACTTCTTAAAACAACTTTAAAAACACACAGCGGAAGTCTAAGTCTCACATGGCCATCTTAGACACAAACAAAAAACATAAGTAGGGACACGGCCCTTTACAATCAAAACAAAACTAAAAGTGTCTATTACATGAACAAAAGAACTTAAAAGTCTTGTCCTCGAATCCATGAGGACATACCAAGTCTTGGAGGAAAGCAATCCAACACTTCAAACTAGCTAAGAGGGATCACTTGCCGGAACCTACACTTGTAGTAAAAACATGAAGAATATGGGTTAGTACACAAAAATGTACTAAAGTATGACGACCATGCAAAACATGCTTTAAAAGAGACATTTTAGTTAGAAACCATGCATTATGCCACCTTTTTGAAATATCATGAACAATAGCATAAAAGACATACAAGACAAGCATAACATCAAGTAAGTCATAATATCACCTTTAAACAATATCAACATGAAAACCTTTACCTTGGACCTTCACCTCAAGAAACCCTTATGCTATACCTCGTGCAATGTATGGATGGCGTCCCATACCACCATCCATACTAAGGCACCACATTTAGGTCACTTAAAGTAACTTATCATTCCTTTCTTTCACCTTTGCACAATATTCATACATAAGAGGTATATCATTAATTAAGACATGACAAGGGAAAATAACTCGTAATATAACCCAAGTATAACATGCATAACATATTAAGCATTTAAGAGCCAACATTCTTTAATAACCTCATTTAGGGTACATTCATGTCACAGTCATTAGGATTTAGAGAAACTCACTATGACCCTCTCCAAGCCTACTCGTGCAATGTATAGGTAGCATCCCATACTACTACCTACACTTTGTAGAACCTGTCAAGAAACCATAATGAAATCTCACATGATGAGAAGTAAGCGTTTAACCGACATAGACCATGAGAGCTTGTCATGGAATCCGGTGTCATGAGTCCCCACACCGAAAAGAGGTGGTCTACTTGCCTAAGGAAGACCGGTATATATAGCTTAATGGATCCACTAGCTTCCTATGCGGGCACATAGTTTATGGGATAAGGTAGACGATCATTGAAACTCATGCCTAACTGTCGGGGGAGTTTCCATCTAACCAAATCCGCTCGGTGCTTAGCCTACATTCCCATAGAATAGTTCATTACTTTGACATCATCACACATGAAAGGGTGCCATAAGCCTACCGATTCAAGGTACATTATTTAACACATGAAAGGGTGCCATAAGCCTACCGATTCAAGGTACATTATTTAACACATGAAAGGGTGCCATAAGCCTACCGATTCAAGGTACATTATTTAACACATGAAAGGGTGCCATAAGCCTACCGATTCAAGGTACATTATTTAACACATGAAAGGGTGCCATAAGCCTACCGATTCAAGGTACATTATTTAACACATGAAAGGGTGCCATAAGCCTACCGATTCAAGGTACATTATTTAACACATGAAAGGGTGCCATAAGCCTACCGATTCAAGGTACATTATTTAACACATGAAAGGGTGCCATAAGCCTACCGATTCAAGGTACATTATTTAACACATGAAAGGGTGCCATAAGCCTACCGATTCAAGGTACATTATTTAACACATGAAAGGGTGCCATAAGCCTACCGATTCAAGGTACATTATTTAACACATGAAAGGGTGCCATAAGCCTACCGATTCAAGGTACATTATTTAACACATGAAAGGGTGCCATAAGCCTACCGATTCAAGGTACATTATTTAACACATGAAAGGGTGCCATAAGCCTACCGATTCAAGGTACATTATTTAACACATGAAAGGGTGCCATAAGCCTGCCGATTCCAAGGTTCATTATTTAACACATGAAAGGGTGCCATAAGCCTACCGATCCAAGGATTCAACAATCAACAATATAATCATTTATACAAGAAAATGATGCATAAGCCCTACCAATTCAAGGTATACTTTATATTGAAGAATCCTTCATATTATATCATCAACATTCATGAGTGTCATCAACACATCTATGGAATTTCCATACATCTCATAACTCAAGCTTTAAAGCATCGATTCATCAATTCTCCATAGTTGGACATTTTGTCAAACACCTTGAAGGCATGTAATGGAATCAAAGAGCATGGAAAATAGGGTAGTAATTATGCAACCAAATCAGTGAACAACCTACAACAACACCTTTACATTCATAACATGATCACATTATCTTCATTGAACTCTCATTCATACAATGTCATGATAACACTTCAATTTCTCATACTTTGCCTTTAAGGCCATAAGCCTCTCATACCAATACACCAACAATACACCATAAAATAAGCATGGGTAATGACATACTTCAACAATCTAAAGACCTTTAAACAAGTTTGATTCATATACATTCATTATCTAGCAACCCACTTCATAAAGGCATAAACTAGGAATAGAGAGAAATCATGGGTTCATGGAGTATTTTCATCATAAATCATCATTTAAACACTAATACAATCATAATAAGTCATTAATAACCATTTGAAAACGTTTGAAGAAGGAACCCATGAGTTAGAATAAAAACCCTAGGTTTTGAAGAACTTGGAAGCTTTGAAATCATGTTTTGAAGGGACTCTATGGGTGAAAGCTACCCATAGATGAAAAGCCACCATACCTTTGCTAAGATTCCCCAAGAAAATTGATGAAGAAAGCCTTGAATCCAAAGCCCTAGCTCCCACTTCTTCTTCTTCTTAATGGAGGATTGTAGAGAGGGAAATGTTTTAGGGATGGGAATTGAGTTTATCATTTTCCGAGTCGTTACATTGGCTCTTTTGGTTAGATCATTGTTGGCCTTCTCAATTCACTTTCTTACTTTCTGATGGATATTCTTCATAGCTTTTGCCTCTGCTTTTGCATATATACTCACAATAACATCTTGGGGTAAAGAAGTCAAATCTAATGGAGTAAAGGGACTAAAGCCATAAACACACTCAAAAGGGGTTATGTCAATAGATCTATGAATAGTTCTATTATATGCAAACTCAATTAATGGCAATTGATCCTCCCAAAAAGTTAACTTCCCTTTAACCATAGCCCTAAGCATGTAACCTAAGGTTCTATTAACCAACTCGATTTGACCATCCGTTTGAGGATGACAAAAAGTAGAAAATAGTAACTTAGTTCCCATATTTCCCCACAAACACCTCCTAAAATGGCTTAGAAATTTTGAATCTCTATCACTAACAGTTTTTTGGGGAACACCATGAAATTTCATCACATTATGAACAAATAAGGTAGAAACATGAGATGTATCATCACTTTTATGACAAGCAATAAAGTGAGCCATTTTAGAAAATCTATCCACAACAACAAAGATGCTATCCTTAACCTTCCTAGTCCTCGGTAGACCTACAACAAAGTCTATGGAAATATCTAGCCAAGGGCCGCTAGGAATAGGAAAAGGGGTATACAACCCATGGGGTTGGGTACAAGATTTAGCATGCTTACAATCCAAACACCTAGCACAAATTCTCTCCATATCTCTTATCATCTTAGGCCAAAAAAAATGTTCACTAAGAATAGCTAAGGTTTTTGACACTCCAAAATGACCCATCAAACCTCCATTGTGTGACTCTTTCACTAACAACTCTCTCCATGAGGACATAGGTACACAAAGTTTTCCATTCCTAAACAAATAATTATCCTTAAACTCAAACCTAGGAGATCTAGCTTCATTACCTTTCTTAACAACTGGTACATACCTATTCAAGCTCACTTGACACTCCCCCAAAGACTTTATCAAAATCATCATCATTAGAATTTAACTCCTTCAAACTCTCAAAACCCATCAATCTAGAAGTCAAGGTATTCATCAAAGCATATCTTCAACATAAAGCATCCACCGCAATATTCTCTTTGACTTTCTTATGATTAATCACATAAGGAAAAGACTCAATAAATTATATCCATTTGGCATGCCTTCTATTAATCTTATTTTGAAACCTAATATGCTTCAAAGTCTCATGATCGGTTCTAATCACAAATTCTTATACCACAAATAATGTTGCCAATTCGTTAAGGCTCTCACTAGGGCATATAGTTCCTTATCATAGGTAGAATATTGCAATGGAGCTCCTCTTAAATTTTCACTAAAGTAAGCTATGGGTTTCCCTTCATGAATAAAGACCGCACCAATGCTTACTCCACTAGCAACACACTCAATTTCAAACATCATCTCAAAATTGGGAAGTTGAAGTAAAGGAGTCGAACTAAGTTTCTCCTTTAAGATTCTAAAGGCTTCCTTTTATTTTATACATCAAATGAAAGGCCTTTCCTTCTTGATGACCTCGGTTAGTGGTGCGGCTAGAGAACTAAAATCCCTCACAAACGTCCTATAAAAACATTCCAACCCATGGAAGCTTCTAACATCACTAATGGTCTTAGGGGTTGGCCAGCTCGTTATAGCCTCTACCTTCTCATTATCCACCTCAACTCCACTTGAGCTGTAACACCCCGTATCTTAGATAGACCAGAATGCAGATTTCCAGAAGTGCAGGTGCCACCTACGAAGGCCACCTACAGATCGTAGGTTGGATCACAGTCCGTGGACCAGGTCTGTGGAATGAGATCCACAGAAAAACCCAAGAAAACATCGACCGTAGGTGGGACCATGGTCCGTGGAACGTGGTCCGCCGAAAACCCAGAAATACCGACCCACGTCTAGGGCCTACGGACTGTAGGTTGGACCATGGTCCGCTGAAAAACCAGAAATCACCGACCCACGACCAGGATCTACGGACTGTACGTTAGACCACGGTCCGTGGACCAGGTCCGTGGATCTTGGTTCACAGATCCCAGTCTCTGAGCCAAACGACGAAGGACCAGGATAGACCGTAGATAGGACCACGGTCCGTGGACCAGGTCCGTCGGTCACTCCGACAGCAGTTAAGTTGGGGGTCTTTTAGTCTTTTCCTATTTCGTTTAACCCCTAAACTACGTCGTTTTATCCCTAAACTACGTGGTTTTGATTAGTTTTAGCCTAGAAACATAACTAGAACTTACCTAAGTCAGACCATTCATCAAAACTTAAAAAAAATAGAATGCTAAGAGGAGAAATAAGTCAAGACCCCTAGTTCAAGAATGCAGCAAGATTCCATCAGTTCCAGCCCCGAAATCGAAAGATTTCTCTGTGGAATTCGTCACCAGGTATGTGGGATTTCACTAGTGGGATCCTTTCACCCATTAGGTCCCTAAAATTTAGTAAGATTCTTGATTCCCTTATCATGCCTAGACCTAGGGTTTCCAGAACTTCAGCAAATTATCATGAATTAGTTATTTACATGTTCCAAATCAGATTATCATATTATTACATCGTTTCTTGTATGAATTTCAGAACTAAAGCTATGTATTTTTGTAGTTATTAAATTACGCATGCTAGGTCAAATATATCAGTTATTTTAGATATACATGCCTCAGTTATGGAATGTGTCATTATCAGTATAGTATTGCGCATTCTCAGTTTGCATGTCAGTTTGAGCTATCCAGTATAATACATAATTTTAGTCATAATGTGTTAAGCACTTAATCTATTGGGAGTAGCATAATACCGAGTTCAACTAGGGTCAGTCACCCATAAAGTCCCAGAACTACGAGCCACGTAGGTTGTAAGTCCCCTCTGTGGCATCATTTTAGTGATCACGCCAGCATGCCTCTATACCCTTGGCCGGGTGTATTGGGTTCTCTCGATGGGTCGTATACATCGGACTCCACATTTAGCTTATGTGGTTTTTTTATCGGTTATTAGTAGCTCCCACAGTTCAGTCAGATTCTATTGCATTGACCATTTATCAGTACATTCAGTATTCAGTTTCAGCATGTTATAAATTTATCATTGCATTTAGTTGGCTCAGTATTCAGTAGCTATATCATGTTCAGATTATATCATTGTTTTATTTCTTTGTTCAGTTATATGTTATTTCAGCTTTATTCTATCCTGTATGCTTAGTACCCTTCAATACTGACGCATACTCTGCACTACATTTTCTTGTGATATAGGTTCAGATTCTCAACATCCAGATCTCGCTTAGATTAGTTCTCGATCTCCAGTTCAGTAGCATCAATGGTGAGTCCTCATTCTTCGAGGACAACAGTCATGCTATCTTTTCATTATTTCAGTCTTTTAGTTTCAGTCTTGCTAGACTAAGCTGGGGCATGTCCCAGCACTTCTAGTCAGTTAGAGACTATATTTAGGCATAGCTAGATTCAGCTTAGTATTTGTGTTTGATATTTCTTTTGTATTAAACTCTCAGATTTGATATTCAGTTTTAGTAAATGGGTATTCCCCATCATTTCAGATTTACTTATTATTAGCTTTCGCAAAAGTTTTATATCTCAGTTTCTCTTTAGTATGCTCATGATTATGCCAGCAGGGTTAGCTTGGGGTCACTTGTAATCCTAGGTCTCGTGTCCGCGTCTCGAGGATAGCTCGGGGCTTGACAAACTTGGTATCAGAGCACTAGGTTTAAGAGTCCTAGGATGTTTGGAAGCCTCACTAAGTAGCGTTCTTTTCATGGGTGTGAAGTGCACCACATCTAATGAGAGGGAGTCTACAAAGTGTATTAGGAAAATCTTTATTTTCTTGTTACTCTTATCGTGCGTAAGGTATGATCTAATTCCATTCTAACTCGATGTTCTACGTTTCAGTTATCATGCCTCCTCGTAGAGCTAACACCAGAAATGCGAATGCCAGGAACACAAACACAGCTGCTCCAATCCCATATCAAGAAGTTTCAATTGCAGAGTTCTGGAACGCCATTCAGATGTTGGCTCAGAGAGTTGCCAAGCAGAACAATCAGCGGGATCCAGCTCCGGCAAATGCTAATGTTGGGTCAGCTCCAGCCAGAGTGCCAGACTTTGTTAGGATGAATCCGCCAGAGTTCTTAGGATTGCAGGTTGTAGAAGATCCACAAAACTTCATTGCTGAAGTCGAGAAGATCTTTGAAGTGATGCAGGTAATTGGGAATGATCGGGTTGAGTTAGCATCTTACCAACTTAAGGATGTAGGTCATATCTGGTATACTCAGTGGAAGGAGAACAGGGGTACAAATGTAGCTCCTATCACTTGGGATTGCTTTAGTGAGACCTTCCTGGACAGGTTTTTCCCAAAAGATTTATGGGAGGCGAAAGCTCAGGAATTTATGAACTTAAGGCAAGGTTGCATGACAGTCCAAGAGTATGGGCTCAAGTTTACCCAACTCTCCAGGTATGCTCCTCACATGGTTGCTGATTCCAGGGCTCAGACGAATAAGTTTCTTTATTGAGTGTTGGACTTAGTGAAAACAGAGTGTAGGAATATTATGTTGCTGGAAAATATGAGTATCTCTAGGCTCATGACTCATGCTCAGCAGGTTGAGGGTGATAAGCTTAGAGAACAGGCTAAGGAGAACAAAAAGCCTAGGACCGGAAACTATGACTACTCTCAGCAAAAATCGGGTGTTGAGAATCGCTCGCAGGGTCAGCAGAAATTTTCAACTCCAGCACCTTCATCAGCTAGTGTTCCATCCTCCAAGTTCAGACAAAATCAAAAAGGTAGGGCATCAGGCTCTAAGTCTCGGGAAGTGTTTCAGGTACCTAAACCTACCCAACCTGTACTAAGTGTGATAAGAACCATCCGGGCGAGTGCCTTGCAGGGAAGGAATGATGCTTTGGATATGGTCAGTCTGGTCACAGATTGAAAGATTGTCTTTTTAGACACGGTCAAGGAGGTAATAATGGTAGAGCTCAGTCCACAACTTCAGCAGCACCAACAGGTCACCCGACTCAGCACGGTAACTCATCTAGTACATGTGGTGGCCAGCGCCAAAATAGGTTGTATGCTCTCTAGGCTAGCCAGGATCGGGAAGATTCTTATGATGTTGTCACTAGTACGTTACGAGTCTTTGATCTTGATGTTTATTCATTGTTAGATCCAGGGGCTACTTTGTCTTTTGTAACTCCTTATATAGCGGTCAAATTTAGTATTAGCCCAGAAACTCTCTCAGAACCCTTCTCAGTCTCTACTCCAGTCGGTGACCCAGTTATAGCTAGACGGGTATACATTGCCCTATCACAGTGTCTCTAAAAGTTACCTCAGCAGATCTTGTAGAGTTAGAAATGGTAGACTTCAATGTCATTCTAGGCATGGATTGGTTACGTTCCTGTTATGCCTCAGTCGACTATATAACTAGGATTGTTTGTTTTCAGAACAAATCTTAGAATGGAACGGTAGTAGCTTGGTGCCTATGGGTCGATTCATTTCTTTTCTTAAGGCCAAAAATATGATCTCTAAGGGTTATCTCTATCATCTAGTTCGGGTTAAGGATTCAAGCTCTGGAACCCCAACTCTTGAGTCCGTTCCTGTGGTTAATGAGTTCCCAGAAGTGTTTCAAGAAGATCTTCCCGGAGTTCCTCCCGATGGGGAAATCGAGTTTGGAATTGATCTCCTTCCAGATACCCAGCCTATCTCTATTCCTCCTTACAGAATGGCTCCAACTAAGCTTAAGGAATTAAAGGAGTAGTTGAAAGACCTTCTAGATAAGGTCTTATCAGACCTAGTATTTCACCATGGGGTGCACCGGTGTTGTTCGTAAAGAAGAAAGATGGTTCTCTTAGAATGTGCATTGACTATATGCAGTTGAACAAGGTCACAATCAAGAATAAGTATCATATCCCCAGGATTGTTGACTTGTTTGACCAACTTCAGGGTGCTAGTCATTTCTCAAAGATAGACCTCAGATCAGGTTATCATCAGCTTAAAGTCAAAAATAGTGACATTCTGAAGATAGCCTTCAGGACTCGGTATAGACATTATGAATTTGTAGTTATGTCATTTGGACTAACCAATGCTCCTGCAGCTTTCATAGATCTGATGAACAGAGTGTTCAAGCAGTACTTAGACTTGTTCGTTATCGTCTTTATTGACGATATCCTCATTAATTCTAGGAATGAGGAAGAACATGCGAGTCATTTGAGGGTTGTTCTGCAAACTTTCAAAGATCGCCAGTTATTTGCTAAATTTAGCAAATGTGAGTTTTGGTTGTAGTCAATTGCCTTCCTTGGGCATATTGTGTCTAGTGAAGGAATTTGAGTTGATTCCTAGAAGATTGAAACAGTGAAACATTGTCCCAGATCTACCTCTGCTACAGATATCAGAAGTTTCTTAGGTTTAGCGGGTTATTATAGAAGATTCGTGGAAGGATTTTCATCCATAGCCTCACCATTGACTAAACTGACTCAGAAAAAGGTCAAGTATCAGTGGTCAGATAATTGTGAGTAAATCTTTACAGAATTGAAAACTAGATTGACTACAGCTCCTGTCTTGACTCTACCAGAGGGTTCAGATGGTTACGTGATCTATTGTGATGTATCCTGAGTTGGCCTAAGTTGTGTGTTGATGCAGCGAGGTAAGGTTATAACTTATGCTTCTAGACATCTTAAGGTGCATGAGAAAAACTCTCCAACTCATGACCTCGAGATTGCAGCAGTGGTGTTTGCACTAAAGACCTCGAGATGTGTTCACCGACTATAAGAGCCTTCAATATGTGTTCACCAAGAAAGAGTTGAATCTTCACCAGAGAAGATGGCTAGAGTTCCTCAAGGATTATGATATGAGTGTGCATTACCATCCTGGTAAGACAAATGTAGTAGCAGATGCTCTTAGCAGATTATCCATGGATAGTGTAGCACATGTTGAGGAAGAGAGAAAGGAGCTAGCAAAGGATATTCACAAACTTGCTCGCCTAGGAGTTCATCTTATGAGCATATTAGATGGTGGTGTAACGGTTCAGAATGGGGAAGAATCTTCTTTGGTTGTGCAAGTTAAGGAAAAGCAAGACAGTGATCCGATATTGCTCGAACTCAAGGGTGAAGTCCATCAATAGAGAGTTAAGGTTTTGTCCTAAGGGGGATATGGTGTGCTTCACTACCAGGGTCGATTATGTGTTCCTAATGTGTGCAAGTTGAGACAACATATTCTTGTAGAGGCCCATAACTCCAGATATTCCATCCATCCAAGCACCACTAAGATGTACCACAATCTGCGGGAAGTCTATTGGTGGAATGGTATGGAAGGAGGTATAGCAGATTTTGTTGCTAAGTGCCCCAATTGCCAGCAAGTCAAGGTAGAACATCAGAAACCCAAAGGTATGACTTAAGAGATTGACATTCCTACTTGAAAGTGGGAAGTGATCAACATGGACTTCATCACAAGTTTACCTCGTACTGGCAGACATCATGACTCCATTTGGGTGATAGTTGACAGAGTTACTAAGTCTTCTTGCTTGTTGACGATTAAGACTACAGATTCGGCAGAGGACTACGGCAAGCTTTATATTAAATAGATTGTGAGGTTGCATGGGGTTCCTTTGTCTATCATCTCAGATACAGGTCCTCATTTTACCTCTCATTTCTGGAAGTCATTTCAGAAAAGTCATGGTACTCAGGTTAATCTTAGCACAGCATTTCATCCATAGACGGATGGTCAGGCAGAGCGTACCATTCAGACCTTAGAGGACATGTTGAGAGCTTGTGTGATCGATTTAAAGGGTAGTTGGGATAATCACCTTCCTCTTATAGAGTTTGCCTACAACAATAGCTACCATTCCAGCATTTAGATGGCCTCTTATGAGGAATTATATGGGCGTAGATGTAGATCTCCGGTTGGTTGGTTTGAAGTAGGTGAAGCGGCCTTGATAGGGCCAGATTCAGTCCTTTATGCTATGGAGAAAGTACAACTCATTAGAGATAGACTTAAGATAGCCCAGAGTCGACAGAAGTCTTATGTAGATGTAAGGAGAAGGGAACTAGAGTTCCAAGTTGATGATTGGGTTTTCCTGAAAGTGTCACCTATGAAGGGGGTGATGAGATTTGGTAAGAAAGGGAAGCTCAGTCCCAGTTATGTAGGCCGTTATCGGATCTTGAAAAGGAATGGTAAAGTAGATTATGAGCTAGAGTTACTAGCAGATTTAGCAGCAGTGCATCCAGTCTTTCACATTTCACTTTTGAAGAAATGTGTGGGTGATCCAGCATCCGTAGTGCCATTAGAAAGTGTGGCTGTAAAAGATAGCCTTCCTTATGAGGATGTACCAGTTGAGATTCTTGATCGTCAGGTTATAAGGTTGAGAAACAAAGAAGTCGCTTCAGTAAAGGTTTTGTGGAGGAGTCAGTCCATAGAGGGAGCTACTTGGGAAGCAGAAGCAGCCACGAAGTCCAAGTACCCTCACCTCTTTCTTTCTGATTCCACTCCAGCTTGAGGTAATAGTTCCTCTTTACTATTTTAGTCATTCATGCGTATATTCAGTCTTAGTAGAATGTTCCTTCAGTTTGTACTTGCATTTTCAGCGTATTTGCATGTTCTTGGAACTCAGTTCAGTCATAAATTCAGTTTCCAATGTTTAGTGGTAGGGATTGCAGCCCTCTCCCTCCTTTCCACCTGGTTTAGTCTTTATTCGAGGACGAATGCTCCCAAGGGGGAGATAATGTAACACCCCGTATCCTAGATAGACCAGAATGTAGATTTCCAGAAGTGCAGGTGCCACCTACGGAAGCCACCTACGGATCGTAGGTTGGACCACGGTCCGTGGAACGTGGTCCACAGAAAAATCTGAGAAAAGGTCGACCATATGTGGGACCACAGTTCGTGGACCAGGTTCATGGAATGTGGTCCACCAAAAACCCACAAAACCCCGACCCACGGCCAGGACCTACGGACCATAGGTTGGACCACGATCCGTGGATCTTGGTTCACAGATCCCAATCTCTGAGCTAAACGATGACGGACCAGGACGGACCGTAGGTAGGACCACGGTCCATGGACCAGGTCCGTCGGTCACTCCGACATTAGTTAAGTCGGGGGTCTTTTGGTCTTTTCTATTTCGTTTAACCCCTAAACTACGTCGTTTTAACACTAAACTACGTGGTTTTGATTAATTTTAGCCTAGAAACATAACTAGAACTTACCTAAGGCAGATCATTCATCAAAACTTAGAAAAATTAGAACGCTAAGAGGAGAAAGAAGTCAAAACCCCTAGTTCAAGAATGGAACAAGATTCCATTAGTTCCAGCCCTAAAATCAAAAGATTTCTCCATAGAATTCGTCACCAGGTATGTGGGATTCTAGTGGGTTCCTTTCACCTATTAGGTCCCTAGAATTCTGTTAGATTGTTGATTCCCATATCATGACTAGACCTAGGGTTTCCAGAACTTCAGCAGATTATCATGAATTAGTTATTTACATGTTCCAAATCTGATTATCGTGTTATTACATCGTTTCTTGCATGCATTCAGAACCTAGCTATGTATTTCTTTAGTTCTTGAATTACACATGCTAGGTAACATATTTCATTTATTTTAGATATACATGCCTCAGTTATGGAATGTGTCATTATCAGTATATTATTGCGCATTCTCAGTTTGCATGTCAGTTTGAGCTATCTACTATAATACATAAGTTCAGTCATAATGTGTTAACCACTTAATTTATTGGGAGTAGCATAATACCAAGTTGGACTAGGGTCAGTCACCCGTATAGTCCCAGAACTACGAGCCACGTTGGTTGTAAGTCCCCTCTCTGGGCATCATTTTAGTGATCACGCTAGCATGCCTCTATACCTTTGGTCGGGTGTATTGGGTCCTCTCGATGGGGCGTATACATCGGACTCCACATTTAGCTCATGTGGTTTTATTATTGGTTATTAGTACATCCCTCAATTCAGTCAGATTTTATTGCATTGACCATTTATCAGTACATTCAGTATTCAGTTTGAGCATATTATAAATTGGTCATTGCATTCAGTTAGCTTAGTATTCAGTATCTATATCATGTTCAGATTATATCATTGCTTTATTTCTTTGTTCAGTTATATGTTGTTTCAGCTTTATTCGATCCTGCATGCTCAGTACCTTTCAAGTATTGACACATACTCTACGCTACATCTTCTTGTGATGTAGGTTCAGATTCTCAGCATCCAGATCTCGCTTAGATCGGTACCCGATCTCCAGTTCAGCAACATCAGTGGTAAGTCCTCATTCTTCGAGGACAACAGTCATGCTATCTTTTCATTATTTTAGTCTTTTAGTTTCAGTTCTGCTAGAGTTAGTTGGGGGCATGTCCCAGCACTTCTACTCAGTTAGAGGCTATTTTCAGACATAGTTAGATTCAACTTAGTATTTGAGTTTGATGTTTCTTTTGTATTAAACTCTCAGATTTGATATTCAGTTTTAGTATATGGGTATTCCCCATCATTTCAGATGTACTTATTATTAGCTTCCCTAACAGTTTTATTTCTCATTTTATCTTTAATATGCTCATGATTATGCCAGCAAGGTTAGCTTGGGGTCACTTGTGATCCTAGGTCCCGTGTCCGCGTCTCGGGGGTAGCTCGGGGCGTGAAATGAGCTTACGACAAAACCAAGAAAAACAATATGATCCACACAAAAAAAACACTTTTTAAAATTCACATACAATTTTTCATGTCTCAACACATCAAAAATCAACCTCAAATGTTGCACATGATCATCTAAGCACTTGCTATTAACAAAAATATCATCAAAATAAACCACAACAAAATCATTAATAAATGATTGACGTACATGATTCATTAGTCGTATAAAAGTGCTTGGTGCATTGGTTAGCCCAAAAGGCATCACCATTCACTCATATATTCCAAATTTAGTTTTGAAAGCGGTTTTCCATTCATCTCCGTATTTCATTCGAATATGGTGGTATCCACTTTGCAAATCTATTTTAGAGAATATGGTAGAACCATACAATTCATCTTGCATATCATCAAGTTTACAAATAGGATGTCGATATTTTACCGTAATTCTATTAATGGCACGACAATCTACACACATCCTCCATGAACCATCGTTCTTGGGTACTAGAATCACGGGCACCGCACATAGACTTAATTTGTCCCTTATCAATCCTATTTCCAAAAGTTCATCAACTTGTTTTTGCAATTCTTTAGTGTCTTAAGAGTTTCTCCTATAAGCGGCTTTGTTGGGTAGTTGAGAACCTGCTACAAAGTCAATTTGATGCTCTATTCCCCTCAAATGAGGCATTCCACTAGGCATTTCTTCCTGAAATAGATCTTCATAACCTTGCAACAAAGAAGAAACAACACTTGGTAAATATAAAAAGGGTTAGTTCATTATTACAAAGCAAAGACTAACCTTTAGGTTTAATAAGTATGACTTGAGTATAATCCTCAATGCTTAGCTCTTTCATTCTATTTTTTTGTGATAATTCATTCTCACTTGAGCTCTCAACCTATCTTTTTCGTTCTTTTGAATTATCATTTTTCACTCCCTTACTCTCCTCTTTTTTTTTTTCTCAAGTTTTTCTTTCAACTCTCCCATTTTTCTATATTCCTCTCCCACTTGTAAAGGAGAAAGAGGGTTAAGAATGTGATTTCTACCATCTTTAAAAAATGCATATTTATTGGACCTTCCATCATGTTTTACCCATCTTTTTCGTTCTTTTGAATTATCATTTTTCACTCCCTTACTCTCCTCTTTTTTTTTTTCTCAAGTTTTTCTTTCAACTCTCCCATTTTTCTATATTCCTCTCCCACTTGTAAAGGAGAAAGAGGGTTAAGAATGTGATTTCTACCATCTTTAAAAAATGCATATTTATTGGACCTTCCATCATGTTTTACCCCTACATCATATTCCCATGGCCTTTCCAACAATAGATGACAAACTTGCATTGGTACAACATCGCAAAGCACTTCATCATGGTAACTTCCAATCTTGAACTTTATCAACACTTTCTTGGTCACCTTGAGTTCACCACATTCATTGAGCGATTACAACCTATAAGGTTTTGGGTTCCTTCTTTTTGGAAGTTTCAATTGTTTCACCATAGATACACTAGCAACATTTGCACAACTTCCACTATCAATGATAAAGAAACATAATTGCTCTTGAACCCTACACCAATTATGAAACAAATTTTCCCTTTGATCAAGATCTTCCCTCGCTAGAGAACTCATACTCCTCCTTACAACAAGAACAAGTTTTCCATCATCATTAATTTCTTCTCCATCTCCTTCTCCCATAAATTCATAACTACTATCATCCTCTCTATGGTCATCCTTAGATTCATCTTTTGTTTGATAACCACGGTCATTCAATGCAATGATAGTTCTTCTATTAGGGCATTCGTTTGATTTATGTCCATATCCTTGACATTTAAAACACTTTATTTTAGATGGAGTTTCAAGTTTAGCTTTGTTACCTAAATTCGTGTAGTCGATCTTTTCATCGCTGTTAAGAACAACCCAAATCCAATGAGAATTTGTGCGTAGCTTCTGGTCTTTGACATCAAAAAAGAAGGTTGGAATGGTGGCTTTCTCAAAATTGGACTTGAAGTCTTGCTTTGCACCTTTGGAGTTGTCCAAAGTAGGAGATGATTTCCAAACTTCTTTATTTTTTACCCATGAAGAAGAAAAAGATTGCACTCTTTATTTGTTTTCCTTTTGATGTCCCTCAACCTTGAGTGTCATTTGATAATCTTCATATAAAGTAGGAAGACGATGCAAATCTAATGGTTGCCTTATCTCTTTATTTAAGCCAGAGATAAATCGTGCCACAAGATTCATCTCTCCATGATTGAAATTAGCTTGAAGCCTAGTATGCTCTAGCTCCTCATAATACCCTTCCATACTCTTGCTTCCTTGTTGGAGATTGTAATACTTTTTGAGTGTATCTTGTTCATAATTTTGACCCATAAATCTTTATCTCATTCTTCTTTTCATGTCATTCTAATTTGTAACAAAATTTCTATTCACCAAAGCATCCTTTTCAATTTTCTCCCACCATGTAGAAGCAAAACCCTCAAGGTGACTTATAGCATAATTCATTTTTTTTAACATCGCTCACATTGTTGAGATTATATTGTCTTTCATGCCACTATCCAATCAAGGTATTCATTTGGGTCACTACTTCCTTTGAAAAATTGAAGTATAACCATGGTGTTTTTGAATCCTTGATCTTCATCATCATTCCTTCGATTGTATTCTCTACCATCAACCGGATGCCAACCTCCATTTCCTCCTCTTCTTCCTCTCCCGCCTAACCTCTATTTTTGAGCTTGATCGTCTATTACATAGCCATAATTATCATCATCAAAAGAATCATGCTTCTCAAGGTTATGTTGGGCTCTCATTTGAGGTCTAATTGCTTGTGGTGGAAGATTTGCTTGTTGATCTCCCCCTTTTGGAAGTATCACTTGGTTGTGATCCTTCGTTGGTAATGTGGCATTAGCAGATAGGTTATATTGCACAATCAAGTGTGATGGAGTTGCATCAAGAGGAGTCTTACTTGATCCCTCATCATGTAGACCACTAGGATTGAAAATCTCAACTGGTTGCTTTGCGATTTCTTGAGTTCTCACCCTCTTATCCACATCTTCCAATTTTCCCTTCATATCTCTCATTTCTTCCAATAGTTGTTGAAGCATCATTTCCATTTTGCTAGAGGGTTCTCCCTCCAATTGAGTCATTGTACCTACAAAAAGAAATAAAGAGTAAGTCGAAAAAGTCCTCACCACTGGTTCACTTAATGTATTCCTTTTTTTGTCACTCACACTCGTATATCACTCTAAGGCCAAGGCTTTTAAGGCTACCCTCAAATGAACTCACTTCACTCTTGCCTTTTACCATTCTTGAATAACCCAAGGTTGAGAGTCAAACACCGTCAAATAATTCACAAGTGGTACTACTTCTTCGGGATGGAATGGAGTTTATGTATATGAAGAAAGGATATGGAAACAAATAAACATTCAATGAAACAAAAGAAAAAAAAGAAAAAAATAATTTGGCACGAACAAGAACAAGTTTAAGTTAAGTATGAACTAATACTCAAAGAAAACTAGCTAGAGTTAATAAACAAAAGTAGAGAAATTTTTGTTTCTTCTTCTTCTCCAAGAAGTGGGTCATATTTTTTTTGAACCAATTCCCTTCAATACTCCCTGAAATGGACTCAAATTCGAGATATCACTATTCCACAACTAAATCAACAAGTTTTAGCCACCAATTTCTACAAACAAACAACAAATCAACAAACCCATTTCCAAGTTTCTTCTACAAAGCTTCCAATCCTAACAATGACTTTTTATTTTTTTAAGCCATGTATTGTTTGATTTTCAGCTAGGAAACAACAATATGTAGCTCAAAGAAATCAACCAAATCTCAAATTCATCAAATAATTTTTTTTTCACAGATTTTTTTTTCTTTTCAGAGTTTTTTTTTTTTTCAAATTTCAGAAATTAAAGAATTCAAAGATTAAGAATTGTGGGAACAATTCGTTGGCCTTGCTCTGATACCCATTTGATTTGAAACAAGAAGATAAAAACAAAATACAAGTAAAAAAAAAATAGATAAAAGAGAGATAGACACAATTAAATTCAAGCAACTAAAAGATGTAATGGTGAAACTAACCAAAATACCACTTAATTGAGAAATAAAAGCACCTAATCTATTAGAATCCTCAAGAAAGTAGCAACGTTACTTGCAATTTCTTGGAAAAAATATTGAAGTTCAACAAAGGTCTTCCAAACTCTCACAAGAGGCATTACATATCCCAAAAAAACCCCTTACGAAACCCTAATATCTACTATTTATGGTAAAACTAAAATTAGTGAAGAAAGATGCAATTGCCCCTCATTAAAATTACAAGGTAATTAAAATGGTAGAGCACTTAATATATTAAATATCTTCAGTCTTCCATGTTGGAGCCTTCCAAAGGTTCCATCTTCATCCATATAGCTTGCAATACTTGAAGGTCCTTAGCTTGACTCCTTGTGAAAGACATCCTTGAAGTACTGTGTCACTTTGATTTACATCACCTCCTGACTAAACTCAACAAAAAAAACAAATAAGAAACCAACTACAAATAAAAAAATTACAAGTTAACTGCGCAATTGAACTCTTAGCCATCACTACACGACAACGTCACCATTTTTGTTAATGCCCAAACTATCCTTGTAAACATTAAGAGAATAAGTGATCATTGTCAATAACAGTACCCAACAAAGAGTCAGAGTCCAATCCCACAGAGAGTGATATAGTGTAATGATTTCAACTAAAAATCTAGAAAAGCGACCTAGTATTTGTAGCTATTAGAGAGAGGAGTGGAAAACTCCACCAAGTTTAAGCAAAATAGTTGCAATTTGATTATCACCACAAAAATAGAAAAACAAAAGTTTCCAATTAGGAAAATGATCTAGGATAGTGGGGGTTAACAATTATATCATAAAGGGGTCAAAGTATTTTCTCTAAAAATTATTAGACAATCATGGACAAGTTTGGTCATCATCATCGATACTAATCTTCTTTCTATCTCAAAGTATCATGACACAAAATCTCCTTTCGATCTCATTTATGCTAATTTCAAATCCACCCATTACTTTACAAGAATCTCTCATTCAAGAAGATTCCGCAATGAAGACAAGCCTATAATTCCGTTTTAAAGTGAAATATAGAAATCAAACCCAGATTGCAAGTATTAAACTATCCAACAACTTCTATTAATACCTTTTCGGGGATCAATCGAGATCTGACCTAGGGTTCAGTTTTCCACCTTAACCCATCAATTAATTTCGTGTTAAATAGATTGAATCAATGATTAAATAACAATAAAATAGAGCAAGGCACTATATATTAATACCCTACTCCATAATCATACCCCTAGACCTTGGAGTTTTAGCCACACATAATAAAATGGAAAAAAAATTATACCCAAAGTGAATCCAACAATTGATTTGCAGATAATAAGAAATAATTTTCAAGACCCACTTCGTATTTCACCCTCCAAATATTGATTATAAAGGTATCCAAAACCCTCAAGACTAGGGAGAATAGAGAAAAACTTCAAAATTAATGTCTAAAATTTTGAATGCATTAAAGTTATATTTTCTCTCTCTAATTTACTATATATAGTTTAACCAAAAATGAATTTGTAATGCCTTCGCAGCCTATTCGGCGACGTTAGTCGGGCTTGCCTGAAACATTTTACAGATCACCATTTTGCCCATTCTTCTCACCCTCTCTTGGTCTCAAACTCCATGTATTTACTCGTCTTTCGACAGAATTGACTAAGTATGGTTCTTCACATTAGGTGAACCACTAATCATCGCATTCATCTCCTTCTCGATCATCATTTTTAGCTCCAAAGTCTATCACATTAGGCAGTGACCCCTACTACCTATTTCTCCTTTGGCGAGTTGCTGAATTCTTATCTCTTTGACGACTTGGTTTGATCTATTTTTCTCAAACATAATAAACTTCAGCGGAATCAACTGGTTTGGTGACTTACCCTTTCTCATTTGGCGAACTTCAGATTTTGGGTTTTCATTTAATTTCAACTTTCGTGGCCTTTCTTTCAAGTATTCATCCTTGTCTTGTCCATTAGCCATCATGGCTACAAATGATGAAAATATCATCAGAATAGGACATAATTAGGCATTGAGGACATTAAATGTAGAGCTAAATAGTCTCTAAATAAGTGTAAATCTACAAATCATCAAATAGATACCATATAAGTATTGGTATGGCTCCATTTCAAGCTCTTTATGGTAGGAGGTGTAGGTATCCAGTAGGATGGTTAGAAGTTGGTAAGGTTACTTTGATAGGTTCGAAGTTGGTATATGAGGCTTTGAAAAATGTTTGGCTTATTAGAGAAAGATTGAAAATGGCTCAAAGTTGACAGAAGTCCTATGTCGATATTAGAATAAGGGATTTTGAATTTAATGTTGATGATTAGGTCTACTTGAATATTTCTCGCATGAAGGGTGTCATGAGTTTTGGTAAGAAAGGGAAACTTAGTCCCCATTATGTGGGTCCTTATCAAGTTTTGAGACGGATAGGCAAGGTGGTTTATGAATTAGAGTTTTCCTCCGATTTATCATTGGTACACACGGTATTCCATGTGTCTTTATCGAAGAAGTGTATCAGTGATTTGACATTTATTGTACCATTTGAAAGTCGTGGTATTAATGAAAGTCTTTCATATGAAGAATTTCTGGTTGAAATCTTAGACTGGAAAGTTCAAAAGTTATGGAATAAAAGAGTTGCATCCATGAAGGTGTTGTGGAGGAATGAAATGGTAGAAAGTTCTACTTAGGAGGCCGAGTCTGATATGATGTCCCAATATCCTCTTCTCGTTGGCACCGCTCCTACTCTAGATCTATGTATTTAGTCCCTAATGGTTTATTCTTACCGATTAATGCACCTTAGTCATTCTCATGTTTTCATATGCATGCATGTATGTTTTGTGAAATGATGTTTTAAAGTATGTGTTAGCTTGGAAATGATTTTCTCCTAGTTTATGTGCATTTATATGATTGCCTTCATTTTGAGTTGTCAGATCTCTTCCCCTACCCTCTTTATGTTGCATTGAGTCCCATTCATGGATGACTATTCCTAAGGGGGAGATATTGTAACATGAGGATTTTGAAAAAGGGAAAAGATTGCATATATTAAGTTACTGGTTTAGGTCTACGAGACCAGTCTACAATTCATAGAATGTTCTACGAGTCGTAGACCAGTCTCGTAGAAAGTAGGAAATCAATTTTTGAAAATCAATTTTCAGTATTTCATCCTATGATTGACCAGGACAGTTCGTCAAATGATCTATGGGTCGTTGATGGGTTTTGTAGAAGCAATCCAGAGTTGATGAAAATTTTGGGTTAGAGTTGAGTTCACGATTTGGGTCTACGGACTGTAGGAAGTTCTATGGATCATAGAAGGGTCTCATCAATGTTGGGTAAATTTTAAGGTCCTAGTACTTGGTCTACGGTTGATCAGTACGGACCGTAGAAAGTTCTACATCCGTAGGTAGGACAGTTTTGATAGTTATTTCGTAAGGGCTTTTGCGTATTTTCCTATACGATTTATGCCTAAGCTATGTAGTATTGACTACTATACTAAGCCTATATAAAGACTTTAAGTCCTAAATCTACCAAATTTAAACTCATTCTCCTTATTTTTCAAAACCCAACAAAATTATCCTCCCAAATTCTTTCTCAAGTTAAGAAAGAAGAAGAAGAAGTTAGGGTTTCACTCTAACATCTTCAATTTACCATTTTTCTTGGTATTTGAGTATTAGTGTATCTGGGTATTCAAGTATGGAGTCCTTTCCTCCATGGGTCCCTAAGGTTTTCAATTCCTCAATTAATTTTCAATTGATCAAATTAGGGTTCTTCTTTCTCCATGGGTTCTATTCATTTATGATTCAATTGTTATTTTTCAATTTCTATTGTATGATTCAATGTAATTACGTGATATTGAGTTGAAATCATATGAACCCATGCATGATCCACAATTTTGACTATAAACATGTGAATAACTCATGAATCTATGAACTATGAATTTAAAAAGCTATGTGTGTCCTATGAAAATGATGTTTATGATGATAGGGTTCTTTTAGATGGAAGTATCAATTTTATTGTGAAAGGTTTTCTCACATACGAATATGATCTTGATTGTGAAAGGTATTTCTCACATATCACATTACTGAAAGGTTTTCTCATCTATGCTTGAATTGTGTTTTATGGAGCTATTCTATGTTTTTATTTTGATATGGATTGGTCTTTATAATTGTCTTTCCTATGTTATGATGATAATTGATTTTAATCTATTATTCCATTGGGATTTTTTTCATTAGCAACGAGATGCCTTTTAGGTGGAGGCTCAAATAAGGTAGTCTCTAGTAGCAACCTCTAGTCCCAAACTATGTGCCCCCATAGGATTGTCTTAAATGACCTAGTTAGTGGTTCCACCTTAGCAAAATATGAAGTGTACGGATAATACCTTGGAGAGTAGAATCCCATTCTTTTGGTATGAGAGATATACCAAATTCCTTGATATAGCTCCAATGGTCTTATTGTCGGTTAAAGCTAACATCCCACAAAATGAACATGTTTCTTTAAAGCTTTCTTATGTCTCTTATTTTAAATCCATTGACCTTATCTTATAATTCATATGATGTTTCTTCTTTAAGATTTCAAATGTTCAAATGTTTTCCATACAGTATATGTTTAAAGGATTCATGTTATCATAACTATTTTGATGCATATTGCCCCATATTTCGTACATTACATTTACTAATGCATACTTTTTTCCTAGATTGTCTCATTAATGTAGAGCCTGGCGCTCCTACCTCTCACACATCTTGCTAGTTGATCATTCCAGCTGATTGGAATAGTTGGTCATTCCTCATGTTCCAATGACCGAGGCATATTTACTTGCCTTATTTCTTTCTAGTTTTTGGATGATGTATGTGGTGTATGATTTACGTCTCAACCATTGTTATATTGTAGTAGATGGCTTGTCATGACTATGTAGACTTCCACTTATGTTAAACTCTTTTATGATATGAAAGTTGTCTTTTAAATCTATTTTCTATTTATCTTGTATGATGTATGGTAGGAGGCTTGTGTAGGGTCTCTCGGGGATCATATATGCCATGTCACACCTAGGGGTACTTTGAATCGTGACGATGCCCCCATAGGGGATCTTGGATAGTGGATCACATATAGATCTTGTGTGGTGACCATCTTAGGGTATAATACTTCGGTAAAACTGATTGTGTTAGATGTGGTGGATTTCAACTTGATTCTAGGCATGGATTAGTTGTCTCCTTATCATGCAGTCTTGGATTGCTTTTCGAAGACTATTACTTTGTGCAAGCCTAGTATTCCTTCGCTTGTATGGACCAGTGTTGATAGTCATATGCCAAGAGGTGTATTGATGATTTGTTTGATCAGTTTTAGGGTGCAACGTTGTTCTCTAAAATAGACTTGAGATCGGGCTACCACCAAATGAGGATTAGGGCAGAAGACATCTCTAAGAATTTCTTTAGGACTCACTTTGACCATCATGCTTTATAGTCATGTCTTTTGGGTTTACTAATGACCTAGAAGTGTTCATGGAGTTGATGAAACATGTGTTCAAGCTCTAGTTGGGCTCCTTCAAGGTAGTTTTTATCGATGAAATCTTGGTCTACTTAGGAAGTACAGAGCAACATGAATAGCATCTAAGGATTGTACTCAAGACCTTGCGAGATTAGTGGTTGTATACCAAATTCACTATGTGTGAGTTTTATTTTGAATATATAGTATTCTTGGGGTGCACAATGTGAATGATGAAATTATGGTGGATCTAACAAATATCGAGTATGTCTCTGGTTGGGCCAGGCCTACTTCTCCTATTGAGGATCGTAGTTTTGTATAGTTAGTGGGCTACTATAGATGGTTTGTAGAGGGATTTTCTTTGATTATGGAACCTTTGACTATATTGACCAAGCAGAATGTCCTTTTCCTGTGTTCTGATGAGTGTGAGGTTAGATTTCTGAAACTTAAAACCTTGTTGACTTCAGTGCCAAATCTAACTCTTCTTATTGAAGTATATGGTCTTACTATCTATTGTGATGCTTCCAATGTTGGCCTAGGTTTTATTTTTATGTAGCAGGGTAGAGTATTGTATATGTTTCGGGGCAGCAAAATCTTCATGAGAAGAACTACCCCACTCATGAATTGAAGTTGGTCATACTACTCTTCATGTTAAAGATTTGGAAGCACTACTTGTATGAGGTTCACTGTGAGGTATTCTTTAATCACCTAGTCGTTGGTACATATTCTACCATAGTGACCTTATATGAGGTAGCGCAGGTGGTAGAAGTTATTAATGATTCTAAAATTTTGATTTTTTTATCATCTGGACAAGGCTAACGTGGTAGCAGATGCCTTGAGCCGAAAGGCAGTAAATATGGGGAGTTTTTCTTTCTTATCCATGGAGGAGTGACCCTTGGCATCATATTTGTGTTCCTTGTCCAATAATATTTTCCTTGATGGAGCAGATTTGGGCACAACAGTTTGAGGACCCGAGGTTGAGGGTGATTTGAGATAAGGTTCTTAACGGCGAGGGTAGGAAGGAAACCTTAGATCCTGAGTATGTTTTGGGGATTGAGGGTCGTATTTCTGTTCTTAGAGTTGGAGATTTTGTTAGGTTGATTATGGAGGAGTCCCATTGTTCTAAATATTATATTCATCCAGTGCTGCAAAGATGTATCGTGGTATAAGGTAACACTACTGGTGGTATGGGATAGAAAGGAACATTGCTGCGTATATTGCTAGCTGATTGAACTGTCAGCAGGTGAAAAATGAGTACTAGAGTCCAGATGGTTTCACCGAGCAGCCACCCATTTCATAGTAGATGTAAAAGCACATATCCATGGACTTTGTAGTAGGATTGCCACGTTCTTTTTGGAGTTTTTGGTGCTATTTGGGTCATCATTGATTAATTGACCAAGATTTCTCACTTTATACGATTACGACTGCCTACAGTTTTGAGTGGTTGACTCAAATATACATTACGGATATTATTTGTTTGCATGGAGTGTCAGTGTATATCATTTCAGATCATGGTACTCAATTCACTCCATATTTTTAGAGGTCTATTTAAAGAGAGTTGAGTACTCGGATTTAGCTCAGCACAACTTTTCATCCTCCGATTGAAAGTCAGTTTCAGAGGACTATTTAGGTTTTGGAAGACATGCTATAGGCTTGTATTATTGATTACACATGTTATTGAGACCAATTCTCGGCATTTGTAGAGTTTGCATATAATAATTTCTACCATTTGATAAAATATATGACAATATTTAAGGCACTATATGGTAGAAGGTGCCAATCTCTGGTGGGATGGTTTGATACCTTTAAGGTTAGGCAATGGGGCAATGACTTGCTGTGTGATTCTATGGATAGTTTCTGTGTGATTTAGGAGTGACTCTATACGACAAAGAGTAGGTAGATAACCTATCCTGATTGGAGAGTTAAGGCTTTAGAGTTAATGGTTAGTGATCGGGTGTTTCTACGAGTATCTCCCATAAAGGGCGTGATGAGATTTGGGAAGAGGGGAAAGCCAAGCCCTAGGTTCATTGGCCCTTTTGAGATTATAAGGTATATAAGAGAGTTGATTTATGAGATAGACTTACCTCCAACTCTTTTAGGTGTTCAACCTGTGTTTCATGTCTCTATGTTGAGAATGTCTGTTCCAACGAGCCTCACATGCTCTAGTGGGATTTTGTTCAGCTTAATGAGTTGTTGCCATTCAAAGAGGAGCATGTGGCTATTCTAGATTAGCAGGTTAGGAGGTTGCGGTCTAAGGAGATAGTATCAATGATGGTTCAACGGAGGCACCATTTGGTCGAGGAGGCTACTTGGAAGACCGATCTTGAAATAGAGACTCACTATCCTTAATTTTTGTCAAACCTTCAGCTTACTTCATTTTCTTTAACTTTTGAAGACTAAAGTCCTTTTAATAGTGGATGTTGTAATAACCATAGTGGTTATTTATGTGTTTTTGCGTGCTTTTACTATTTTCCCCTTCTTGTAGCTTGGTTGTATCTTTTATCTTTTGTTGGGTTGGGTGGAATGTTTTCTGAGGTGGTTAGGAGATTTTTAGAAAGTTTTGCCCTTTATGAGGCTTTTGAAGTGAAATAATTGACTTTAGTCAAAATCAAGAGTATCTGATGTTGTATGAGATTTCTCATAGTTCCATTAGCTTCGGAAGGTCCATTTTGCTCTTCTAGGATAGTTGGTTTCCGCTTTTGAGGCCCTCATTTTGAGTTTGTACCATTAGGCATTTTAACTTTGTAATTTTGGCCAAAGATTTACTTCGGCCAACATTCTTGATAAATGCAATCATATGAGAATTTCCTCACCGCAGTTAGCTCTGAATGCTGAGTTTGGTCTAGAACGATCTTTGGTTTGGATCCCTAGGTGGTTGCGATGATTTTGCCATTTTTCATTTTGTTTGGTGTTAGCCTTGCAAGTGTTGATTTGTGTCAATATTCTAACGAGATGACCTTCGTTGGTCATTTTGTCAATTTCCTTGAGTCCAAAACGTCTGATTGAGAGGCATATATCACGGTGTTCTGAACAAATCTCGAGCCCCATCGGGAGATTTCTTCAACTTGGTGCATTGTTGATGCAATCCAGTTAGTGCAACACTATTTTCTTCTTTGCGTTCGCTGGCCCTTGGCTGCATTCATTATGTGTTGATTGTGTGGTCTCCTTGTTTGCGAATGGAGCTCCACATTTTCAAACTGTGGGCAGTTGAGAAGCTCTACATTCGTGGAGTGTGTAGTAATTGGCCTTCCTGTTTGTTGGCCTTCTGTCGCGTTTGCAAGTCAGTGATGTTGACCTATGCACTCGTGGACAAGGCTCTGCATTTGCGAAGAGTAAAATCCACAGAAACGGATCTTAAGTTATCAAAATTTAGACTAGATTGAGCTCATTTTATTCGACCGTCCCACTCCACAAGGTATGTAAAGGCTTTTGTGTTATTTTCATCTAAAGTTGCATTTGTACCATTTATATCACGTTGGTTCAATTGAGAAAGATATAGTATGGTTATCCATATGCTTAAAAAATAATGGGTTACCTAATTACCTATAGGAGCTGTAGCATTTCCAAGAACATCTTATTAGGAGGATGTAACCAACTCTTGAGTTTTATATTTCCTCCATATTTATAGGATATATTCCTATAGAGGACACTCATTCTTACTCTGTGATATACATAGAATTTTCAGTGTTACACATGTACTCAAAATTGATGTTGTTGAACCAGTTTCTTTTTGTTGGAAGAATGCAGTGGCACAATCTGATAGGTGCATGTATCAGTGCAATAGTGTTACTAGAGAGGTACCTAATTGGCTGATAAAGCCCAAATTCTCACTATATATCATCCCAAATATGTTAACAGTTGGCTTTTTATATGTTATGTGCCAACCACCCTGAATAAGTACTAATATCATTTGTATTCTTTTCATGGTTATAAAACTTAGGGATAAGTCTGCTAATTGCTGGAAATGATATATGTATGGTAGTTCCTACTATGATCTATATTTTGGCTATAGAGGATTAGTATGTGACTAAAGGGTAAGGTTAATAAAAGGAAAAACGATTGGTTAGACCTACATTGTGATTAGTTAGGTTGTACATAGTGGGATTAGAGTACATGAAGCTACTAGTTTTGATTAAAAGGTACTTGTTAGATAGGAAGCATGTGAGAATGAAGCTTGAATGAAACGGGTCGAATATGTACGTAGAGCTTCTAGTTAGTTAGAGATGTTATATGTAAAATCCCCTAAACATAGGAGTAGGGGGATATGAGGATGTTATAGAAGAGTGAGATAGGTGGTTATGAAAAAGTGATTGCTACGTGTCTGAGGCAAGAATAAGGTATCAACTCTTCAACCCTAACGAGTTATAAAGGCACATCCGGGAGCAACTTTGTGAACCTTTTTTAGACAGAAAAGTCATTTTAGTATTGATTCAAGTCTTGATATTTGGTCTTGATAACAACAAGAAAAAAAGGGGGAATAGAAAGGTCACCTAGATAGAAGATACATGGACCTAGTTCATGTACATCATTAGTACAAAAGAGAAGTAGAGCATTATACACATGTATAGACTTCCATCAAATTGAATAGAGCTACTACATGATTCATTTAGTATATGTCTGCAGTAATTCACCAATCATAGTCCAATTAAGGGGGAGGAAAAAGTGATCATATGCTAGTTGTTCTTATTTGCTATCTTTCATGGGAAAAGAGTCAGAGCACCCTCACTTGTTATAAAAAAGAGAGCCAATCTATATGTATGGCAAGACCTATCTAGTTAAGCCCAAAGTGGCTAACTCTAAGACGTTATGAATCATGATATAACTTTATAGGTACCTGAAATTAGAGTTTATGTTTTATGGTGAGTTCAAGTTTCACTATTTATTTTCTATTTTGACCTTTAAAAGGACCCAGACATTGAGTGTGATGTAACACATGACAGTAGCAAAGGTAAAGTTGACCTCGGCCTCCTACTCCAAAAGATGAACTATTGAGGATTTTTTTCTCTATCTTAACTGTAGTATTTATATTGACCTAGAAGGAAGCCAAGTTCCAATAGTAGAACACATATAAGAATTCTTAGGAGATTGAAAAGAGTAGATGGGGGAAATCAATTGTATGTGCTTTGAGGTGAGTAAGGAATATGAGCAGAACTATCCCACCGTGATTTAATGCTTAAGACAGTGTGTTTTACCTTAATATGGTAGAGTGGTTCTATAGGATATCTCGTAGTTTCTAAAGATGGTTTGTTATATAATTATACATGCTACATGTTCTATAACTTATCTATTTGTATGACATTTGCCCTTTGTGGATTGTTTTCTCATATGTTACCTAATGTCATAGAATGTTTGCATGTACGTGTTATCTGCTTCAGAGCACCCTTGTTTGTTGCTATATGTTTTCTTAGGACCTTTCCCTACATGTTATTTGGTGCACTAGTTACTTCACACATGTCATTTGTCCATATTGTGTGGGTACTGCATGCTAATTGATCATATTCTATGGGAAAAATTATTTCTCGTGGGTTATATGAATCACATATCACTTGTTTACATGTCATATGCATCATAAACCATTTCTATATATATTGCATGCCGCGTAGCCTACTTGCTTAAACTTTACAGCCCTTGTAGCTTTTCTGGCCATGTGTCATGTGCTCAGTTGCTCATATTTTATATATGTACTTATTGACATGTTAGTCCTCCTATCTATGCGATATAACGCACTTGCTCAATGTGATTTGTGTTCCGTAGTTCATTTTGTTATATGTTTACATGTCTTATAGTCTACTTGCTTGCGTATAATATATTTTGTAGCTTTAGTACTCATGCATCATGTAATCATCTAGTCCATTTGCTACATGCCTTATATAGTTCAATCTCTCACACGCTACTCTATAGTTAATATGCACACGTACACCACTTATTTCTATAGCTTAATGTCTGTATATTATGCACTCCCTTTTGTGCTAGTCTGCATATGTGTCATACCCAATGTGACTTATTTATCCGTATACAATGTCCATCTGTGCTTATTGACTTCAATTTTGAACATTTTGGGAAAATGTTTCCTTGTATCATTATGTGGTGAAGATTTTGACCAGAAAAGGTTGGAAATATATGTAAATTTTATCACAACCATAGATAAATAACTTAGCATAATCCCTTATCCGAAGTTGTGGCATAAAACATTAGAGTTTATATTAGCAGGTATGCGTTCTTATAAGACTTACCTTTGAAAAGTGTCATAATATAAAGGAGAAGGGAAAGTAGATCCCCGATAGGTTAGGCCTATGATTTTATGTGTCTGTTCTATATAATTGTTTTGGGAGATACTATAGTTATTCTTGATTGTTAAGGTCCGGAAGCTAAGCACAAAAGGTGTAACCTCCACTGAAGTATTGTGAAAGGACTAGAAATTACATAACATACTTGGGAATAGAAGATGGTAGAGATCCTAAATACACCTCCTCATTATAAACATCAACATAAGGATCTGAGATCATGTGGTCCACTTACATAATCATAAGTCCTAGTAGCATTTGTTCATTTGATATGTCATTTTCATGTCTTGTGTTTAGGTATATTAAATTCCTTATTTGTATGAGTTCTACTTGTGTATCTTCAGTGAATTACATGGTCAATAAAGGGTTTTAATGTGTCATATATTTATTTCATGAACCATATCTATTGAGATGTCATGTGAGACTTGTCTATACGTGTTTTAGGTTAGTCTATAGATTTTCGATAGTCCTATTTACAAAGGAAACTCTCGCAGATCTCCAATTGAAATTCAAAGATTAACAAAACTATCAACTACACCTATCATTCGAGAACGAATGATCATAAGGGGGACGGGGGGAGGATGTAACACCCCGTATTCTACATGTACTAGTTCTATTTATATGACGCTTATAAGCTGCCTTGTGGTATAGTTATGGACTCGGTTTCCTATGTGACTAGTGACAATACAATTGGTTTAAAGTGAGATAGTGAAAGGTGGTATTTGATGTAAAATTCAAGGTGGTCAACTGTGTGTTAGTCTTATGGTCTTGGAAAGAAACTAAGATTGAAAATATGGTGTAAATTAAGTGTTGACACCCAATTTTGGCCTAATATTTTCAAAATTTTACAAATTTTAAGTTTTACTTATTTAATAGTTCAAAATAATTTTTTTATAATTTTAAATAAGTTTATCGATAACTATCCTTATTTATCAAAAAATAGGATTTTTCTTTTATCAGTTAATCTTAAAATTGCATTTTTACATGTCATTAGTTACGTTCATTATATTTTTTTATATTCATTTTATTTGTTACATTTGATAATATTTATTTTGATATTTTACACAGTCTAGAAATTCATTCAAATATAGATATTTTACTTGATTGATAATTTTGGGTGACAATCCCAAGCCCACAATTGAGCCCATTTAACATTTATTTCCTATATAAGTTTTGGTTAGGTTAAAAAATAGGGGGTGGTGAATTATTTTTTGAGAAGGGGATGAAAACTTTTCAAAATAGAAAAACCCTAAAAGTTTCTCCTCCTACTTTTTGGCACAAAAAACAGCTGCAACCCAACAACCCATTTTATCCGGCAAACAACAACAACCCTCACCCGTTCTTCTCATCACCAACAGCCCCCAAAACCCTGTTCGTTTTCTTCTTTTTACGGTGAAATAGTCACCGGAAACGACCCCTTTCCCCCTTTCTCCTTCTCCAGCTAAAACAACTACCAAACAACCCCCCTAAACAACCTCCAAACCAACCCACAAAACCCCAACTCAACCACACCCCTTTTCGTTTTATCCGATAATAACAACAAACCCATCTAGAACCATCGGAGCAACGAGCTCCAAGCTCAGGCCAGTGGCGCCGCGAACAGACAGTAGCTCTGGCGAGGAGTTTCAAACTCCGATGAACCGGAGCCAATAAAATGGTGCTCTATCCCTATCCTTTTTCCCCTTTTACGAATTTTTTTTTTCTCCTGTTTTGCTGGTGGAACGTTGTTGTCCCAACGAGGTTTAAAGCTCCGACGCACAAAATATGACCTTGCTGAATCGGAGAAACGCACACCATCCTTCATCGCCATCAGATCTCCATAAATCGGAGCTTCAGTGTATATTTCTCCATTCTTTTCCTCATCAATGTGTAGGTAATCATTTTTATTCAAATAACTCATTAAGTTAGATATTAGTTTACCTTTGTTACAATCAGTGCTTTGAGTTTTCCAACAAGGTTTTCATTATTTTTGTTTAGTTTTTGGCTACTGTTTTACCTATTCTTTATTAACTTGTTTTATTTGTGGATCATATTTTTATATTAAGTGATTAGCTTATAGCTCTTTATTTTATTTATTATGAAGTGATATATACAAGTGTTTAGATAACTTTATTAATTAAATATAAATTGAGTTGTTGATATACACATATGTGGTTGTCTTATTTTTTTATTTTTTTTCTTCTTCATTTGTTCACGACTTTGAATTTGTTCTTTTTTTTTTACCGCACCTTTCTAATTTTTTCATATGTGATTGTTATGAGTTTATTAAATTGGTTGATTCATGTTCTAAGAAGTTACAGAAAGTACATTACTACATTAATATTATTTAATTATTATTGTTTTGTTATGTATTTAACAGTTTGGTGGTTGTTGTTGTTATTATTATTATTATTATTATTATT
>NW_006238927.1:5163816-5165672 GCF_000226075.1 Solanum tuberosum | reverse complement strand
TTTTTTTTTTCATTCGTCCTATCGATGGACATACATTCAAAATCCTACCGATGGATCTTTTTTTTTTCATTCGTCCTATCGATGGACATACATTCAAAATCCTACCGATGGATCTTTTTTTTTTCATTCGTCCTATCGATGGACATACATTCAAAATCCTACCGATGGATCTTTTTTTTTTCATTCGTCCTATCGATGGACATACATTCAAAATCCTACTGATGGATCATTATTTTCATATCCCATGGATCTATTAAAAATCCTACCGATGGATTATCTTTTTTCATTCGTCCTACCGATGGACATACATTCAAAATCCTACCGATGGATCATCTTTTTTTCATTCATCCTACCGATGGACACACATTCAAAATCTTACCGATGGATCATATTTTTTCATTAGTCCTACTGATTGACATACATTCAAAATCCTACCGATTGATCATCTTTTTTCATTCGTCCTACCGATGGACATACATTAAAAATCCTACCGATGGATAATTTTTTTTCATTCGTCCTACCGATGGACACAAATTCAAAATCCTACCGATGGATCATCTCTTTTCATTCGTCCTACCGATGGACATACATTCAAAATCCTACCGATGGATCTTTTTTTTTTCATTCGTCCTATCGATGGACACACATTAAAAATCCTACTGATGAATCATCTTTTTTTATTCGTCCTACCGATATACATGCATTAAAAAATCCTATCGATGGATTATCTTTTTTTATTCGTCCTACCGATGGACACACATTCAAAATCCTACCGATGGATCATCTTTTTTCATTCGTCCTACCAATGGACATACATTCAAAATTCTACCGATGGATTTTTTTTCATTCGTCCTATCAATGGACACACATTCAAAATCCTCTCGATGGATCATCTTTGTTCATTCGTCCTACCGATTGACATACATTCAAAATCCTACCTATGGATCATCTTTTTTTATTCGTCCTACCGATGGACATACATTCAAAATACTACCGATGAATCATCATTTTCATTCGTCCTACCGATGGACATACACTCAAAATCCTACCGATGGATCATCTTTTTTATTCGTCCTACTGATTGACATACATTAAAAAATCTTACCGATGGATCATCTTTTTTTATTCGTCCTACCGATATACATGCATTAATGATGGACACATTTTCAAAATCCTACTGATGGATCATCTTTTTTATTCGTCCTACTGATTGACATACATTAAAAAATCTTACCGATGGATCATCTTTTTTTATTCGTCCTACCGAAGGACACACATTCAAAATCCTACCGATGGATCATCTTTTTTATTCGTCCTACTGATTGACATACATTAAAAAATCTTACCGATGGATCATCTTTTTTTATTCGTCCTACCGATGGACATACATTCAAAATCCTATCAATGGATCATGTTTTTTAATTCGTCCTATCGATGGACATACATTCAAAATCCTACCGATGGATCATCTTTTTTATTCGTCCTACGCTACCGATGGATCATCATCTTCATTTGTCCTACCATTGGACATGCATTTTTATCCTACCAACGGATCATCTTCATTTGTTGTATCGTAAGAGATGCTACCTTTTTCCCTATAATTTTGTCTCTACTAATGAGTTTCATCTTTATTTTATTGAGAGCATCCAAGAGTATGCATTCTCAGTTGAGCCACAAGTGCGAACTATTTCAACAAGGACGCAACACAGCGTGGAACCTTTGGGAGGCAAGTTCGGGGTCGACTTCCACCATATTCCAACCGTACTTTTATATAATGGTCATGTGTTCGGCCAAAATTGGGTTTGTCAATTTTCGTTGTCTATGATTTCTTTCATCAATCATATCCAACGAAAGGG
>NW_006238927.1:5157154-5163549 GCF_000226075.1 Solanum tuberosum | reverse complement strand
ATTCATTTTATTTGTTACATTTGTTAATATTTATTTTGATATTTTACACAATCTAGAAATTCATTCAAATACAGATATTTTACTTGATCGATAATTTTGGGCGACAATCCCAAGCCCACAATTGAGCCCATTTAACAATTATTTCCTATATAAGTTTTGGTTAGGTTAAAAAATAGGGGGTGGTGAATTATTTTTTGAGAAGGGGTTGAAAACTTTTCAAAATAGAAAAACCCTAAAAGTTTCCCCTCCTACTTTTTGGCACAAAAAAACAGCCGCCACCCAACAACCCATTTTATCCGGCAAACAACAACAACCCTCACCCGTTCTTCTCATAACCAACAGCACCCAAAACCCTGTTCGTTTTCTTCTTTTTTTCGGTGAAATAGTCACCCGAAACGACCCCTTTCCCCCTTTCTCCTTCTCCAGCTAAAACAACTACCAAACAACCCCCCTAACAGACTCCAAACCAACCCACAAAACCCCAACTCAACCACACCCCTTTTTCATTTTTATCTGATACCAACAACAAACCCATCTAGAACCATCGGAGCAACGAGCTCCGAGCTCACGCCAGCGGCGCCGCGAACGGACAGTAGCTCCGGCGAGGAGTTTCAAACTCCGATGAACCGGAACCAATAAAATGGTGCTCTGTCCCTATCCTTTTTCCCCTTTTACAATTATTAATATTTTTTCTCTAGTTATGCAGGTGGAACGTTGTTGTCCCAACGAGCTTTAAAGCTCCGACCTACAAAATATGACCTTGTTGCATCAGAGAAACGCACACCATCCTTCATCGCCATCAGATCTCCATAAATCGGAGCTTCAGAGTATATTTCTCCCTTCTTTTCCTCATCAATGTGTAGGTAATCATTTTAATTCAAATAACTCATTAAGTTAGATATTAGTTTACCTTTGTTATAATCACTGCTTTGAGTTTTCCAACAAGGTTTTCATTATTTTTGTTTAGTTTTTGGCTACTGTTTTACCTATTCCTTATTAATTTGTTTTATTTGTGGATCATATTATTATATTAAGTGATTAGCTTATAGCTCTTTATTTTATTTATTATGAAGTGATATATACAAGTGTTTAGATAACTTGATTAATTAAATATAAGTTGAGTTGTTGATATACACATATGTGGTTATCTTATTTTTTTAAATTTTTTTTTCTTCATTTGTTCACGACTTTTAATTTGTTCTTCTTCTTTTTTTAGCGCACCTTTCTAATTTTTTCATATGTGATTGTTATGAATTTATTAAATTGGTTGATTCATTTTCTAAGAAGTTACAGAAATTACGTTACTACATTAATATTATTTAATTATTATTGTTTTGTTATGTTGTTAAAAATTTGGTGGTTGTTGTTGTTATTATTATTATTATTATTATTATTTTGTTAGGTTCTTATAGTTTGGATGGTTGTATTTTATCTTATATTGTCATTTAGTTAGTTTCATTTTATTTTATGTCGAAATTCTATTAAAATTGGCCCATGAAAAAATCTCTCCGTCGGTTTTGGAGGCCTCCACATTTTAAAAGACGGAAATTTAGTATAAGTTTATATGAGTTTTATGTTAAAATTGGACGATGAAGAAATTATCGTCGATTTCCAAGGCATTCCATGTTAATAAGACGAGTTTTATTTTTAAGTTATTATTTGAGTTATTTATTCATATTTATATTTCTTTAGTACTAACACTTTTACTAAGTGTCTTTATAGGTACACGAAGCTATTTTCCATTTAAGCTATTCGAAATGTAGTTTGAATTATAACTTTTATTTGTTATTGTTCCTTATTATTGTTTTATTTTATTATTTGTGTATATTACTTGTTTATTATAATTGTATATTTACTTTTCTCTCTTCCTCAATTTGAAAAAGTGAATTCAATCGGGACTCACATTTGTGAATTTCGAAGGATGCCTAACACCTTCCCTTCGAAATAACTTGAAACCCTTACCTAGAATCTAATGGTTTCGTAGAAAATTTAATTGGTTTCCTAGTTTTTCCTAAAATTAGGTGGTGACTCCTTTAAAATTCTTATTTTCTTAAAATTCTTTTAAAATTGAATCAATTGTTTATTTTTTGAGTCACCGTGATGTTTCGCCCTATTTGAATAGAGTAGGGATGTAAACAGAATGACGACTCCACTGGGGATATAGAGGTTCTAACCATTATGAGTTCATTTTTTCAAATTGAGGAGACTTTTCTTTTATTGTTTTATATCTTGTATCTTCTATATTTTGTTAATTATTTGTATATTGTACTTATTGTTTATATAATTGTATGTATATTGTCATTGCATTTTATGGCATAATTTTCCGTCAAATGACAAATAGAATGCATTAGGACAAAGGCGGTTACGTGGTTTTCCACAACTGCCCTTCAGAAAAGCACCTTCGAATTCTTTTGAAGTGATAAACGAATAGTTGGCTTGTGGTCATCCAACGTCGTTTATTATACTTCACCCTGTAGTTTGTCCGACTCAGGTAACCGGGTCTTTTCTAAACCACTCTTAGTCAACTAGTGTAGAGCTGAACCAAAACCTCGTATTTAGCGCATTTCCTTGAGATGACACAATACTCAAGGCACATTTGTATAAGACATGCATTCATTGTCTGTATGTTATGTGATATACCTGTTTTACGTGAATATGTTGTATGATAGTTCATTATTTCAAAGTTTTCTTAAGAGCTTCATGGACATAAATATCTAGTCACTGTCAAGTCACTTTTACCTTTCGAGTTGTTTTTGAAAAGCTTGAAGGTTATTGCTCGTTCGGAGCGACAAGGGACAAGAGAACTCGTGGAAAATGAGTCTTTGGATTTCACAAGACAATAATGACCCGTCGAAAAGACAAATCAGGGGAGTCTTTGACTATAAAGTCCCACTCATTTATTTTTTATTATTTTGCATGTTGGCCTTGCTTTCACACATTTCTCATATTTTTGCAGGAAAACCATCCCCGACTGTCGTCGGGGATGGTCATAACAATGCCTGGTTCTCGTGAATAATTGGAAGATACAGTTCTAAGAAACATCCAAAAAAATATACAACAAGTAGTTACTGTAAAAAAAACGGGATGCAACATTCAACAGGTAGTACAAAGGTTGACAGTTAAAGAGGATACAAGGAATCGCTCCGAATTTGTCTAAATTTTGAAATTGTTTTATGCCATATCTAAACACGCTAACTTGATTCTCATCTCGGTGAGATACGTAGGCAACCCTTTTTGGGTTCGATATTCATTCTTTTAAATTAAAAAAAAAATTCAAATAGTTTGTGCACATTTTCAAAAACATATCTGAACGAACTACGCGAACTTGATTCTCATCTCGGTGAGATACGTAGGCAACCCTTATTGGGTTCGGTATTAATTCTTTTAAATTTAAAAAAAAATAAAAAATGATTCAAATAGTTTGTGTGCATATGTTCAAAGTCATATCTGCACGAACTACGTGAACCTGATTCTCATCTCGGTGAGATACATAGGCAATCCTTTTTAGGTTCGGTATTCATTCTTCTAAGTTCAAAAGAAATAAAAAATATATCAAATAGTTTGTGCATATATTCAAAGACATATCTGCATGAACTACGCGCACCTGATTATTATCTCGATGAGATACGTAGGCAGCCCTTCTTGGATTCGGTATTCATTCTTTCAAAAAATGTGTATATATCGTAAGAGTCATGTCTTCAACTCAGTTGGGACCAATGCAGTTAGGAGCATGTAAATATATTTAGTATGATGGAGGGGACTGACTTTGTGGTAAACTATAGACTCTTTTGGTACCTCTCATTTCTACTTTTGTGATGCTTGAAAATTCTCTTGCATGCATTCAAGATAAGAATAAAACCAACCTCAGGCTTTCATATTCATTGTGTTGTGAGCTTTTATATCAAAATTCAATTGCATCGCCCTGTTGATCTAGAACTTGGCTTGAATGTTTATCGAGGCAAAATCTTGAGTTATGTTTGGTTTGGGAAAGGATCGTAGGCTTTCTTTGAGCCGATTGTGCCTTTCAAAGCCTACCAAATGACATTAATCCCTAGTTTTCCCCACTTTGATTGTGAAACCTTTTCTTTGGACAACCACATTCTAGCCATTACCCTTCTGAGTGCTTACATGCACTATCCCTCTTTTGGACCAACCTTCTTGAGCGCACCAAAGATGTGCAAATTATAAGTGAAGGTCAGAGTTTGAAGTTGTCAAAGACAAAATATACAAAGTCTCCCAAAGTCGAGGAAGCAAAAAATGACTTCTAGAAAAAGAAAAATAAAAGAGGGTTGAAAGAAATAAAAAAAGGGACAAAAACACCCTTACAAGGTCAATGAAAGACGAGAAGGACAAAAAAAACTCCAACAAAAGAGAAGAAAACTTCAAAACAAAGGCGAGAAAAAGCAAAAGCTCCAACAAATAAGAATTCAAAAGAAGTCGAAAAAAGAAAAAAAAAACAGGGGGCAATAAAGAGGATCAGACGCTAATGGTATATCAATCATCAAAAATACAAATTCACTGTGACGCTCAAGAAGGAATTAAGTCACTCTTATCCCAAATAAATATCCTACCCGTCCCTAAGCCTACATTACAAGCCAATAACAAGTCCTACATGATCTCATTCCAACTGTTCTTACATTAGTGGAAATTTACATAAGGGCCAAGCATATGGTATCACAGTTGCATTCATTGAACATTCTTGTGAGTGTGAGTGCACTTCAAAAAATGTCCTCAAATAATATGCTTCAAATATGTGTGAAATATGACTTTCTTTTTGTGAGGGCACTTGAAACATAGGGATTGATACAATTCAAATCTTTGTTTGAAGAAAGATGAATAAATCTTGTTGATACTTAAGTATGTTTGAGGTACCACTTGAAGCTGTGAGAGTTACCTTGAATTCAATCTAAGTTAAAAAATAAAAATAAAAAAATTACATGCGATCCTAACTCCTGGTACCAATTGTGGTCAAGATTTGACTGTCACTTTATATTACTTATATTTCAAAAAAAAAAAAAGGAGTGAGCTAGCACCCACACTTTAATATTTTTCCAAAGCATTTTTTTTAAAAGATTTTTTCTATTAAAAAAAAAGACTTTGTCCTTCCTGTTTGGGTTATTCATTGTAAAAAGTGTCATTAGGCTAATCTTGTCAGTGTGAGACACATATTTTACTTCATTGGATTGTCCGTCCAAAAAATGTGATATATCTTGTCTTTAAGCTTTGTATATCGTAGGGAATATTATTTTACTATTTCATCATGTTCATATTGTACATTTTCTACTGATGATCTATCTCAAATTCTTTGCAGTATTCATCATTTACAGGATTGGAACTATATTTGACCGGATTCCTGGCTTAACAGGATATGTAGGCGCTACGACAGCTCGATCATGTACCCATTGTGATTTTCTCTCCTTGAAATAAACACTGGACATAAATTTTGAGAATATCTCAAAAATTCACAATAAAGGTGCTATCTCCAGCAAGTCAATATTGGAGATCATTTTGAGATTTGCTAAAAGTTCTCACTGGGATAGAATTTTTGAGGAAGACCTCAAAAATTCCAACAAGTACTGTCAAAAGCTTGATAGTCAACTTCAAATGATCCATCATCGCTTGAAGTTCAAAGTCAACTTGCAAATCTCCAGCATTGTCATGGTGATCCAGCAACTCCTAGTACAAATCTCCAATAAGACATGAGTCGCAATAAACACAAAATGGTCAAGAGTAAAATGTTGATTTCTCACATGTGTCAAACTGATCAGGCATTTTGTACACATTTTCTTTTAAACAATCATTTCTCAAGGTTTCTTGACTAAGTCGTTAGCTAAGGCGACATTGTGTCTACTAATTGTTCCTTTTCAAGTACAGGAACAGGTGAAAACATTAATGCGATGACATTTTCAAGACAATCATTGAGCCATCCACTTCGTTACAGTTGGATAATCATCGAGCCGTCTACCTCGTTACAGTGGACAATCATCAAGTCATCCATCATTTGCATTTTTCATTGCATTTTCATTCGCCGAGAAGGCCATTGCATTTAAGTCGCATCTATTCGGAGGTGAAGGATGCGCACCATATCTATTCAACGTTCAAGTCGAAGGAACTTGCGTTGAAGATATTTGCATTTAAGTCGCATCTATTCGGAGCTGAAGGATGCGCACCATATCTTTTCAACGTTCAAGTCGAAGGACACTTGCGTTGAAATGTATTTGCGTTTAAGTCGCATCTATTCGGAGGTTAAAGATGCGCACCTTATCTATTCCACGTTCAAGTCGGAGGAGACTTGCGTTAAAAGATTTTTGCATTTAAGGCGCATCTATTCGGAGGTGAAGGATGTGCACCCTATCTATTCAGCGTTCAAGTCGGTGGAAACTTGCGTTGAAAGA
>NW_006238927.1:5143075-5153696 GCF_000226075.1 Solanum tuberosum | reverse complement strand
TCTCATGTTAATAAGACGGATGTTTATTTTTAAGTTATTGTTTAATTCATTTATTTTTAATTATATTTCTTTAGTACTAACACTTTTACTAAGTGTCTTTACAGGTACACGAAGCTGTTTTCCATTTAAGCTATTCGAAACGGAGTTTGAATTATAACTTTTATTTGTTTTTGTTCCTTATTGTTGTTTTATTTTATTATTTGTGTATATTACTTGTTTATTATACTTGTATATTTACTTTTATCTCTTCCTCAATTTGAAAAAGTGAATTCAATCGAGACCCACATTTGTGGATTTCGAAGGATACCTAATACCTTCCCTTCGAAATAACTTGAATCCCTTACCTAGAATCTAATGGTTTCGTAGAAAATTTAATTGGTTTCCTAGTTTTTCCTAAAATTAGGTGGTGACTCCTTTAAAATTCTTATTTTCTTAAAATTCTTTTAAAATTGAATCAATTGTTTATTTTTTGAGTCACCGCAATGTTTCGCCCTATTTTAATAGAGTAGGTTAATAAACAATAAGTGAGGTGCTTGCTTGACTAAACTAAGCTAGTAGGTGGCAATTAGGTGATGCACCTACTTAGAATTAGTGGACTGCATTTTAAGTGACAAGGGCAAGTAGGTGATGCACCAACTTAGAATTAGTGCACTACATTTTAAGTGAAAAGGTCAAGTAGGTGATGCACCTACTTAGAATTAGTGGACTGCATTTTAAGTGACAAGGGCAAGTAGGTGATGACACCAACTTAGAATTAGTGCACTACATTTTAAGTGAAAAGGTCAAGTAGGTGATGCACCTACTTAGAATTAGTGGACTGAATTTTAAGTGAAAAGGGCAAGTTGGTGATCCACCTCTTAAAAAACTTGTGGCAGAAATTAAGGAGGTGATGCACCTTCTTGCTTAAAGTAAAGGACCATATTATTTCTCCAATTTGTTATGTGAAAACGTCTAGAAGGGACCTCTAAAGGACTCAAGATTATCACATCTCCTTCATCACTTATTCTCTAGAAAATTACTCCCAAGGAAAGCCATAAAAGCTCTAAGTGTTCTAGTCTACAGCTTCACCATTATAATCTGAAGCAAACCCTTTCTTTATAAAGTCCAAGTTGGTAGAACATCTCCCATCTTTAGGAATTCAAGTGAATAATCTGATTTAACATCAAGGTAAGGGGGAGAGGACAACCTAAACCTTGAAGAATCCAAGTCTTAGTAAGTGAGGTTTCTGTCCAGCAATGCAAGCTATGGAAATTTTCATCCCTCTCTTGTTCTTGCATTGTTTGTAATATTTGCATGTGTTAATGAACTAAGTAGAGTTGTCTCTCTATGGTGTGAGCTTGGTAAATGTTCAGGAAGGATGTGCTGGTTGGGAAAATCACGGAGTGGAGTCTCTTTCAATTTTGATTGTGAGCTCGTTTTGAGCATCTTAAATGTAATGTTAGTTAGAACTCATGGGATGTTGATCGGAAGCCGTCAGTTCATATTGCTACTTCCACATTGTTATGCTTAGGGACTTTTTTATGTATCGTAAAATAAAGGGGTGTGGCTGGATATATGCAGATAAGTCATTGGAACTGGTTAGAGGATAGAACATTGAAAGTGTAGTGATACACCACTTAATTGAGTGTTGCATGAGCTTACTTCATGCCATCCCGTTGTATACTATTTACTAAATGTTATGAAGCCCGAGGAGTTTCGGAGGACCTTATAAGAAGGTTTTATAGTATATGAAAAACATTATAGGAGAATGGGTGGGAAGAACACCCTTGATGGGATCAATTGTAGATTTTACTGCCAATTACTGTTTTTGGTCTGATCAAGTAGCCCAAACTTGTTGATCAGCTACTAATGCTAGTTTTATTATTTACTCCATTGTAGATAAATAATTTGAAAGGAAGACGGTTAACTCATTGTAATATCCAAAGTTGTGCAGCAAGGTATGTAAGGCTATTCAATTTCCTATTTCTTTGGCATGAATCCAACACTTGTATTACAAAGTAAACTTTCTAAGTGCCCTTGGCAGTGACTGATCCATAGTGGCAGTATAAGATCACCAATATAGCTAATTATCTCATTCCTACACCCTAGAGTGTTAAAGTGAGTACTCTAATATGATTTTATTACTAGATATACGTGCTTACTGTACCAAGTATCAACATGCAGGGTTTAAACTTGTTTCATCGTCAAAGTGCTAACCCTTGGCACGTATTCCTTGTTTATAAATCAAAATGATCCTAGATTACACATGGTACGTATCTTTATATGTTGGATACACAATTTGTTCATATCTGGCCAACTTGCTTCAATTGTCTACTCCATCATATAAGTCATTTTTTCAAGTGTTGATATTTTCCCTTTATTGGTTATCACTCCCATTATGTTAGAGTATAATGTTACCTCACAAGATCTCTACTTGCTATATTGTACATTTTATATGTACATACTTGGAATATGTATATGTCCCTAAGTTGAATCTGCCCACGTGCTTCCTTGGTTCCACATTCATGTATACCTTGTATTTTATATTAGTTAGTAAGTATTTGGCTATCATATAGAGTTCATATCTCTTGGTTGAATACTAAATGTCTTCACTTGATATGTGCTTCAATTTGAGATGTCAAAATGCTTATTGAGTCATATAAGCTCCTAATTATTACTTTGGTGTCACAATTGCTTCCTATGTGATTTTTATTATCTTAAGTCCATATTCATACGTCTCGTACTATATTTTACTGTCACAAAGTTGAATAACGCTATGACCACCAAAACAACAATCTCAAAAGAGTTGTGAACACATCAAAAGAACAATCTCAAATATTAAAGAGGCAAGGTAAAATGAATCTATATAATTATGGGTGGTAGCCCAAGGGTTAAAATACATAGCATCGGCTGATCCTAATTCTAATAATTAAGTACTGATGTTTACGTAATCAAGACACAACTTCCAATTCAAGTGTCTACGATCGTACAATAGTAATATAACTCAACCGAATGGGTTAGGGCCGAGTCCCAAGAGAGCGATTTCTGAGAATTAAGAGTTAAGCGCGAATATGCTAGAGTTAACCATAGCTAAAGACAATATCGAGAAAAACATAATAAATTAAGGGGTTGACAGGAATGTCAATTATCAATGAGGGGTTTTATTCAATTAATGAACAAAAACAGCGAAAATAAAAAGATGTGAATTAGGGAGACGAAATTCTTAGTATGTGATAGGAATATGGGATAAACTACAAAATCGGGTAAATGTTATTGATAGTCAATTGCTGAACATTTGTAACTAGGCTAGACTTTAGTTGGGGTAAATTTTCTCTAGAGCAACTTACCCCAAATCAACTTGGTTTCTCTCGAACACCGAGTTTGCCGCTTTTAAGCACAGCCTCCGCCTTAACCCATTCACTCTCTCGAGCTGAATGTGTGGGAAAAGGCCTAGGATTCACTCTCTCGAACTGAACCCACGATGACCCAATAACCACCCGGCTATTGATTTAGTAGTCTTAGTTTTAAAACCTCTCTCTCGAGCAAGCCAATAACACTAAGATGAAATTGTATTTGCAACTACAATCTGATTAAGTTCAAATAGAACTACTAAACGAAATCACATTTAAACAGCAAATAGACTAACAATAAGCAATATCCAAAAGGAAATTTAACCCATATTCACAAAATCACACCCCAAGAATTGGGGTTTTAGATAGACATAGAAAAAAGGAAGAAAATGATACCAAATTGAAGTAACATCAACTGGGTATGATTTATATTCACTTCAATCGAGTCTAAGATGAAGAATCTTCAACACACACTTCCAATTTCTTGGAATTGGAAAGTCTTCAAAAGCTAAGCAAAATGTTCTCTACTTGAAAACTTAGAAAATAAAATGTCGTCTCTGAAATTGCATACTAAGATAAAAATTCAAACTAGTATTTGGAGTTTTCAAAAAATGTGATGCGAAGGATCACTCGGAGCAGTTAGTCAGGATCGCTGATGCACTCGGTGATATGCCCTTTGGTCTGCTTCATCGCCTTTTAGCTTTTGCCTTCAGCATCTTCGCGTTCTGGATCATTGGGCAATATAGTACTGCTTCGCAGAACTGTACGGCGACGCGCCGACTGCTCCTTTTCATCGGTGACTTGATCTTTTCCTTCAGGGCTCAACACACTGGAACTTTGGGGGAAGTTGAGGCCATTCAGCAACTCGCCGAATGCATTAGGCGATCCTCAGGCCTTCTTTTCGTCGTCTTTTCAACCATTTTGTTTCTTTTTGCCAAGTAGTGTCCATGCTTTGCCTCAAACTCCAAATACCTTAAACTTAACTATTTGCATCAGTTATTGAGACAAATTATGCATTTGAGGACACTAATTCTATTAAAATGAAGCTCCAAATGAGTCCAAATCGTGGACTCATCAACACCCCCAACTTAAACTTTTGCTTGTCCTCAAGTAAAACTCAAGTTCGGCAGTTCAAAAAGGTTGTCTCAAACAGTCCTACACAAGACTCAATCATGAATGCACACATAAGACTTAATTTACTCATGCGAAGATCAAATGTGCACTCAAAGTTTCAAGTTGTGACACACCATTATCAAAGAATCTCAAGCTCACCATACTTGCTTCAAATGCAAGTTCAAGCTCAACTAAAGTGTTCAAATGCCCTCACACAAAGAATGATTCCATATTCACACACAATGGTTCAAAAATTTAAAGTTATGAAATCAAATGCAATGCTCACAACACTATGTATGCTTTCACCCATAGGGTTGCCCGTATTTTCCAACAGACAATTGTTTCAGCTCACTCAAGATCAAAAAGGTCTTTTCAAGGCTTGTAATGGGGTTGAGTGTATAAGTATGGTCATTTAGGCTCAGTGACTTTCATCATCATGAAATGTGGTGCTCACAACACTTCCTTTCCTCTTCTTTCATCATTTTCTTTAGTGCTCATAAGTCATCCCATTATTCATTTTCCATGGATTGTTCGGAAACCCCATATCTTTTGTGCATTATTCCACAACTTTTTCATTCTTTTTCTTTTTCTTTCTTTTCTTTCCCTTCTTTTTTTTATATGGAAGGGTTCAATTGTTCTCAAAACCATGGGTTAAATGAGACTTTTCTTGCACTTCTTTACTTGCCTTCTCTTTTGACCACACCCCCAACAAAAGCCTAAGTTGGCTATTCAATCAACCATAAATCAAGAGGATTATGGGTAGTGGATTTAAGAAAGGTCATGTTTTCATCAAGTTTCTTCCAAAGAAGGGTAAGGCTCAAGGGGTGTTCAAAAGAGGTTCACACACTCACAAGGTAGGCCACAAAAGAGGTATTTGACAAATTGGTTCACACTTTTTAAAGTTGCCTAAGATCATTTCAAGAGTTAGCATCACTTTAGTCAACTAGACCAATAGGAAAATTCTAGGTGTTATCATGCATGGTTCACATTAAGCTCATCACACAAGGCATTGACACCAAGGTCAAACAAGACTCCACACGTTCACTAGTGTGCAACGATTATCACAAGAGACTCGATTCGATAATTGGCTAGTCATAATGAGATGCAAAGAGTTCACATATTATCTATGCAACTTCATTTGGCCTCATCATAGCCGCACATTCATGTTTGTTCGATTATGAGCACTATTCAAGTTATCAGTATTGATCAAAACTGATACTCAAATTTGCAAGAGAACATTCACATTCAACATATACAAGAGGTGGCAATTTTTTTTTCTAAAGGGTCAAAAATCATTTTCAATTAAAACCAAGGAGCCACAAGCTCAAACCTTCCACAAAAAGTAGTGTAACACAAATTTAGCACAAGGCCCAAATAGATAAACAAAACAGATATGCACAAAGGTGGGCCTCACCCTACAATAAATGAAAAACATTTGTCCTCAAATACAAATAAACATATGCAAAAGTGAAAAAAAATAAAGACAGAGAGGGAGGTAAAGATGGGATCCTGTCTAAGCAGTCGCTCCATCTATCTGGGCATCAGTGCCCGATGTAGTGCTTGAGATCTGGGCATCAGTTCTTGGAGTCACCTCAGAAGGACCAGCTCCACTAGATCCGCCCATGGCGGTGTCTCTCAAAGATGTCTGGAGTGTAGTCTCATATATGGCATTATCCAGATTCACCAGATCATTGTACACCTTATCATCATGTACCTCTATCTGCTCTTCATCGGTCTCCACCTCCGAGTCATCAGTTGATGTGTCATCCTTATGTACATCTCCAATGGTACCAGGAGGAATCACTGAAGTCTCTAGGGCATCTACATCATCAGCATCCTTCAGCAGTGAGGTGAAGTCGGTAGACTTCAGATAGTCTACGTCCTTCTTCAAGTCTGCTACCTCGGCTTGCAAAGCTGAAACCTCTGAGGCCTCCCCCTGTCTACTCTCACAAGCTATGACTCTAGTATCCATATCATCAACAGAAGCCCGAAGGGGGATCAGTGAAGCCGAAATAGCACTTTCAATCATCGCTGTGATGGATCTCTCCAATCGAGTCACCCTTACATCAGCTGAATAGGCCAGATTCCCCATTTTTAGGATCATCACCTGAGTAATCTTGACTGGCTGGGACGAGGTGGAGGTACCCGTAACCTTCAAATAAATGGGAGGGGTAGAAGTACCTAAATGCCTGGAGGCCGGAGTAGGAGAAGATGCCTCTGCAGGTAGCGAATCAACATCAACCTCCAGAGAAACATCTGCCGGAGCTGCTCTCCTCCCGTCTGCCTCCTCTCGTGTGGACTCGGCCTCAATATGCCGGATGTTAGTGGAGGAATAAGGAGTGACCTCAGTATCTCTCGCAACATCCCGGGGTAATCCAACACACCGGAACAACTCAGTGATCAGGAACGGGAATGGCAGAGAAGTCTATCTCTGCTTGGCTCTCATGGCCATCTCCTGTGAAATCAGAAGTTCTAGGTCGATGCGCCTCCTAGATATGATACACCCTAGGCATGCCGCCTTAGAATGGAGGAGGACAGACTCATTATGGGATGGCATAATGGTGTTATTGATAAAGCCAAACATGAACCAGGCATTAATACTCAAATCTCTTTTCTCAATAGGGGCGTCCGCCTCGATCCACCTAGGAGTAGTATCAGAAATCAAAGGTGCCGGCCACCCCTTCAGATCATCCAAGGATTGACCAACAGGCAATCTGTCATACAGGTGTATAGAGTGCAGATCTCTACCTAGTACAACATTAATGTACTCACTATTGCACCCAACCTCCTTGCCTCGGACCATGACCGCCTTTACCGGTCTAAACTCACTGGGCTTCTTCTTTCTCTTAGGAACCAGATCACCATAAGTTGTGTAGCACTCACGGACCCAAGAGGGAATATAGGGGCCTCGGGGCCTAATTAACTGCTCAAACCTGTGGAATTGGAGGGTCTCCCTCACATCTGAATACTTCCCCTCCAAGCCTTCAGTAAAAAGCAGTTTTTCCTCGAGGATAGTTCGTAAACCATCACCTTTCAATCTGTTCAGAAGCCTGGGAGGAGGAACGATAGGAAGCGTAGGGGTCACAGGAGGTGCCTCAGCTGACACTGATTCTGTTGCTGGAGGGGTGGCAGCTGAGGGAACTCTGGTGGACGTGGATTGAGATATATCCCGAAACTCATCTCTTCAGGAAATCAAAGGCTACTCGTCTTCAGGCTAAGACAAATTAGCTCGAGTGTCAACAGCCATTCTCCCAGATGTGTGCTTCTTTCTTTTGACTTTGTCTCCCGGAGGGAGTTCTTCCTTCTCTTCTTTGGAGGATTTGATCCCCCTTCGTTTATAGTAATTCCCCGTGCCTTTTTCTAGAGTGGCCTATCTAGATTTGTTCGCACCATGTCTGCAATGCATCAGAGAAAATTTAGTAAATATTCATATCAAAGCACAGACAATTTACTGCAGACAAACTCGCAGATCAAGTCGGTGAATCACCGAATCGCTTTGGCCAGCTAAATCGGGCTCGCCGAAGGGATTGGCTCAAAACTCTCATCAAGTTGGTGATGGAAGGTCCCTTTCGGCGAATCACCGATAGCTTTCAGCGATCAAGGGCTAGCCTGCCAAAAGTTCCAGTGCACAAGGGTTCAGGGGTGCAGACAAAGGGTGAAAGAGAAGCCTTTTGGCGAGTCACTGAGTGCTTTTGGCGACATTAAGCTTTTCGCCGGAAGTTACAAAATCAATCATCAAATAAAACATGAAATCAAAGGCGAGATGGGGACATTAGGCGAACCGTCGAGTGGTTCGCTGAGCTCGACCCAACTCGCCAAACGGCCCAACGTGCCTATTTTCAACCCAACTTCTCGAATTCAACCCCGCAACCCCCGAAAACAAAATCAAAGCATGCACTAGTACAATTATGCTCAAACCCATAACAAACATTGCCCCGGGATACTCAGACTTTTCTCAATTTTACCAAATTTGACCATTTGACGACTTTTACCCTTAAGAATGGTGTCACCCACTCCATCGTTGTGTAATTTATGCCATTTAGCACAAATACGGGCTACTCAGACTTCACCCAAAAAATCTAACCAACATGCAAGCATACCCCCAAAAAATTTACCTCAGTTTAAGGCACAAATATACGGGCATTCAATACAGGTGAGATTCTTAAATTAAAACTGGCATTTAAGCATTATAATCCAATCAGAGAGGTCCAACACATGACAATACAGTATGATCACTGCAAATGAGTGCCAAATTTTGGAAAGTAAACTCGGGGTTCGGAAAACCAACCTTTATGCCGATTAAAGTACTTTGAAATGCTAGGCAGAAATGAAATCCCAATTCTGAGCACCAATCAACAACCAAAATACCTATGGAATGTAAAAATATTGAAAATACTAACTTGGTGTGAGTTTGCAAAGTTTGAAAGCTAGGGAAAGTGAAGAGTTTGAAACTTTAAAACCTTTGGCCCTTAATAACCGTTTAGTTCGTGTCCATTCGGCGACTTTAGTCGCACTCGCCGATCCACTCACCTCCGTCGAGTGGTTACTTACCCCGCCGACTTTTACAGGACCTTCAGTTGCTTGGGGGTTCAAACGGTGGGCAACATCGGGATCACCGACCTAGTCGGCGAATCGCCAAGTTGCTCCTGGGCTCGCCGAGTTTTACAGGCTCCAAGTTAAAATTATGTTGAGCCAAACGAAGGATTAAATCGGGTGCGCCGACCTCTTCGGTGATGGGCTGACTAGAACATTCGCTCGCCAACCTGCACTTTCCTAGCACTTTCCACACTCAAACCTGCACAATCAACACACCATTATTTACAAAGACAAAATTAAAGCATTTAAGGGATTTTGGGTTGCCACCCATACAGCGTCTTAGTTAACATCATGGCACGATGCAACTCACCATTCAAACCTCATTATCGGGGTTAGCCCTAGTATCACTAGGCAACCCCTCTTGGTGTTGTGAGTAGAGACATGATAGCATTTGGCCTATTTCGGCTTCTTGTACCTGAATTATCATGAAATGGGAGGTCGTCATCTGATTCAGCATTTGACATTCTCTTCTATCTTATTCAACACTCTATCTTGTTCCTCGATTGTGTGTAGAATGAGTGAGAGAACCTCTCCATTTTGTCCACCCTCATGCTGCTTCATCTTTTTACACCTGCGAGGGGGAAGGTACTTGCTCTTCTTTTTAGATCTTACTTCTAACTTCATTACCTTCTTGGAAAGATCATCCAGCTGAATCAACAATGCAACCCATTCTTGGTCCTTTTATGCTTCCTTGTTGGCTTTAACCATACCATCAAGGCATTGGGCTACCACTTCATAGGGTTGTTTTGTCAAACACCATGTAAAGAGTTGATCAACAATGCTTCTATTTTCGGAACCAATGCCTCTATAGAAGCATTCTAACAGCAATATATAAGGTATCCCATGAGTTGGGCACTGCTGTAGTAATGCCTTAAACCTAGGCCACATCTCATGGATAGTTTCACCCCTCCCCCACCCACTTGTTTGAACGTTAGGAGGTTGTCTCTAAGATTCAATAATTTCAACAGGGGGTGATCCGTTTGTTACCCAGAGTTATCAATCACACTCATCGTCCCTGTTACAATACATAAACAAGCAAAACACAACTAAAAATTAAGTAAGTAAACTACGACTAACAAAATCAAAATTCGACTCAATTCAAAATTCTCAAGTGACACCACTCCCCGACAGTGTCTACGATCGTACAATTCAAGTGTCTACGATCGTACAATAGTAATATAACTCAACCGAATGGGTCAGGGCCGAGTCCCAAGAGAGCGATTTCTGAGAATTAAGAGTTAAGCGCGAATATGCTAGAGTTAACCATAGCTAAAGACAATATCGAGAAAAACATAATAAATTAAGGGGTTGACAGGAATGTCAATTATCAATGAGGGGTTTTATTCAATTAATGAACAAAAACAGCGAAAATAAAAAGATGTGAATTAGGGAGATGAGACTCTTGGTATGTGATAGGAATATGGGATAAATTACAAAATCGGGTAAATGTTATTGATAGTCAATTGCTGAACATTTGTAACTAGGCTAGACTTTAGTTGGGGTAAATTTTCTCTAGAGAAACTTACCCCAAATCAACTTGGTTTCTCTCGAACACCGAGTTGCCGCTTTTAAGCACAGCCTCC
>NW_006238927.1:5125581-5142947 GCF_000226075.1 Solanum tuberosum | reverse complement strand
CGGCTATTGATTTAGTAGTCTTAGTTTTAAAACCTCTCTCTCGAGCAAGCCAATAACACTAAAATGAAATTGTATTTGCAACTACAATCTCATTAAGTTCAAATAGAACTACTAAACGAAATCACATTTAAACAGCAAATAGACTAACAATAAGCAATACCCAACAGGAAATTTAACCCATATTCACAAAATCACACCCCAAGAATTGGGGTTTTAGATAGACATAGAAAAAAGGAAGAAAATGATACCAAATTGAAGTAACATCAACTGGGTATGATTTATATTCACTTCAATCGAGTCTAAGATGAAGAATCTTCAACACACACTTCCAATTTCTTGGAATTGGAAGTCTTCAAATCTTCAAAAGATAAGCAAAATATTCTCTACTTGAAAACTTAGAGAATAAAATGTTGTCTCTGAAATTGCATACTAAGATAAAAATTCAAACTAGTATTTATAGTTGTCAAAAAGTGTGCTGCGAAGGATCACTTGGTGTAGTTAGTCGGTATCGCCGATGCACTCGGCGATCCGACCTTTGGTCTGCTTCATCGCCTTTCAGCTTTCGCCTTCAGCATCTTCGTGTTCTGGATCATTGGGTCATATCGTACTACTTCGCGGAACTGTTCGGCGACGTGCCGACTTCTCCTTTTCATCACCGACTTGATATTTTCCTTCAGGGCTCAGTACACTGGAACTTTGAGCAATGTTAAGGCCATTCAGTGACTCGCCGAATGCATTAGGTAATCCTCATGACTTTTTTTCTTCGTCTTTTCACCCAATTTGTTCCTTTTTGCCAAGTAGTGTCCATTTTTTGCCTCAAACTCCAAATACCTGGAACTTAATGATTTGCATCAGTTATTGAGACAAAATATGCATTTGAGTACACTAATTCTATTAAAATGAAGCCCTAAATGAGTCCAAATTGTGGACTCATCAAATACCTAGCATGGGCCAATCCTAATCTATATTACTATTGGTGGCTGCCCAGGGGCTAAAATCCTAGCATAGGTCGACCCCGATTTGTATATTTATGAGGACCGCATCCTAGGGGTTAAAATGCCTAGCATGGGTCATACTCTTCTACCACTAATCAGCTGGTCAGTTGTACAATATGCCTTATAAATATTATAATGAACATAAAGGTAAAGAAAAGAATGTAACATACACGATTCCACAAGTATAAGCAAATGTGGTCTCTAATCCTTTTCTATTTGTATTTGGTTTCACTTGAGATCTCTTTTTACATATGGTTGTACTATGCCTTACATATTTAGTACATTTTTTCATACTGACGTCCCTTATTGGGGACACTGCATTTCATATTGCAGGTACATGTACTTAAGTAGTATATCTCCCTAATAGAAGCACATGGTACTCAACGGTTGTTGGTGAGCTCTAGGTTGATTTGGGGCTTTGTCGAGTATTTACTACACATATTTTTATAGTTGTACTGTCATGGATTCTAGTAGACTCTTTGTAGACATTTTAAATCTATAATATTTATTCGTAGCTTTACTTGTCACATGTATTGGTTCAGCTAGTCTTGTCCTTGAACCATGAGGACTCACCAAGCTTGGAGAATTGTCAATCCAAGCTCTACTTGAAGTGAGAAGTATACCTCAACGACCAGAACCTACACTTATAAGAAAATGTAGAAGATATGGGTTAGCACAAATATTGTACTAAGTATGAAAGCCATGCATGAAAATCCTTAAAACATGCTTAAAAGGGACATTTAGTTCAGACCATGCATTTATCAAGTTTAAAATTCATGTTGCACATTTGTGAAGAAACATAAGTCAAATCATATCATAAGCAACCTAATGCTATAATAGTGCAATGCAAAGGCAAGATCCCATAACCCTACCAATTGCCAAGTACCACTTTTAGATCACCAACAGCATACATATCTTACCTTGACCACATCATTAGCCAACATTCATAGACAATGAAATATTCATATTCATAACTTGTAGTAAGTAAGGTCATCCTTAACAACAATACATATCACAGATGCATAATTCATAAGTCTTCGTAGCATAAGAGAACTTTGCCATAACCACTCATGAAGCATACTTGTGCAATGCACAAATGGAGTCCCATACCCCCACTCATCCTAAGTAGTACCTCTTAAGAAGTCATAGTTATAGTTTATGCTCTTGTCATATTCGTATCCTTATCATGTAGGGAAATATAGCCTTAACCGACATAGACCATGTGAGCTACATGGAATCCGGTGTCTTACCCCCACACCGAAAAAAGGTGTCTTACTTACCTAAGGTAGAACTAACATATTAGCTTTTAGGTGGATCCACTAGCTAAAGACCTATGTGGGCACATAGTTATGGGATAAGGAGATTTCTACTAGAAACCCGGACTACTAACGTGGAGGTTTCCATCTCATGAGATAACCATATTGGGAACCTGGACTACTAGCGTGGAGGAACCCATCTCATACTCATATCCACTCGGTGCTAAGCATAATTCCCTTTAACTCATATTAAATCTTTACCTAAGTTCATGTTCATGGAAGAATGCGCTAGGCACTCAAACCAACATAGTATCATAATAGCTCATAGATTCATTAGGTGAGAATGTCCTTTCAACGTTAGAATCATTAACATGTGAGTAAACCTTTCACATCATATTCATAGTGTGTTTATGAGAATAGCCTTTCAATCAACACAAAAAACTTATCATATCATACATACATACTTCATGAATAATCAAGTGTAAGGGTATAGGGGAGCATTTCCTTTCAATCAATACAACAAGTTCACCCTAGTTATAGAGTCTTCACTTTCCAAGTGAATCATAAGCTTATGCACAATTTTCATCAACATTGAAAAATCCTCATAATTTGCCCTACAAGGGTCATGGATCATGATTCATCAATATATTTATAATTACTTCATTGAACATGTATAATAACCTAATTCAAATAAGCAATCCATCACATTGATAATTCGAATACAATCCACTAACAACGACCAATATTCATACTTCAAGATCCAATTTAGGGAAAACCTACAGATTCATGGATTCTTAGATAATTCCTTAGGAAAACATTAGTAATTCATCAATTTGACCATAATGTAAGACAATAAACATATTGAGATCGTTTTGCAAGTGAATCCATGCCATAGATTAAAAACTCTAGGTTTTGGAGAATTTCAACTTTGAGAAATAGAGTTTTGAAGGGCTTTATGGAAGGAAACTATCCATAAATCAAGACTACCATACCTTGATTGGAGATCCTACACGAAATTGAAGAAGAAAGGCTGCTCCTTGAACCCTAAGGTTGGCCATGTTCTTGCTCTTCAATGGAGTTTCTAGAGAAAAAAATATTTGGAGAGGGGAGTTGGTTATGATTTGAGTCTTGTGAGTTATGAGGTGTAAAAGAGTTGATTAATAGTTAAAAAGTACTTATATATATGTCTAAATAACTAATATAAACCGTCTCCCAACCTTAATTAATTAAATAAAAATTACTTAACTTGACTCACCTTAGGCAGATTTTGAGGCAGCTTGGCAGACCCCATCCACGACCCCCACCCATGGGGCGTGGATGCACCCACGGACCGTACTGTTCATTCGTAGTTTGGGTTTGCAGCCCCTCATATTGGCCAACTCAAACCTCCCACTCACGAGACCCCACCCACGGGGCGTGAGTGGATCTACAGACCATGCTGCTAAGTCGTAGCTTGGACAGAGATTCTGGGAGAGTTGGGGGAGGACTAGCCTCAACTCACGATGCCCAACTACGGGGCGTGGGTGCCCATTTTGTGGATCAAGCTGCTTTTGACAGCTTTTTGGGCAGTCCATTAGTCCTTCTGAAGGACCCTTTGGGGGTCATGCCTTGACGTTTAGGTCCTAAACACTGGTACTAAGTAAGGGATGTTATTTTTCGACTTTTAATCATTATTTAGGAAACTAGACTACGTATTAGGCTCTAGCTTAGGTCATGAGTTTTTTTTCGGGGTGTTACAGAATCATCGTTAGTGTATGAAGTGAAAGAGAAACAAGACCGAGACACTGTCTTGCTTGAATTGAAGGCAAATGTTCATAAGCAGAAAGTGATGACTTTTGAACAAGGGGGAGATGGTGTATTGAAGTATCAAGGTAGGTTGTGTGTACCAAAGGTTGATGAACTCCAAGAGAGGATCATGGAAGAAGCTCATAGCTCCAGATATTCTATCCATCCTGGTTCCACAAGGATGTATCGCGACTTGAGAGAAGTCTATTGGTGGAGTAGTATGAAGAAGTGTATTGCAGAGTTATTTGCTAAGTGTTTGAATTGTCAACAAGTTAAGGTAGAGCACCAAAGGCCCGGGGGTATGGCTCAAAATATAGAAATTCTGGAATGGAAGTGGGAGATGATCAATACGGATTTTCTTACTAGGTTGTTGCGGTCTCGCAGGCAGCATGATTCTATTTGGGTGATTGTAGATCGGATGACTAAATCTGCCCACTTTTTGCCGATAAAGACTACATACTCAACAAAGGATTATACCAGATTATATATTCAAGAGGTAGTTAGACTTCATGGAGTTTCAGTGTCCATCATTTCAGATAGAGGTGCATAATTTTTGAAGTCTTTCCAGAAAGGTTTAGGTTCAAAGGTGAATTTGAGTACTGCTTTCCAACCTCAGACTGATGGTCAAACAGAGTGTACGATTCAGACTTTAGAGGATATGTTGAGGGCGTGTGTGATCGATTTCAAGGGTAATTGGGATGATAACTTACCTCTCATTGAGTTTTCTTATAACAACGGTTATCACTCTAGCATCTAAATGGCTCCCTGTGAGGCTCTTTATGGGAGAAGATGTAGATCTCCTATTGGATGGTTTGAGGTTGGTTAAGCTGGGTTGATAGGACCAGACTTGGTTCATCAAGCTATGGAAAAAGTGAAGATTATTCAATAGAGGTTGAAAACAGCGCAGAGTCATCAGAAATCTTATATTGATGTTAGGAGAAGAGACTTAGAGTTTGAGGTAGATGATTGAGTTTATTTGAAGGTTCACCCATGAAGGGTGTTATGACATTTGGTAAGAAAGGGAAGCTTAGTCCCTGGAATATTGGTCCTTACATTATCCAAGCGAATTGGTAATGTAGCTTATGAGTTAGAGCTACCGCTGCAGTTAGTAGCAGTTTGTCTGGTGTTTCACATTTCAATGTTGAAGAAGTGTATGGGAAATCCTTCACTTATAATACCCACTGAAAATATTGGTATTAAGGACAACCTATCTTATAAGGAGATTCCAGTTGAGATACTTGATTGTCGGGTTCGCTAGTTGAGAACCAAGGCGTTGTGTCAGTTAAAGTATTATGGATGAACCAGTTTGCTGAGGAGGCTAATTGGGAGGATGAGGAGGGTATGAAGAATAGATACCCACATATCTTCCCTTCCGGAGAAACTCCAAACCAAGTTAATGGTTTTGTTTTTGTAAAATAGTCTTTCAATTGGTATGATATGTTGTGTTGATTTGCATGTTGGGAGTTTGAGCTGGGCGTTAGATGTTGTCATCCTTAGTTCTACGTAGATTTATCTCATTAGAGGACGAATGCTCCCAAAGGGGAGATGTCGTAACATCCTGCTTTAAAAAGATCTAGATTTAGAAAGAACTAATTTGGAAAGAGCTAATTTGAAAATTTTTAAAGGTAAGCTTAAGTTGTGAGTTTTGGGTCAACATCAAACAACCATAACTTTCAGTACAAGATACTTTAGGTGGCTCATAAGATATCAATGAAATTTATTTGAATCCTCTTTCCAACGCCACCGAGTTTTCTAAATTTTGAGTTCAGATGAGAGAGATATGACTGTTTGAAGTCAGCCTATCCAGTTAAGGAATTTTTACACGAATTAGTGAGAGGTATTTTGGTCTTCCTTACCCCTTAAGATTTAGACGTTTTTAGTCATGTTTTAGGGGTCTAAACTAATCTGGATCAGTTTTCACAATCCTAATTACGCTTAGGGTTTCAGAAGAAAGTTCACTAAGATAAATGGGAGAGAAAAGGAAGAATGATCAAGATTTCTTGTGAATCTAGGATTTGTTTCGCCAAATCGAGATATGTAAGTTCTCATAGTGTTGGGTCCGTTTACCCACACGCCAATCATGAAAATTTATTCGTGATTTCATTTCTTGAGGTTAAAGGATTTGAATTCTTGATGAGTTGTATTGGTGTTTCGTTCTTAAAATGTTTGTGAAGAGTTCGATGAGTTCTTGAGATAAATCCTATGAGTTTGAGGTTGTTTTTGAGTAGATTCTTGTGTACTTATATTGGGTAATTGAATCTAAGGAAAACTTGAGGGAATAAATCGATTTTAGGTGAATTAAGATCAGAAAACGAGAAGAAAAATTCGTCGGATTGACCTGGGGAAGGGCTGGGGCAGCTCGCCCCAGATGCGCCAGAGGGGATAGGGCGACGCCCCAGCAGTGCGCCAGATTTTGTTCTCTAAAGTTTAGGGGCTGGCGCCGCATGCCAACAGTGCGCCAGGGTCTCCTACCCCCACCCATTTTCAGTAGTTTGTTCCATCTGAGTTCTCTTAAAGCGTACCCCTAGTCTCCTATTGATTTCAACAATCCAAACTACATCTAATCATTGAGAAACCTATGTATCCAATCCATAATTCTTGAATTCACATTTTCAAATTCAACATAGAGTCAAGAATAAAGTACGAGGGAGTTCTTATGAGTCATTTGAGAAGTCTTTTGCAAACATTTAAAACTTGTTTTAAGACTTGAGTACTTGAGTATGAGGATGTGTAGTGTTGAGTTCATTTTTCAAAATGAATATATGGGAACTAAGTATTCCCAAAAGTAAATGTTTTTACATTTAAAATAAAGAGGAAACTTTGATTTCCATAAGAGTTATTAGGAGTTTTGAGTACTATCTCTTTTAAGAGAAACCTTTTGAGTAATAATCTCAAAGTTTGAGGTTGAGAAAATGTTTAAAACATATGAGCTGAGTATATTTTTGGGAGTAGTATTGAGCACTTATATGGGGACAAGTTCATACAACTCAAAGTCCTCATAAACATGTAGCCAACGTGGGTAGAAAGGGTCATGCTTTTTAGATGATTCCTTATTACTTTTTAAGCATAGCTTAGTGGATCCACTTAGTTGAGGATGTCTTATACTCCGGCAAGGTATAGGACAATTCTGGCAACGTGTGTGAGAGGTTGTATCATCACATAGCGCATAGTGATGGTTGTCGGTTAGAGAATCTCCCAAATATAGTTATTTTGTTTTTTTACATACAAACTGTGTTATTATTGTATTTTTCTAGACATTGAGTTGTTATCTACTGTTTTAATAAGCTTTTCTTTATATCACATTATTGTCATTGCTTTCATATAGAATTGAGTTGAGGTTGAGTTGAGTTGAGACGAGGTAAGTTGTTTCTTCAGTTCCAATTCAAACTTATGTCATATTTTAGATTTCCCCTTACATGCTCGTACATTCCATGTACTGATGTCATTTGGCCTGCATCTTTTATGATGCACATATAAGGAACTAGGATCATGAACCAGCACTCTGTTGATCCAGTCGTGTTCCAGTGTTGTTTGTTGAGCCTCCTTGCTTCCGGAGGATCCCTTATTTATTTCTATTATTTCAGTTTTGTTAGGATAATCGAGGGTCTTGTCCCGATATCCCTTATAGTATTAGAGGCTTCAGAGATAAACAGTAGTAGTTCATGAGTCCTTTTCATTTCCGTTGTTAAATGTGAAGACTTGAGTTGCCTCTGTTGGGCCAGTGAATGTTTTTTAACATTATGAGTTCTTTCTTTTAAAGACTTTCAGTAAAGTTTGCTTTTGAGGCTCTTTTATTGTTGAGTAAGTCTTCCGCTAAGAGTTGAGCCATGCCAAGGGTTCGCTTGGGGCCAAAAGTGGTTCTCTAGTGTCAGTCACGTGGTGGGTGTAGGCTCGGGGTGTGACACATATATTTTTATTAGAAATTTTTAGGGGTTATAAAATATAATTAAAAAGTCATCATACTGCTTATCTCCTAGAGATATGATAATGTTTGTCATAAGCATCGACTTTATTTTTTAAGACTTATGTGCCTCATCTCTTGTCTATAGGAATATTTCATAAGACTTATGTACCTCAATTTTCTTACAAAATTGAACTAGGAAGAAATAACAAATATTTCAAAAAAAATGAAAATAAAAAGAAAAATATTAATATATTAATATTCTCTTCATTTATTCAACAACTAACTCCTTGCTCTAACAAGATCAATCCTTTAACGAAGTTAAAAAAATTCAAAAGCCATAAACTTTGAAAAAGACTTAGCTAATGTCGTGAAAGAAATATGTAATAGTTATGAATTTGCAAGTTGATTCATTGAGAATACTTGTTGACATGCAGGAAGTTTTAGAGTACTATTTATGACAAAAAAAACTACATTATAAACTTAGCTAACCAAAAAATAACTAAATTTACAAACATATTATTTGATGAGCCCTCCAAATATACAAATAACACCATCACTTTCACCACCAAAAACCATGAAGGATATAATTTTTAATCGTTTTTTAACACTTCACCACATGCTTACCAAAGTAAAAGGACACCACTTATATAGTACTATCCTGTGAATTCTTGAGCTTCATTCTCATGCGTTAATTATATCAATTAGTCCATATTGAATTATTCAATGCTAACGTAACCTTCAAATTCTACAAATTCCTTGTGAAAAAAATGAAGATATTTTCTGACATAAATTAGTGGTAATTAATGTTCTTGATTTTAAAAGGATTAATATTTTTGTTAATTGAAGGCTAAACTCTAAAATACTACAAATTAAAATATGCATTCTAAAGGACGGTTGCAATGGTTATGGAATATGAAAAGAATTTCAACACAATAGCTGATGTAGACTTATAGTAAGTTAGAATATATCGAGTCAAGTATTGATTTATGCATTTTATTTCAGATTAATAGAATATGAAATACTGTTATTAATTGAAGGGCAAATTTAATTAAGTGAAAGGGTAAAATTGTAATCTAACACGTTTATCCTATACAAATATATGCATTTAAGTTAGAAATCATAAGTGAGTTCATTTTTATATATAAATAGGAGATGGTTTATGAAGTAACTATATAGTAACTATATAGTAAGGATGATAATTTTTAGAAAGGGACATATTATATGATGTGATTAAAATATATGTTTCTCTGTACAAATAAAATATGTATCTTTATAATATTATAATCTCCTTTTTATAATTACATATAAGAAGTTGTAGTGGGGAATGAAATTTAATTTTTTATAAGTAGTATAGAGATTCGAACAACATATGTCTTCTTCTGATGGCTAGTAAATCATTATGAATTTTATGAAATATATCTACAAAGAAATATATTTATCAGTATCATAGTTAGTTCATTCATAATAAAATCACTTTATAAACAAAGAAGAAGAACAATCTCAAATTCATGTTCCTTACTACATAAAATTTGCTAAAAATAAATAAATGCTAAAACTTCTTTTTCTGAACAAAATACCTAAAGCAATAAGTTTTAAAATTTCATAGAAAAATAAGATTTTAGTTACACAATATAACGAAGATGCAGAATGCATCAGTAATATTGCGTCTTTTCTTCTTTTTACTTCAACATTTTCTTCACTTCTTCCTCTTCCGAATTGAGAGTATTTAGTTACAAATCACATAAGAATTTATTTTCATTTCATATATAAATAAGAGATAGTTTATGAAGTAATTATAGTAAGAATAATAATTTATAAAAAGGAACATCACATTCACAAATTATCAGTTATTCAATTACTACATTCCTACCCAATCCAACTTGTTGTAAAGAATAAAAATCATAAATCTCTAAAATAAAAAATTTACATCACAAGCACGTAGATGAGTGTTATCTTATACATAAAATTGTTCTTTCTTCTATACACTCAATTACCCAAGAAAGAATTGGTACATCGATTTGTGTACCGTTCTTCAATTGAAAATAAATAAGTAAAAGTTAAACGAAAAGTTATAACATTCCATGTTGACTTTGTTTTTTATGTAGCTTTTTGAAGAATTCATTGAATATACCAAAATACTCCAAGCAACCTTCAAGTTGTTACAATTCCAGTCAAAAATACCTATACAAACATTAAAAAAAACAACTTATATAAATGACCGAACAAAAATATCTTTCATTATCAACGAAGAATCAAGTTAGGATGAATAAACTTAATTACCTTCTAAAAATCATGTGAATCTTTATAGATGAAACTTGTATGTATTATTTTTTTAATTAATGACACATCATCAAATTCTTTACTTTTAGAAGGCAAAATGTAGCTATTTTAGAAGAAAAAATTTCGGTTACATTGTTTTATCAGTCATAACTTTTCAAATTTTTTCGTTGTGAGATTTATGATTATGATTAAAAGCAATATCAATGTACTCATTTATCAAGAAAATAATAATTTAATTATTAAAGGGATTAAGGACTTCAAACTCTAACAATATGTAATTAAAATATTTGTATTAAATTAAATAATTAATCAAATTTTATTTCGTAGAAGAGAAAAATGGTAATTCATATTTTCAGTTTGGAGCTTCCCACTTATAACAATACTTGTTCTGGGCACGCGCCTTGCGCGTGTAACCAAATTTTATTGATCACAATTTTTTTAAAAATTACATAAATATTAGTATTACGAAACATGTCTGAGTTATAAATTATATACTAAAGAAGAAGTGCAAATTTCTTAAAGTGATATCTTAATCCTACTTGGCGAGTTCTCTAAAAGGAAGAAATACTTCTCCAAAGAAATCCTTGGTTTTCTTACTTTGACTTCTAATTTCGCCTTTAATTAGCAAAGTTAATGGACCTTGTTTCTTCTGGTATAATGTACAATCTCTTCTTTAGCTATTGGTTTGGCAAAAATAACATTTTTAAAAACGAACACTCAAGCATAAATGAGTAGAGAAATAGAAACATATGTTTATATTACCTCCCAACCAACTAAAAATACCTTTGGTGTAATTTTTTTTTTGTGTCATGTGTATTTTTAATATTTTTTTTGTGAATTTGATTAAGACATATAAAAGGAGAATTATAATGTGTAACTTTACCTAAGACATTGTGTGTGTATGTATATATATATATATATATACATTAAATCTACATACAGTTATTTTGTAGAAAAGTATTTTTTATTGTCTATACTTATTGGTAAATAACCTTAAAAATTCATGCAACTTCTTTTGGGAATTAATGGAACTTATAGTATATGATGTAAGGTAGCTCAGGATAATATTGTGACTTCTCGGAAAGGTCATGATCTATCAGATAAGACACAAAAAAAATTTGTTCATACTACCCTTTGTTGACTATAAATAGAGGGACTTCCTCTCATTTTCCAAACATAATTTTTTCTAACCTTCTACTCTTCTTCTTCTTGCATTTTAAAATTTCTTGTGTAATTTATTGTCGTTTGAGTGAGTTCGAAGTTAAGCGGAATATGAGGTACCACTATTCTGATGCTGTAAGTCGTTCTATCCTAAGAGGGTATATTCCATAACCTTGAGTTCTTGAGGAAAATAATATAATTTAGATGATATAATAATTATTTTTTTGCTTAATATACACATTACTATGTAATGTTCCAATATATGAAATTAACATGATGTAGTCTAAAGTCATTTGTTTTTGTTAACAATTTCTCTTGTGATGTAGATATATGCTTCTAAATATATTTTTCCAAAAATTAGAGAATTGTCACGATTTGTTTTTGATGCTCAAGACACAAGAATGACTTTATTTATCAATATTACTTATGTGATTTAGACTCCCACGAAGTTTGCTTCAAAATAGTTATTACTATGTAAACATTGCCCTTTTGTTTTACTTATTTACTATTTCTTAATATTTCAGTATTTTAGACGAAGAAAAGTTCTTATGACCTGTAATAACACCAATTGAAGTTTGTATTAGTTTAATTTTTATTATTTATTTAATAGCTAATTTTACGAGACAAATATTTTCATTAATGCAAATATATATTTATATTTGGGTAGGTATTAGTATTTAAATTAAAGTATTATATATGTCACAAATGTATTATCAAGTTAACGAGATCTTCTAACTTGAAAATATATTATTTTAAAATGTTTCGAGTTCAAATGTGAAAATATGTGAATATATAAAAAGTAGTTGTTCTCTTCACATGTTCATATGACATCTAAACAATTTAACGAAGAATACACATGCAAAGCACATCTGGTTAGATGACAAGAAAAATACAAAACACCTATTGTCTATAAGGTAATATTAGTGAGATTAAGACTAATTACATGATTGAACCTAATCAAAATGAAATAAATATATACATAATCGCATTTAACTAATAAATTTTTTCATTGACTATCTTCATAGGTTTACGTGAATAAGAGAAACATGAACTCCTAACTTGAATGCTAAATTACTATAATATTTGTGACTTTTACGATAAGTTGTGACTTTTTTCAAAGGGTTGTGATTTTTCGATGAGTTGTGACTTTTCCAAAGAGTTGTGACTTTTTCAATAAGTTGTGACTTTTCCAAAGAGTTACGACTTTTCCAAAGAGATGTGACATTTCCAAAGTGTTATGACTTTTCAGAAAGGTTATGATCTTTCAGATAAGACACAAAAAACATTTGTTCATACTACCCTTTGTTGGCTATAAATAGAGGGACTTCTTCTCATTTCCCAACCATAATTTTTTCTAATCTTTTACTCTTCTTCTTCTTGCATTTTAAAATTTCTTGTGTAATTTATTGTCGTTTGAGTGATTTTGAATTTTAGCGGAATATGAGGTACCACTATTCTTATGAAGTAAGTCGTTCTATCCAAAGAGGGCATATTCCATAACCTCGAGTACTTGAGGAAAATAATATAATTTTGATGATATAATAATTATTTTTTGTCTTAATATACACATTCGTATGTAATGTTCCAATATATGAAGTTAACATGATGTAGTCTAAAGTCATTTGTTTTTGTTAACAATTTCCCTTGTGATGTAGATATATGCTTCTGAATATCTTTCTCCAATATTTAGAGAATTGTCACGATTTGTTTTTATGCTCACGACAAAAGAATGACTTTATTTATCAATATTACTTATGTGATTTAGACTCCCACGAAGTTTTCTTCAAAATAGTTATTACTATATAAACATTGCCTCTTTGTTTTACTTATTTACTATTTCTTAATATTTCAGTATTTTAGACGAAGAAAAGTTCATAGGACTTGTAATAACGTCAATTGAAGTTTTTATTAGTTTAATTTTTATTATTTATTTAATAGCTAATTATATGAGATAAATATTTTCATTAATGCAAATATATATTTATGTTTGGGTAGGTGTTTGTATTTAAATTAAAGTATTATATATATCACAAATTTATTATCAAGTTAACGAGATCTTCTAACTTGAAAATATATTATTTTAAAATATCCGAGTTTTTTTTTTAAAAAAAAAAATCACAACAAATGTGAATAGTTGTTCTCTTCTAATGTTCATATGACATCTAAACAATTTAACGTAGAATACACATGCAAAACAGATCTGGTTAGATTACAAGAAAAATACAAAACAAATATTGTCTATAAGGTAAACAAAAGAATCTGCAATATTATAATTTTTGCTAAGCTTATTATTAAAATCTTCGCTTAAATAAGAAATTCTATTTACCATAACGTATATTTTTGAAAGTGGTAACCACGTGCAATGCAAGGAAGTATTAGGTTAGCGACGCTTTCAATCTTCATTAGCGTAATCAAGTTGGAACAAAACTAACATATTACATGAAACTAATCAAAATGTCTTTGGTCATATTTATAGGTCCGGTTGAAAAAGAGACAAGCTAACCATCAGAATGCAACTTCTGAAGGAAATACAACTTTTGTGAAAACTTTGAAATTGATAATTAGGATATGAATGACTTCAAACTCCTGGAAGGTATCCGCTATTTTAGAAAAATGTCATAAACAGAACCAAATGTAGCTTTGAGCAATATTACATATCCGCTTATTATTTTGAGCTTTCACACTATTAAATGCATCTAATTCAAGACAATATGTCGGACTAAATGGAGTATTATTTATAAACAAATATTTGGTAACTAAGAAACATCCATACAAACAAATCCCTTAAGACATATGCCATATATTGAACAAAGAGAGTGTGCATGCTTTACTGCTTCACAATTGTAGGCATGAACTAATATTTAGTAACTAAGAAACATCCATACCGACAAATTCCTTAAAGACATATTCCATATATTGAACAAAGAGAGTATTCATGCTTTACTGCTTCACAATTGAACGCATCACGAGACTAGGCAACCAAGGGCAATGCACGTGCGGTGAATCTAGTAACCTTAAAAGTATAAACTCCTAACTTGAATGTTAAATTACTAAAATATCCCTAACTTAGGTTGTGACTTTTTTGATGAGTTGTGACTTTTCCGATAAGTTGTGACTTTTTTCAAAGGGTTTTGATTTTCTATGAGTTGTGACTTTTCCAAAGAGTTGTGACTTTTTCAATAAGTTGTGACTTTTTTCAAAGGGTTGTGATTTTTCGGTGAGTTGTGACTTTTCCAAAGATTTGTGACTTTTTCAATATGTTGTGACTTTTCCAATGGGTTGTGACTTCTCAGAAAGGGCATGACTTCTTAGATAAGACACAATAATCACTTGTTCAAACTACCCTTTGTTGACTTTAAATAGAGGGGCTTCCTCTCATTTTTCAACCGTTTTTTTTAATCTCATACTCTTCTTCTTGCATATAAAAAAATTTAGTGTGATTTATTGTCGTTCAGCGAGTTCGAAGTTTAGTGAAATATGATGTACCACTATTCTGATGAAGTAAATTGTTCTATCCTAAGAGGGCACATTCTATAACCTCGAGTACTTATGGAAAATAATTTTGATGATATAATAATTATTGTTTACTCAATATATACATTAGTATATCATGTTCCAATATATGAAGTTAACATGATTTAGTCTCAATTCATTTGTTTTTGTTTACAATTTCTCTTGTGATGTAAATATATGCTTCTGAACACCTTTTTCCAAAATTATTAAACTTTTCAAGAGTGAAAATATATGAATATATATGAATCATTTAAAAATTTATCAATTACAAAATAAATTTTATATTCAGTAATATGGAATAAATATTTTCATTTTGTCCCTATACTAAATTAAAATCTAATAACTATAAGAAAAAATAGTAACATTAATTAAAAGTCCTATTTATTTATGTAAGTATAAAATTTATTAGAAATACATTTATTGCACATTAATCCTTTAGTTATAACATTTTAAATTTGATAAAGAATATGATATGTTTAAACGGTTGGAAGCTAAAAGTAAAGAAAATAAATGGATCACACTTATTAAACTTGTTAATAAAAAGTTCATATCGGATTTGTACATGTCTAAAGATAGATGAAAGGTCTTTCCAATTAAATTTAATAGACAATTAATTTTTATAAAAAAATAAAATGATAAATATACTTTTGACTTACACTCTTTCAACTTTTAATAGATATGATCTTGTTAACTTATATTACTAAAATCTAAACAAAATAAAGTTTAATTACTCTATTCTCATAATATTTTTAATTTACATGATTTTAATTTGAGGAATAGTTTTTAGTAGTAACAATTAAGGGTTGAAAGAATTCATAAAGAAACAATCAAAATGTTCAAAAGCAAAATTTTCATCATACCAACCATTTGAATTTTAAAAAACAGAAAGCTACCGTTAATATGTAGAATTCTTATATTTAAGAAAACTGTTAGGCTTAGTGTCGCATAAATGTAATTGTAACTCTCATTTTTATTTGAAAATTAAATTGTTAAATCTCATATTGTATAAATTGTAGAAAAAAAAAGAAACATAAGTGGTGAAAATGAACAATATATGTATGTGTTCGCAACACTATGTTAGATAGATGATAAAGTAACACAATCAAAATCTTTCATTCAAATAAATAATCTTTTAATAATTTTTATTTAAATTACTTGTATTTAAATAAAAGCATATTGCATAAACTATTCAAACTCATCATATATTGATAGAAGTTTTGTCAATTAAGTAGCACTTCAAAGAATAATAACACAAAAACAAAGAATTTTTTTTCATAACAATGCAAAATGATATGGACATAAAAATATGGGTTGCATACAAAATTTATTTGGACAACCATACCTTAACTACAAAATGAAAAAGAAAAACTTAAAAGCATAAACTTTCATAAAAAAGATCTAAAGGAATATATAGGTCATATCTTATACTTCTAAGCTTAACACTTGAATTATATTGTAAGAAAGCTTCTCTTTTTAATTTTAGAATGAAGTTATCTATTTTTCTCCTCAGTTATCTTTTTGACGACATGTATCTATATCATTATCTGGGAAGAAGAAAAGAGAACAATGGATGATAGAAAAGAAAATAATATGATGATCTAGGAAGCAATTTACAGGTATTTATAGTGATATTTGATTGTCTTTTCATCTACCAAATTTATTAATGGAGCACATTGAATCATGATACTTGAATTTTATTTTGGTTTCAAAATTCAAAGAGTCACTGAATTGGAAGAGTTTCATACATTATTTTGTCTTCTACTGTAATTGAATTTAACCTAATCAATTATAATTATAATGTCATAACTAAAAAAATAAATTATAGTTGTTGGACTTCATATTCCACCATTATGTAATTAAAATATTAGTATTTAATAAATTAATTAATTTTATTTTGATTTAGTATAGGGGCGAAATGGTAATCCAACTTTGAAGGTTGGAGCTTCCCACTTTTAATAATGTATATGATATGATATGATATGATGATATATGATATATAATATGATAATATCTTTATGAATATTGAGATTTCGTAATGTTAATAAACAAATTGTATTAGAAAACAAAGTTTAGGTGTGAAAGCTCTCAATCGGTGAATGAAAATTAACTTTCTTGATTGACGTTGTTTATATATTTTATTTACTTCTCGCAATTCTGATAAATTATAATTTTCTTTGCAATATTATTCCTTAACTTCTGAGAGTTACAAGATTTAATTGAAAATTACTTCATCCGTTTCAAATAATTTGAAGTTGTTTAATTGGTCAACGAATTTATAACTAAAGGAAGATTGTAATTAATGTAGTCAAAATGATAGCAATTTATAGTTAACGATCATTGCACTGCATGTCATTGATAAATAATTACTTGTTTATTGAAACTTCTTTTATCTGACAATCATCAGAAAATAAATCATAATTTTTAAATCCTGACCCATGATGTACCGTGAGTTTACGGTATTTCTAATACATT
>NW_006238927.1:5125342-5125481 GCF_000226075.1 Solanum tuberosum | reverse complement strand
TGTGGCACTAATATCGTTCCCGCAGGTACGATGGCACTCAAGAAGCTGGTCACCTACTCAAAACGGGGTATGTCCAAATCTGTTGCCCCTAGTTTACGGTTAATCGATGAGGACACAGACACCGAAACAGATACAGCAT
>NW_006238927.1:5122876-5124986 GCF_000226075.1 Solanum tuberosum | reverse complement strand
TGGATGGCGCGAGACCCAGGGACGTATAGTGAGGAGATGGTGCGACAGTTCTAAGCCTCATATGCCACCACTGTTCGCGGTTCAATTACCAAAAGGTCAAAGCCTTTAGCCCAAGATCCTCTCACTTCCACCATGGTCCGGGGTTGTCTGGTGGACATATCACCTGCCACCATTAGCCGTTTTCTCTATGGTCCTACTGCGGGCCACTCTTGGTCTCTTAACACTTCAGAGTTTGATTACCGCTGGGACATCGTACAGAGTGGCACTTTCGAAAGGAACGCTGAGCAGCGAGAGGCTGTTCTACTATGGTTGGCCAGGTACATTGCTGCAGATGGCGAGCGTGTGGAATGGGTCGCCGCTCCACGGTTGGGCATCCGGAAGGCCACATTAAATTTTGTGGCCAAGTTCTTCTGGCTGCTGGTACGTAACAGATTGTCGCCTACAAAAGCTAACAATCAAGTCACTTGGGATAGAGCGGTGATGGTTGTAGCATTGGTAGCAGGAGTAGAGATCGACTTTGCCCGTATGCTGCTGGCAGAGATTCACGAGAGGGCTTTCAGGATCTCCACTACTTACCCCTTCCCATGTCTGATTTTTCATTTGTGTAGGGACTCTGGAGTGCCGATCTGGCATTGTGACAAGTTAGTCCACTCTACAGGGGCATTGGACATCGGCCTTATTCGAGATGAGGCAAATATGGCAGCACCTCGCAGAGAGCCCCATATTGAGGTACCTCCCTTGGGTACCGATCTTGCAGACACAGTGGGGCAGGCACAGGGCGATGACCCCATTATCCAAGACCACGCCGACACTGTCCCGGGCTCTTCATCTCAGGCAGCTAGTGTGGCTCCTAGTTCTTCCCGGTCCACACTACAATTAGGAGCTACTGTTGTCTTATTAGCCAGAGTACAGAAGTTAGAGGCTCAGATGGCCACACTGCTACATCACATCCAGCCGTGGATGCAAAAGTCGATAGCTGAGTCCGAGGCGAGGATGGAGCGCATGATGGATGGGATGATGGATCGGAAGGTCCAGGCTGTTAATAAGAGGCTTGATGCCTTCGAGTTGCGAGTTCTCGATCGATCAGCCCCGGCCACAGATCTATCTGCTTTGCAGGCTGATTTAGCCAGCCTTCGGACTGACGTTGATGCTATTCTTGTTGCACCTTCAGTTGAGACTCAGGCTGCTCCTACTGTACTGGCTGATGATACAATGCTAGATGCTCTATTCAGTGGGACCACCGAGGAAGGGCCTGTACGGACACATGCCAAAGGCAAGCGGCACCGTTCTCATCGCACAGAAGAAGAGAAAGCTCACAAGAGACAGCGTCGGCAAGAGAAGGAGGCTAGGAGGGCTTCGATTGTAGACGAAGAATTGCGCCAGCGGAGGGTGCGTGAGAGAGTTGCAGGGGCATCGAGCTCTGCCCCAGTTGCAGAGATTCAACCTGTTTTGAGAGATGTTGTGAGCACCACTGATGGTGCGGTGAGATTGATAGAGAGCACTACTGAGAGTGATATGATTGCAGATGTGGGCACTACTGAGGGTGCCACCACCACTGTTCCAGCGGGCTCCGGGAGACCGGACCTCCCTGGTTGTTGATGATTCGCCGGCGCTTTGCGCGATAGGTTTGCTTCACCCAATCCATTTTCTTTTACTGTTTTTGTATGTATTGGGGACAATCGCATCTATTTTTGTTGGGGATGGGCTAAATGGATTGTGAGTGATAGGGTGAAGTCTGAATAACCCAACTCATGAATCCTCTCTTGGGGTTTTCTTGCCTGCGTTCTTTTTCCCAGGAGACTGTTTAATTTCTGTTAAACCGGCATGTGTTAGGATCGTATGTGTAGAAGCATGAAAAAGAAAGAAGCATGATGGCTTATGAAAAATGATACCTGTCAGATTTTGTGATGTGTGCTAGAAGTTGTAGACTACGATAAGTTGAATGTGTCGGCTCTGAGTATGACATAATCATGAACCAACTTGAGAGCATGACTTAAGCTAAAACTTGAACTGGAGAATCTGATAACCTGATGATGGAAGTATGTGCCAAGAGTGTGTGAGAATCGTTGAGTGTTCAAACAGTTTTTGTGCAAAAACTAGAACTTGCCCG
>NW_006238927.1:5107300-5120471 GCF_000226075.1 Solanum tuberosum | reverse complement strand
GGAAAGAATTGCGGTTAATAGAATTACTGCGTTATGAACTTGTGGTGAGCACGGATACCCTAGTTAGTTTTCTCATTTTGATAAAACACCCGAAATTAACTTTTGTTTATTGATTACTTACTAAACTCTTACAATTTGTTTCATAAATTTCCCCCCTTTTTATTTCTTGTTTCTGGAAGTACTTTGGCTAATTGAATATAATTGTTGGTTAAAGTAAAGTCTAAACCAGTTTCCTCGTGGGATCGACCCCAACCTACAAGTTGGGTTCTTTACTTGATAACGATCGCTTATACTTCTTTAGGGAGGTGTAATTTGAGCGTATCAACCCATAAGTAGATAAGTCAATCTTTCAACCAACAACGACAATAAATAATAAAGAAGGGAGAAGTAAAATAATAGAGTAATAAGTCTTATATCAAGCTTTTATAAAAACATGTATAAAGTGTGGAAGATATTAAGAATGCACAAAATTTTGTGCCACCAATGAAAAAAACATCTAAGACGAACTATAATTGTTCAACACAATAAAACTCTTTAGTTATCTAAAAGACTATTAAATAAGATAGAAGAAGCTAGGACCTTGCTCTAAAAATAAGTAGCCCACCAAGGCTTTAAACTGGACACGGTCTTAGACTAACTAGATTAGTTGGGGTTTCTAGTGTTAGGATCTACATAAAAAAGATACACCAGGAGTAGTATGAGAAAAAAATACGCGTATTCAATATGCCTCATAAGCCGATTGTCACAATTCAAATCTTGATAGGTGCAACTGACACCCGAAACCTCATTAGGCCGAGCGTATAAAACATAGAGTGTATTTCCTGAACCTGATGTATGTCTTAGGACAAGGTGACCTTCAAATATATCAATCTACCAAGATAATAGCCTAACAATAGGTGTTTATATACTCAAGTCCAATAAAGCTGAGCTCAAATATACTCACTAATCACAAGGAAAATAAAGATGTCATAAGATACACAACAAGGCTTGTGAGTTTGTCATCAGAGTCAACAACTAAACATAAAGGTCAACACGCCCATAATCAAGATACTGCTATACAGTACAAGTCTACTAGATGCTAAGAGCATAACACATATCTCATGGTTGGGATACGATCCCTACATGCCTTTCACTGCACGTAAGTAAGATAAAACTTAAAACCTCTAGCTTGAAAACTCTGGAAAGGATATACCTTACATCAACTCCTATTGAAGAGGTCTTCCTAGGCCTCTACCAGAATAAACAACACGAAATACAGAACCTCCGTTAATGAGACTTCTGTAAAAATAAAATGTATAGGTATGTAAGGGATGAATAAACATGAACTTAGATTTAACAAATGTAATGACCGGTTCCCGTAGTTATAGAAAAGCCAACGGGGAAATTTTTGGGCCGAAAAACTTTTTCGTAGTAACTTGGAATTTCCCAACCTAGTCAAAATTTTGATGAAATTGAAGACAGTAAGGTCTAGAGAAATCTGGTAACAATTGGGAGATCTAATTATTAATTTGATTATATGAATAGATAGCTAAGATGTTAATGAAGCTGTATGACTTTACAGAATTGAATTCGGGGGAATAGAACTACCAGAATTGATCTTAGCGTGAACGGGTATTTCTGAGTGTTGTGGCATGAAGGTGTGTTGTGAAAAAGGGGTTTAAGACTCTAATTACGATGTTCTATCTCCGCGCAAGCTGCCAGAATGGGATTTATTCCGCTAGGGTGGGGCCGCTGTAGCGGGGTAGGACCGTTGTGGCAGGCCAGTCGCGAATTAAGTCAGAAATAAACCTCAAAATCATTTTATTCTGCAAGTTTCGACTTTGAGAGCTAGGAGATGACCCCAGGTGCTTTCTTGACAGTTTTCCAGTTTGAGAGCTAGGGTTAGTGTGGGTACCAATCAAGACGGTATGGAAATTTGAATGAACTTAAGAAAAAGACTGCGATTGGAAGGCAAAAGAGACCACTCTTGATGCGGAAGATGTGATCAGTTTTAAAAGAAAAATTTGTGTTCCTCGAGTTGATGATTTGATTTAAAATTGTTGACAGAATCTCATAGTTCACGATATTCCATTCATCCGGGTGTGACCAAGTTGTACCGAGATTTGAAGCGAATTTATTGGTGGCCGGGCATGAAGAAGGATATAGCAGAATTTGTGGCTAAGTGTCAAAATTGCCAACAAGTACAGTATGAACATCAAAGTCATGTAGGTTTGCTTCAGAGAATGCCAATTCCGGAATGGAAGTAGGAAAGGATAGCCATGGATTTCATGGTTGGTCTTCCCAAGACTTGTGGGAAATTTGATTCTATTTGGGTAGTAGTTGACAGATTGACTAAATCAGCCCATTTTATTCCGGTAAGACTAGATTATAATGCTGAACAATTGGCTAAGGTTTATGTGAAAGAGATAGTGAGGCTGCATGGGGTACCCCTTTCTATCATCTCATAACGTGGCACACAGTTTACCTCCAAGTTTTGGAGGAAGTTACATGATGAATTGGGCACACAACTCACTTTTAGTACAACTTTCCATCCATAGACGAACGGACAATCAAAGAGGACTATCCAAGTGTTAGAAGACGTGTTGAGGGCATATGTGATTGATTTTAGAGGACATTCGGATAAGTTCTTACTTTTGTGTGAGTTCTCCTATAATAATAGTTATCACTCCATCATAGATATGACACTGTTTGAGGCACTTTATAGGAGGGGATGTAGATCACCCATAGGATGGTTAAGGCTGGAGATGTGAAACATTTGGGGGTTGATTTAGTGAAGGATGCTCAAGATAAGGTGAGAAGCATCCAAGCTAAGCTTTTAGCGGCCCAGAGTAGGCAGAAAAAGTATGCAGACCATAAGGTAAGAGACATGGCATTTTAGACTGGTGAGAATGCTCTTCTTAAAGTGTCACCCATGAAAGGGGTGATGAGATTTGGCAAGAAGGGTAAGCTAAGTCTTCCATACATTGGTCCCTTTGAGGTTATTGAATATGTAGGGCCAGTGGCTTATAGATTGGCTTTACCTCCTAACCTATCAGGAGTTCATCCGGTATTTCATGTGTCCATGTTGAAGAGGTATCATGGTGACAGGGATTACATTATAAAATGAGACTCAGTTTTGTTGGACAAAGACCTTCAATATGAAGAGGAATCAGTTTCAATTCTTGATCGTGATGTTCGGAAGCTAAGGACCAAGGAGATTAAGTCTGTGAAAGTTCAATGGAAGCATTGTCCAGTTAAGAAAGCTACTTGGGAAGCCGAGAACGACATGCAAGACAAGTATCCCCAATTGTTCGTCGATTCAGGTACTACTCCATTCCTTCTTTAGCCTATTTTCCTAAGTTTGTCACTCGGGGACGAGTGATGGGTAAATTGGTATCTATTGTAACGACCGGTTCCCATCGTTATAGAAAAGCCAACGGGGAAAAATTTTGGGCCAAAAAACTTTTTCGTAATAACTTGGAATTTCCCAACCTAGTCCAGATTTGGACGAAATCGGAGACAGTGAGGTCTAGATAAATCTGGTAACAATTGGGAGATCTAATTATGAATTCGATCATATGAATAGATAGCTAAGGAACCCGTGCGACTTTACATAATTGAATTCGGGCGAATAAAACTCTCGAAATTGATGTTAGTGTGAATGGGTATTTCTGAGTGTTGTGGGATGAAAGTGTGTTGTGAAATGGGGGTTTGAGCCTCTAATTACGACGTTCTATCTCCGCCCAAGCCACCAGGGCGGGATTTATTCTGCCAGAGCGGGGCCGCTGTAGCGGGGAGAGGACCACTGTGGCGTGCTAGTAGTGAATTAATTTGGAAATAAACCCCAAAATCATTTTATTTTGCATGTTTCGACTTTGAGAACTAGGAGACGACCCCAGGTGCTTTCTTGATAGTTTTCCACCATTCTTGAGGCTAAAGGTAAGGTTTTCAATCTCCAAATCCATTTTTCGATCCGTAAAACTTAATTTCTTGGGTGATTATTGTTGAGGAAGGGTTTTGGAACTATTTGGATGGTGGGAAAAGCCCTAATTTGGATAATGGGATCATGGGGTTGATCTAGGGTTGATAGTTTTGACTTTAATCTGGGTAATTAGATATCGTTTATTGATTCCCGTGTTATTATGAGTGTTTGTAGACCAAGAACAAGCAAAAAGAATCCAGAAAGGGAAGGATCAAGTTTCTTAGGGGATTCAAGCTTTGTTCGAGGTAGGTGATGGTTGTGATTTCATGTTGTGTGATGTATGTTTGTTCTTGCTTCATTATAATACGTGTATGTATGCGAATGTTGCATTATTTATCACACTATTCATAAATGAGGATGATTAAATAATTATTTGCCATGAAATCATGACTTAATTGTATGATTATGAGAAAATACATGTGATTGTGATTGTGGCTTATTGAATGGATCATGTGTTGCGTTCCGACACACTAATTTGGATCGGTTTCCACGTTTCGGCATAAATATGGGATTTGTTGCCACGTTCCGGCATAAACATTTGATCGGGTACCATGAACCGGTACACTAACATTTTGGTGTGGGTTCCATGAGAGGACCTTTGACTTGACATAACTGTGTAATTGAGAATTGCGAACTTGATCGTTGCCCGAAAATGATATTGATATTGTATATGTTCGGTGTATGTATGTTGTTAATTATGTTGTAATGGCTTATGTATGTTGCACTTAGTGGGATAGACGCGTGATCCTATCAGTACACTATGGTTGTGTACTGATACTACACTTGCTCTTTCTTTGTTGAGTACAGGGCATCTTCCGGCGGCTATCGACATACCTCGCTTAGAAGATCAGTGATAGTTTCGAATTCAAGGGTGAGCCAGTTCTTCCGGGCTGCCATGAGTTCTCTTTCTGTTTATGTCCACATTTCGGGCTTAGACTTTCTAGTTAGTTATTCGTATGTTGGGTTTTACCCCCTCTTGTTTAGAGTTATGGTTGAACCTTAGATATTTTGGTACATTGACTTTCAGGTTCTAGGCATTATTTCCGCAGTTGTTTTGTTAGACTTTTGGAGTTTATTGGAACTCTATTTCTTTTCCTTAGCATTTAAACTTGCTTCTATAACTTTAAATGTCTTAGTTTGATTTAGTTGTGTTGTTCTTGGTTAGTTAATTAGTATTAATGGTTCTCCCACCGGAGGGTTAGTTTGGGTGCCAATCACGACAGTCTGGGTTGTGACAAAACAACATGTATAAGAGTCCATCTAAATTTTAAATGCCACATCAGGAAATTAACGTGAAAACAAAACTTTTGCTTAACTTTGTAGGCATAGTTACTACAAGTTTATGACATAAAAGCTTTTCTTTTGTCGTACGAGCATCATCAAGAACTTGAAGAAATAATATAATAAATGAGCATCATCAACGGCTTGCAAGTAATAGTATTTTTAGCTCCTTATATAATTGGGTATCATCAAGGACCCATAAGTATAATACAACAAAGGGGTGTCGTTAAGGATCAAATATACTACAACATATGGGAATTATCAAGAATCCATAAATGTGCTACATTAGAGGGCATCACTAAGGGTCCGTAAATATAATACCACAAATGGTCATATTAAGGTCCCATAAATATAATACATTTTATCTCTCATATATTTAGATAACTCTTTTGTAACTTCCGTAAAGAAATGACTTAACGACTTTCTCTTTCATGATTATTACAACCTTAATTCTATCTCTATAATTAGACTCGAGAACTATAATAAATAGAGACTTTTTATTTTGATGTATTTGCTCAATTAAATTTCCAGAGTCAAGCAAGATTTGAAACTTGACTCGACTCGATATAATTCATCAGTTCTACTCTTTTAATTACTTTTAAACTCAAGCATAAATAAGGATTCAAGATATTTCTCGTCAATCATAATTATAACAGATCTAGCTCATAGTGATTTACGTAGAATGCATTCTCACATGAATGCATGGGGTCTAACAGCCTTTCTTCTTGGAAATATTCTAACTCAAATTTAATAATTGCATGCGGGGATTAAAGCTAGGAATTCTCACTACTAAAAATCTGCTAAATAAGACGGATAGGAAAGCGACCAACTGTGTCGCTCCAAAAATTGACGCCATTTGCCACATTATCCGTCGCTTTTTGATAAAAATAATTCTTTTTAAAATTATTATACAAAAATTGACGGACGACATCTCTTAGTCCGTCAATTTTTTTTTGCGGTTTTTTACCCCATATATATATATAATTAATAATTATTTATTTAATATATGTTGAGACGCCGTCCTTCACTTTTTATTAAAAATAATTATTTATAAATAAAACTATAACTAGCACACAATCATTTTTAATTAATTTTAATTTATTAATTATCTTTTTAAAAAGCGATGGACAATGTCTCTTAGTCCGTCGCTTTTTGGTCAAAATGACTGGTCAAATTGTAACACCCCGTTATTTGAAATAGCTAACAAAATTAGAAAGAACCATTTTTAAAAAGAATGAAAATTTGAAATTTGGCAAGTTATGTTAAGTATGAGTTTTGACCAAACTTCAAACATACATAACTCCTATTACATGATGAGTTAGGTGCGCTACAAGATATCAAATGAAAGGTCTTTGAATTATCTTTCCAATGCCACCGATTTTGCTAGTTTTCAAGTTCGTATGAGGGAGATATGCCCATTTGAAGTCAGGCTATCTGAATAAGGAAGGTTACCCGGATTTTGGAAGGATATTTTGGTCTTTTCATTACCCAATTAATTAAATCCATTTTTAGTAATTTATTTGGGGTCTAAACTGAATTGGTTCATTCTACGCACTCAAATTTCACGCTAGAATTTATATAGAAAGAACTCAAGAGGAGAAAGGAGGAGAAAAGGTCAGGATTCGTCTAGTTCTTGCGATATTGGTTGCGGAGTTCGCCAAGGATTTGATTCTAAGAGGTATGTGATACTTTCATAGCATTGGGTTCGTTCACCCACACACCAATCATATTTAGTTCAGCGAAATTCATTCTAGAAAGTTGAAAGTATGATGTTCTTGAAATTGGCTTTATTTCTTGAGATTTGATGGGATTGTTGAGTTCTTGATGGAATCGTGTCGATTTTAGATTTATGCTTGATTAGATTCTTATGTTCATGTACTAGGTATCTGAATCTAAATAGGAATTCAGAAAAAGAATCGAATTTAGGCAAATTGGGGTTAGAAAACGAAAAAGGAAAAAGTCGGGCAAATCTGCGCGGACCTGTTCCTCAGGATTGGAACTTTTCTCTCCGCGTCGCCGAGAGGTCGCGGACCCTTCTACCTCAAAATTTATTTCACGATCAAATAATAAAATGCATCTCCGCATCGCAGACTTACTTCGAGATAGTGTTTTCTTGATCGTTTTTCATGTTTAACTATCTAAAAACACTCCTAAACATCATGAGATCTTTCCTATTACAAATCACAACCTTGAATCCATAAATTTCAAATTCGATGAAACTTAAGAGCCAAGTTTAGAGAGTTCTTAGAGTCCTTTCAGAAGTCTTTAGCAAATGCTTTAAACTTGTTTTAAGACTTGAGTTTTTAAGTTGAGTAAAGAGTAAAGAGTGAAGTTCATTTCTTCAAAAAGAGTATATGGGGAGTATGTATTCCAAAAGATTAAATGTTTCACATTTAAACAAGAAAGGAAACACCGATTTCCAAAAGAGCCTTTGCGCTATTTTTTCAGTAAAGAGTAAATACTTTCACAATTAAGCAAGTGAGGAAACACTAATTTCCTAGAGAGTCTTTGGGCTAGTTTTTGAGTAATTATCTCAAACCACATGAAGAGTTAAGTTTTTAAACATATGAGGTAGTTATATTTTGGGAGTAGTATTGAGCACCAATATGGGGGAGAGTTCACACAATCACAACCCCCATAAACCATGTAGCCATCATGGGTAGAAAGGGTCATACTTTTTAGATGATTACTTAGTGCTTTTTAGCATAGACTAGTGGATCCACTTAGTAGTTAGGTTTTATGCCCATGGCAAGGTATATGATGGCCCTGGCAGCGTGAGGCAAAATATTATATCATCACATAGTTCATAGTGATGGTTGTTGGTTAAAGAACCTCCTACAGAGATATTTTCTATTCTTATATACACAGAATTAATTGCATTTTCATCAAATATAGTTTATGTTGTATCCTTGCATACAAATAGAGTTTCCATTGTATTTCTAAATACATAGAGTTGTTATCCATGTTTTAAAAGCTTTTTTTAATATTGCATTTACATTATTGCTTTATATTGAAATGAGTTGAGTTGAGTTGAGTTGAGACCAAATAAGTTTGTTCAGTTCCATTTGAAGCTTATGTCTTGTTTTAGTATTCTCCTCGCATGCTTGTACATTCAATGTACTGATGCCGATTGGCTTGCATCTTTTTATGAAGCAGATTCAGGTAACCAGGATGGGCATCCAGCGCACTGTTGATCCAGTTGAGATTCAGAGTTATTGGTGAGCCTAATTGCTTCCGTAGGATCCCCCTTTTTCATTACTTTATTATTTTAGTTCAGTAGGATGTCGTGGGTCTTGTCCCGACGTCCATCTCAGTTGTTAGAGGCTTCATAGACAGTAAGTTGATGTTAGTTCTTGAGTCCTTCCATTTCAGTCATGTTTGAGACTTGAGTTGCCACTTTGGCCTGTGAATGTTTATTTATAATACATTCTCAGTTATCCTTGAGCTTTCAATTTACTTTTAAAGTACATTTATGTTGAGTAAAGTCTTCACTTTGGGCCAGCAATGGTTCTCGAGTGTCAGTCCCACCCAGGGTGTAGGCTCGGGAGGTGACAAACTTGGTATCAGAGCACAAAGTTCAAGAGTCCTAGGGAGTCTATGAAGCCGTGTCTATAGAGTCCTAGTTATCGGTGTGAAGCGCGCCACATGTATAATTAGTAGGCTGCAATACTTAGGAACTATCTCACTTCTTTCATACTCATTTTGTGCGATAGAGTTTATCTCTAAAAAGTTTCTTCTAATTCGTGCTTGCGTGTGTCTTTCAGATCATGCCTCCACGAACAGCTTTCAGAGGTCGTCCCACTAGAAGGAATGTTGAACCACAAAAACAAGAGGTACCTAATGCTCCTGAAATGCAACCCCAAGGAGAGGTCACCAATGCTGAGTTCTGGGAAGCTATGCGGATGTTGAGTCAAGATATGACCAATCAAGTTGGACATAGAGAGAATCGACAGGAAGTGACCAATACTTTAAGGATCCGTGGGTCCTTAAGGATGAATCCTCCAAGCTTCACTAGTTCAAGTGTTACCGAGGATCCAAAAAAGTTTGTAGAGGAGCTTCAAAAGGTTTTTGAGATCATGCACATTTCTGATGTTGAGAGGGTGGAACTAGAAGCATACCAAATGAAGGGTGTCGCTAGAATCTGGTTTGATCAGTGGGAAAAGAATAGGGCTGAAGGTGCACCACTGGTGAGTTGGGCTTTGTTTGAAGAGGCCTTCTTGGGGCATTTCTTTCCCCGTGAACTAAGAGAAGCAAAGGTACAAGAATTCCTCACTCTTAAGGAGGAATCTATGAGTGTTAATGAGTATAGTTTGAAGTTCACCCAACTTTTCCGCTATGCTTCGGAGATGGTTGCTGACATGAGAAGCAAGATGAGTTTGTTTGTTGCTGGGTTGTCTCATCTTTCTAGTAGGGAAGGCAAGACAGCTATGCTGATAAGAGATATGGACATAGAAAGACTAATGATCCATATACAACGGGTTGAGGAGGAGAAGCTGAAAGATAGAGAGAAGTTTCGAAACAAGAGAGCAAAGACAGAGAATGAGTCCGAGCAGCAGAAGAGTAATGCCAACCGGTCATATTTCCAACAGAAACAAAAGGGACCTGCTCCATCATCTTCTAGTGCACCTGCACCAAGCAACAAAGGTGAGTACAATAGTTAGAATTCCCAAAATTTCAGAGCTAGACCTGCACATTCTCAAGGTAGTGTGGCACAAGGTGGTAGTAAGACTCCTGCATGTGCTAAGTGTGGTAGGAGCCACTCAGGTGTGTGTCGTGATGGCTCCACTGATTTCTTCAAGTTTGGTCAAAACGGTCATTATATGAAAGAGTGTCGTCCTAAGAACAGGCAGGGTAATGGTAATGGGGCAATATATCCCAATCTTCTTCACTTGCTCCACCAGACATGGCTGCATCTAGAGGAGTTACTACTTCAGGGGCAGACGGAGGAGCAAACCGTCTTTATGCTATTATTAGTCGCTCGGAGCAAGAGGACTCGCAAGATGTTATCACTGGTATGATCCAATTCTTTAACTTTGATGTTTATGATTTGCTAGATCCAGAAGTGAGTCTATCTTTTGTGACTCCTTATGTTGCGATGAATTTTGATGTTCTTCCTGAGCCCTTCAGTGTTTCTACAACCTGTTTGTGAGTCCATTCTAATAGAGAGAGTCTATTGTGATTGTACCATTTTCGTCAATCACAAGAGCACCATGGCAGATTTAGTTGAGTTAGACATGGTAGATTTTGATGTCATTCTAGGTATGGACTGGCTTCATGCCTGTTATGCCTCAGTTGATTGTAGAACTCGAGTTGTTAAGCTCCAGTTTCCTAATAAGTCAGTTATAGAGTGGAAGAGTAGTTCTGCAGTGCTTAAGTGTAATTTTATTTCGTACCTTAAGGCAAAAAAGTTAGTTTCCAAGGGGTGTGTCTATTACTTAATCGGAGTTAATGAATCTAGTGTTGAGATACCTCTTATTTAGTCAGTTTCAGTAGTAAAAGAGTTTACAGAGGAGTCTCTCGTGACAGAGAAATAGACTTTGGTATAGATATTATTCCTAATACTCATCCTATATCTATTCGCCATATAGGAAGGCACTAGCAAAGTTGAAAGAGTTAAAGGAGTAGTTGAAAGATCTCCTAGAGAAAGGTTTTATTCGACCAAATGTCTCACCTTGGGGTGCTCCAGTCTTATTAGTGAGAAAGAAGGATGGTTCTCTTAGAATGTGTATAGATTACCGTCAGTTGAACAATGTTACTATCAAGAATAAGTATCCTCTTCCAAGAATTGATGATATCTTCGATCAACTTCAAGGTGACACTTGTTTTTCAAAAATAGACCTCAGATCAAGCTACCATTAGTTGAGAGTAAGGGAATGTGATATTCCAAACACAACTTTCAGGACCCGTTATGGTCATTATGAGTTTATGGTCATGTCATTCAGTTTAAATAATGCACCTACAACGTTCATAGACCTTATGAATAGAGTATTCAAGACTTATTTAGATATGTTTGTTATCGTATTCATTTATTACCTACTAATCTATTCGAGGAATGAGGAAGATCATGCTAGTCATCTCATAGTAGTTCTTGAAACTCTAAAGGATAAGGAGTTATATGCCAAATCCTCTAAGTGTGAGTTCTGGCTTGAGTCTGTGGAATTCTTAGGTCACATTGTTTCCGATGATGGAATTTAGGTTGATACTCAGAAAATAGAGGCAGTGCAAAATTGGCCTAGACCCACATCTCAAACTGATATTAGGAGTTTCTTGGGGTTGGCTGGATATTATAGAAGGTTCATCGAGGGGTTCTCATATATTTCGTCCCCTTTGACTAAGTTGACTTAGAAAATAGTGAAGTTTCAATGGTCTGAGGCTTGATAGAAAAGCTTTCAGGAATTGAAAAAGTGGTTGACTACTGCCCCAATATTGACATTACCAGAAAGTGCGCAAGGTTTTGTGGTATATTGTGATGCGTCCAGAGTTGGATTGGGTTGTGTGTTAATGAAAAAAGGTAAAGTTAATGCTTATGCCTCTAGATAGCTGAAGGTTCATGAGAAGAATTACCCAACCCATGATCTAGAGTTGGTTGTCATAATATTTTCTTTGAAATTATGGCGTCACTATATTTATAGTGTTCCTATGGATCTGTTCACCGATAACAAGAGCCTAGTATGAGTTTAGTCCGAAAGATCTTAATCTCAGACAGAGGAGGTGGTTAGAGTTACTCAAGAATTATGACATGAGTATTCTATATCACCCAGGTAAGGCTAATGTTGTTGCTGATGCTTTTAGTAGGTTGTCTATGGGTAGTACCGCCAATGTTGAACAAGAGGAGAGAGAGTTAGCAAAAGATGTTGATTAACGTTTTAAGGACACTTCATCCAATTCTAAGTGTCAACGATCGCTAGTTAGTATAATAACCCCACTAAATGGGTTGGGGTCGAATCCTACAGGGACTGGTTCATGTTTAAGATTCAAGAGTAAAGTATGAATATGCTCAAGTAAATCATAGGAATAGAGATTTACGAGTAAAAACATAATTCAAATTAAAGGTTGACACAAGTGTCAAATAATAAGGGGGCTTTTGATTTTAATTATCAGCTACAACAACAAAAAATAACACGAATTAACAAGTAATGAGATGGGTTCTTGGGAAGTGATTAGATTATAGGCTAAGGTAGACAAATGGGCAATTGCAATTGTTAGTAAATAGTTGTAAATCAGTGAATAAGCTAGAGTTTAGTGGGGATAAACTTTCTGTCGAACAATTTACCCCGAATCAAGTTGGTTTCTCTCGAACACCAACAAGAGAAAAGAGAGTTAATAAAATATGTTGATTAACGTTTCAAGGACACTTCATCCAATTCTAAGTGTCAACGATCGCTAGTTAGTATAATAACCCCACTAAATGGGTTGGGGTCGAATCCTACAGGGACTGGTTCATGTTTAAGATTCAAGAGTAAAGTATGAATATGCTCAAGTAAATCATAGGAATAGAGATTTACGAGTAAAAACATAATTCAAATTAAAGGTTGACACAAGTGTCAAATAATAAGGGGGCTTTTGATTTTAATTATCAGCTACAACAACAAAAAATAACACGAATTAACAAGTAATGAGATGGGTTCTTGGGAAGTGATTTCAGTATATAACCCAACTAAATGAGTTGGGGCCGAATCCCACAGGGAGTGATACGTGTTTAAGAATCAAGAGCAAAGCACGAATATGTTCAAGTCAATCCTAGGAATAGACATTTACAAGTAAAAACATAATTCAAATTAAAGGTTGACACAAGTGTCAAATACCAAGGGGGTCTGATTTTAATTATCAGCTACAACAACATCAAATAATATGAATTAACAAGTAATAAGACGGGTTCTTGGGATGTGATTGGATTATAGGCTAAGGTAGACAAATGGGCAACTGCAT
>NW_006238927.1:5106961-5107215 GCF_000226075.1 Solanum tuberosum | reverse complement strand
TGATAGTAAATAGCTGTAAATTAGTGAATAGGCTAGACTATAGAGGAGGTAAATTTTTTCTCGAACAATTTACCCCGAATCAAGTTGGTTTCTCTCGAACACCAACAAGCAGCAAATAAGAACAAGCTACACTTTAGTCCATTCACTCTCTCTAGCTGAATGTGTTGAATAGGATTTAGGATTCACCCTCTCGAGCTGAACCCATGAAAACCCAATACCCACAGACCATCAATTCAGTAATCTTGGTTTTAAAA
>NW_006238927.1:5096984-5106934 GCF_000226075.1 Solanum tuberosum | reverse complement strand
GAAGGTAGAGGTGCATTTGCAACTACAACCCTTTAAATTAAACCATAATTACTGATTGAAATTACTTTTAAATAACATTTAAACTATCAATTAGCAATACCCATAAGCTAAATCAACCCATAATCACATAATCACATAATCACACCCCAAGAATTGGGGTTTTAGCTAGACATCATAAAAAGGATAGAAATCGTTACAAAATTGTGTTTCCAATCAACTGGGTAAGATTAATTTCATCTTTACAAAGGCCCAAGTTTAAAAATTTCAAAGACCCACTTCCAATTTCTCAAAAATGGAAAACTTCAATTCTCCAAAGCTAAGGAAAATTTTGACTCAAAACACACAGTTCCAACTCAAAAACTGATATTCTATATTATCAAAACTCTAAATTGATTACTCATCCTTCTCACTAAAATGTTCAAAAATGTATTTATAGTTGCCAAAAATATGCTGCGAAGGACCATTTGGCGCAGTAAGTCGGGGTTGCCGATCAACTCGGCGATCCGCCTTTTGGTCAGTTCCATCACCTTTTTGCTTTGGCCTTCAGCATCCTCAAGTTCAGTAATTTTGGGTGATCCAACACTGCATCTCGGAACAACTCGGCGACATGCCGACTTGATTTTTGCCTTCATGGCTTAGCACACTAGGACTTTAGGCGAGATAATAGCCATTCGGCGACTCGCCCAATGGATTAGTCGATCAACATGCCTTCTTTTCTTCGTTCCTTCAGCTGCCTTGTTTCGTTTTGCCCATTAGTGTCCATGCTTTGTCCCTCAATCCAAATACCTGGAAATCAAGGATTTTACATTAGTTATTGGCACCAAATAAGCATTTGAGGACACTAAATATATCCAAATAAAGCCCTAAATAAGTCCAAATCGTGGACTCATCTACACCCCCAACTTAAACTTTTGTTTGTCCTCAAGTAAAACTCAAGTTCAGCCATTCAAAAAGGATGTGTCAAATAGTGCTACACAAGACTCAATAATGAATGCACACAAAAAGACTCAACTTACTCATGCAAGGATCAATTCTGCACTCAAAGATTCAAGTTGTGACTTACCATTATCAAATAATCTCAAGTTCACAATACTTGCTTCAGATACAAGGTCAAGATTAATGAAGGTACTCAAATGTCCTCACACAAAGAATGATTCCGAATTCACACACAATGGTTCAACAATTTATAGTTTCGGAATCAAATACAACACTCACACTCACAAAGATGACCACATGCATTACTTCACCATAGGTTTGCCCTTATGTTCCAATCAACAATTGTTTTAGCTCAATCAAGATCACAAAGGTCTTTTCAAGGCTTGTAATGGGGCTGAGTGTAAAGGTATGGTCATTTAGGCTCAGTGGCTGCTATCCTCATGAAATGTGTTGTCACAACACTTTTCTTCCCTTTTCTTCATCATTCTCATTCATGCTCAAAAGTCACCCCATTATTCACTTTCCATGGACTGTTGGACACCCCGTTTCTTTTTGCATTTTCATAACTTTATTCCACAACTTTTTCATTCTTCTTTTCTTTTTTTTCTTTTTTTTTGTATGGAGGGGTTCCATCTTTTTCAAAGCCATGGGTCAAAGGGGCTTCTTTGCATTTCTTGATTTACATTCTCTTTTCAGCACACCCCAACTTAGGCTTTTGGCCTAAGTTGGCTATTCCAGCAAACCACAAATCATTAGGAGTATGGGCAATGGATAAAGAAAGGTCACAATTTCATCAAGTTTTTTCCAAGGAATAGGTTAAGACTCAAAGGGTGTTCAAGCGAAGTTCACACACTCACAAGGTAGGCCAGAAAAAAGGTATAATGTCAAATTATTTCACTTTTTAAAGTTGACTAAGATCATTTCAAGAGATTGCATCACTTAGTCAACCGGACCAACATGGAAAATTCTAGGTGTCATCACATATGGTTCACGATAAGCTCATTACACACAAGGCATTGACACCAATCTCAAACAACACTCCACACTCTCACTAGTGTGCAATGTTTATCACAAGAGACTCAATTTGATAATTGGCTAGTCAAAATGAGATGCAAAAAGTTCACATATTGCCTATGCAACTTCATTTGGCCTCACCGTAGCCGCACATTCATTTTTGTTCGATTATGCGCACTATTCAAGTCATCGGTATTGATCAAGACCGATAATCAAATTTGCAACAGAACAGACACATTCAAACACAATCAAGAGGTGACACAATTTTTTTTGGAAGGTCCAAAAATCATTTACATTTAAAGCAAGGAGCGATAAGCACAAACATCCACAAAATACAGTGGCAACGACAATTAATAGTATAAAAACCCAATATATAAACAAAGCAATAGTCACACAAGGTGGGCCTCACCCCACCATAAAACCAAAGCCATTTGTCCTCAAATGCAAAAAAATATCTAAAAAGTCAATAAAAAGACAAGACGGAGGGATCCTATCTAAAAAGTCACTTCGTCTGTGAGGGCATTAGTACCCGATGTAGTACTCTGATCTTGGGCATTAGTGCCCGGAGTCACATCAACAGTTGCAGGTCCACTAGGATCAGCCAAAGGCGTATCTGCCAAAGAAGTTTGCACAATTGCATCGATCATGGCTTCCTCAGTCTCTGTAAGGCCCTCGTAAGAAACCTCCTCAGCAACCCCAATCATCTCCTCATCCGTCTCTACCTCGGACTCAGGATCAACTGCCTCCTCAACTTTAACATCATCTCCGGTGGTAGTCGGAGGCATATATGGCTCAACTGGCACATCTGGGATCTCCACCGTCACGAAAATCATGGACATGTCGGTGGACTTCAGCTGGTCCACATCTCTCCTCAGCACAACAATAGCGGCCTTTAAAGCCATCACCTCATCGGTGGCTCTTTGGCCATGCTCGCACATCGTTATCCTAGCCGCAAGGGCATCAATGATAGCACTCAAGGGTGTTACAGCATCAACGAGGACAGTCTGAATCATGCCCGGAATGGAGGACTCAAGTCTGGCAGCACGACGATCAGCCGAATGGGCTAGCTGCCCCATCCGTAGTAATGTAGCCTGAGTGAGCGGGGCCTGAGAGGCAGCAACAACAACAACAGTACAAGATCTGGAGGGAAATGGAGCAGTAGAGGAACTAGGAGTATCACAAGGAACAACACTAGATGTACCTGAAGGCCCAGGGGCCAGAGTAAGCAAGACTGCCTTTGCAGTTAGTGTCTGAGGATCTACAACCGAGGAAGTATCCACCGGGGTTGCCTTCTTCTTCTCCGCCTCATCTTTCAAGTACTCCGCCTAATACTCCGGATGTCGGTAGAGGATGTGGGAATCACTTCCACATCCTTCTTCTCATCTTTAGGAACTCTAGCTCATCTACAAAGCTTGGTGATCAACATCGAAAAGGGAAGAGAAGTCTGGCACTGCTTGGTTCTCATCAGTATCTCCTGTGCAATAATCATTCCCAGGTTTAACCGTGTCCCATTAATGATACACCTAAGACAGGGTGCTTTGGCGTGTCGAAGAAATGACTCGTTCTGGGATGGCATTATGATACTGCTGATGAAGCCAAACCAATACCTTGCATCTACATTGAGGTCATTTTTTTCAATGGCTGCCCCAACCTCAAGCCACCTTGGAGTAGTGTCTGATATCAGGGGAGCCAACCATTTCCTCAAGTTTTCCTGTGTCTTCGTCTTGATCTTATACTGATAGTCATCCTCAAGTCTTGTTGTACATTCTAAGACGCATTGATGGCAACTAAGTCACACTGCACCATCTTACCCTTGACAACCATGTAGTCAACCACCTTGAGTTTAGTTGCCGACTTATTCCCTTGTGGCATCAAGATACTGTAAGCGCTGTAGAACTCTTGGACCCAACTCGGAATTTACGGTCCACAGGGCTTGGTGGAAAGCTGGAATTTATGCAATCTCTCAGACAACTCATAATCTCTGGGTACTTGTCAATCACACCATCAGTGGACAACCTCTTATCCTCTATAATTGTCCTCGGTCTTTAGTCTGTTTGTACACCGAGCGGGAGGACCCTGTACCAGTGGTGCTAGGACCACGGCATGTGCTTAAGCAGGATGAGTAGTAGTGGTAGCTTGGGGATTCCTAATCCTAGATGGATCATTCATCCTTTTTTATCGCAGGTCTAACCTCTGTGCTACTAGTGACTCATCCTCCTCAAGCTGAGAAGTCACAGCCTGATGCTCCTGGTTCTCACCCTCACTCCCAGAAGTGGTGAGGTGAAAAACGTAGATACCATGATTGTCGGAGCTGGCTTCCGGTGACACAGGTGAATTTCCTTTGCCCTTTGGTTTCCCACCAGTTATGGGAAGTTTGGTGGCCTTGGCACTGGATGCAGCTGCATCCTCATTTATTTTTATCTCTTTGGTCCTCTTGCGGGGCGGCATGTCTCTACCAGCTACTTTAGGTCTATCCATATCTGCAAATGCATCAAAAAGAGTTAGAAACATTTCAAGCAAAAGCACAGAAAAGTAGTTGCAGACAGACTCACCGAACTAGTCGGCGAGTCACCGAATCTCTTTGGCGAGCCAGATCAGGCTCGCCGAAAGGATTGGCTCTAAATTTCTCAGACAAATGGTATGCCAGTGATGGGAAGGCCCTTTCGGTGAATCGCCAACAGCATTCGGCGAGCAAGGACTAGCCCGCTGAAAGTTACAGTGTATTTTAGGGATTAGGCGCGTAGAAAAGGGCGATGAAAGAAGACCTTCGGTGAGTCGCCGAGTGCACACAGCAAACTCAGGCTTCTCGCCGAAAGTTACAGAACCTAACTCACAATTTAGCATGAAATTGAAGATGATAAGGTGAACTTCGGTGAACCGCTGAGTGGTTCGGTGAGCTCGACCCAGCTCGCCAAACGACCCAACGTGCCTACTTTCTACCCAACTTCCCAAATTCAACCCAGCAGCCCCCGAAAACAAAATTAAAATTTGCACTCCTACAATTAAGCTAAGACCGATTACACCCATGCCCCCGAGATACTCCAACTTCTCCCGGTTCGGCCAAATTTGGCCATTTGACGACTTTTGCCCTTTAGAATGACGTCAATCGCTCCATCATTGGGCAAATTACGTCATTTGGCACAAATGTGGGTTACTTAGACTTCACCTGACTAAACCCAACAACAAGCAAGCACAACTCCACCATTTTAATCAATTTTAAAGCACAAAAAACTCAGGAATTCAACAATATAAGCATTACGGGCATGATATTCAAATTAAAACAGGCACACACATATATAATTGCGATCAGAGAGGCCCATCACACAACACTAAGATAAAATCAATTGCAAATGAGTCAAAATTGCTAAAGATAGATTTGGGGTTCGGAAAACCAACCTTTGAAGCCGAATAAATACTTTGAATCGCTAGGCGGCAAAGATATCCAACTCCGAACACAAATCCGACGACTAAAATGCGATAAAAATGCAAGAAATATGGAAAATATTGTGCGGGTGTGAGTTTGGGAAGTTCAAATGTAAGGGAAAGTGAAAGAGTTTGGAAGTTTAAACCTCTGGCCTTTAAAAACCGTCTAGTTCTCGCCCATTCGGCGACATAAGTTTTGCTCGCCGAGTGTGCACTTACCTCGCCGAGTTTTACAGGACCTCCAGTTATTGTGAGGGTCCAAATGGTGGACAAAGTCGTGATCGCCAACCCTGTCGATAATTTGCCAATCAACTCATGGTCTCACCGAGTTTTACAGACTCCAGTTTCAAAATGTCTTGAGTCCAACGGCTGTCCAAGCTTCGGCAAGTCACCGACTGGATATTTACTCACCAATCTACACTGTTCAAACACATTCCACACTTTGACCTGAACAATCAACATACCATTCTTTCAAACTTAAAAAGAAAGAAAATAAAACTTGGGTTGCCTCCCAAGCAGCGCCTTAGTTAACGTCGTGGCACGACGCAAGTCCCTACTTAAATTCCATTTGTGGGGTTTGCCTCTTTTTCATAAGGCAACCCTTCTTCTAGCTCAGGGTAGAGACAAGACATCACTTGGTCCATTTGGGACTCTAGTAGCTGAATGAACATAGAATGATAGGTTGTCATCTGATTCAGCATTAGGACATTCTCTTTTATCTCCTCCAATACTCTGTCGTGCTTTTTGACTTTGTGTAGAATGAGTGAGAGGACCTTTTCCACTTGCCCACCCTCTTTCTTCTTCATCCTTCTATGCTTGTGAAGGGGGATGTACTTGTCCTTCTTTTTGGACATTACCTCCAATTACCTGACTTTCTTGGCCAAAACATCCAGCTAAGTCAACAATGCGGCCAATTCTTGGTCTTTTTCTGTCTCTTTGTTGGTCTTAGTCATGACATCAAGGAGTTGGGCTACTGTTTCATAAGGTTGTTGTATCAAACAACCCGAAAAGAGTTGATCAGATGCGCTTTTATTTTTGGGACTAAGACCTCTATAGAAGCATTCCAGAAGCATCTTCTCTGGAATTCCATGAGTTGGGCACTGTTACAAGAGAGCCTTATACCGTTACCACAACTCGTAAACTGACTCACCCTCCAATTTACTGAAACTTAGGATATTATCCCCAAGCATCATCAAGGACACTTCATTCAATTCTAAGTGTCAACGATTGCTAGTCAGTATAATAAACCCAACTAATTGAGTTAGGGTCGATTCCCACAGGGAGTGGTATGTGTTTAAGATTCAAGAGTTAAGTAAGAATATGCTCAAGTCAATCATAGTAATACACATTTATGAGTAAAAACATAATTCAAAAGGTTGTCGCAAGTGTCAAATAACAAGGGGGGTTTGATTTTAACTATCAGCTAGAACAACAACAACAAATAGCACGAATTAACAAGTAATGAGACGGGTTCTTGGGATGTGATTGGATTATAGGCTAAGGTAGACAAATGGGCAATTGCAATTGTTAGTAAATAGTTGTAAATCAGTGAATAAGCTAGACTTTAGTGGGGATAAACTTTCTATCGAACAATTTACCCTGAATCAAGTTGGTTTCTCTCGAACACCAATAAGCAACAAATAAGAACAGCCTACACTTTAGTCTATTCAGTCTCTCGAGCTGAATGTGTGGAAAAGGATTTGTGATTCACTTTCTCGAGCAAAACTCAAGACAACCCAATACCCACAGACCATCAATTCTGTAATCTTGGTTTTAAAACCTGTCTCTGGAGAGCAAGCCAAAAACACGAAGGTAGAGTTGCATTTCCCACTACAACCCTTTAAATTAAATCATAATTACTGGTTGAAATAACTTCTAAACATCATTTAAACTATCAATTAGCAATACACATTAGCTAAATCAACCCATAATCACATAATCACACCCCAAGAATTGGGGTTTTAGCTAGACATCATAAAAAGATAAAAATCGTTACAAAATTGTGTTTCCATCAACTGGGTAAGATTAATTTTATCTTTATAAAGGTCCAAGTGGAAGAATCTCAAAGACCCCCTTCCAATTTCTCAAAAATGGAAAACTTTAATTATCCAAAGCTAAGGAAAAGTTTGTCTCAAAACTCGGAGTTCCAACTCAAAAACCGATATTCTATATTATTAAAACTCTAAAATGATTACTCATCCTTCTCACTAAAATGTTCAAAAATGTATTTATAGTCGCCAAAAATATGTTGCGAAGGACCATTCAGCTCAGTAAGTCCGGATCGCTGATCAACTCGGCGATCCGCCCTTTGGTCAGTTCTATCGCATTTTTTATTTGTCCTTCAACATCCTCAAGTTCTGTAACTTTGGCCGATCCAACACTGCATCGCGGAACACTTGGCGACATGCCGACTGCTCCTTTTTATCGCCGATTTGATTTTATCCTTCAGGGCTTGGTACAATGGGACTTTAGGTGAGATAATAGCCATTCGGTGACTGGCCCAATGGATTAGGCGATCAACATGCCTTCTTTTCTTCGTTCCTTCAGCTGCCTTGTTCTGTTTTGCTCATTAGTATCCATGCTTTGTTCCTCAATCCAAATACCTGGAAATCAAGGATTTTACATCGGTTATTGGCACAAAATAAGCATTTGAAGACACTAAACCTATACAATTAAAGCCCTAAATGAGTCCAAATCATGGACTTATCAGATGTGCACATACTTGCATGATTGGGGGTTTGTTTAATGGATTCTAATAAATGAGGAGTAGTGGTGATGAATTGGGCTGAATCATCATTAATGTCAGAAGTGAAAGAGAAACAAGACCAAAATCCTATTTTGATTGAATTGAGGGCAAATGTGCATAAGAAAAAAGTAATGGATTTTGAACAAGAGGGAGATGGTGTATCGAGGTATCAAGGTCGATTGTGTGTACCAAGGGTGGATGAATGTCAAGCCCCGAGCCTACACCCTGGACGTGACCGACACTCAAAGACCATTGCTGTCCCCAAGCAAACCCTTGGCCTAGCTTACTAACTCAGCGGAAGACTCTAAACATTTTACTATAATCAAATGAACTTACTCAAATAACTTTAGTGAAATAACTCTAAATGTTTAATGGTCAACATTCAACTTGGCCAAAATTGCAACTCAAGTCTTAACATATGAAATGATAATGTAAAGACGTCTGACTACTAACTGTCTACGAAGCCTCTAAAACAAAAAGGGATGTCGGGACAGGACCCCCGATCATCCTAACATCTAAAAGACTAGAAAGCAAATAAAGAAGTCCTCCAGAATGCAAGGAGGCTCACCAACAAACTCTGAATGCTCAAGTTGGATGAATGAGACGCTGGATACTGATCCTGGTTACTTGTGTGTGCATCATAAGAAGATGCAGGCCAACTGGCATCAATACATTGAATGTACGAGTATGCGAATTGGAATGCTAAAACAAGATATAGGCTTGAAAGGAATCTGAAGAAAACACTTGCCTTGGCTTTTCTCAATTCACGAATAAACATAACTCAGAATAAAACAATGAAACACATGCATTATATGAAAATATTTATAAAATAGTAAAAGCAACTTAGTTCATTAAACAAAATGCAATAACAAACTCAACTTTACTCATATACAAAGTAATATAGTTTAGGTGGGAGTTTCTCTAACCGACAACCACCATTATGAGCCTAAGGGGTGATACAACATCTTTTGACACGCTGCCAGAACGGTCCTATACTTTAACGTCATGTAGAGCCTACTTAACTTAGTGGATCCACTAGCTCAACTTATGTGATCATCTAAAAAGTATGACCTATTAATACCTATGATGGCTACATGGTTTATGGAGACTTGAGTTAATATGATCTCGCATCCCCATATTGGTGCTCAATACTACTCCCAAAAATATACTTAGCTCATATGTTTAAAAATATAACTCTTTCTTTAGTTTGAGATAATTACTCAAAGCTTTAGCTCAAAGGCTCTCTTGGAATCGATGTTCCCTTCCTTGCTCAAATGTGAAAACATTTATAAACTTCTTTGGAAATACTTAGTTACCTAATAGCTTTTTGAGAAATGAACTAAAATCTTTACTCTTTCCTTAACTTGAAAACTTGAGTCTTAAAATGAATTTAAAACATTGTTAAACACTCTTGAAAACTTTAGGAAATTTTGCTTTGATTTGCTTCTTAACTTCTAGACTTGACTCTTGACCTCTTTGACTTTGATCTTAACTTTCCTTGAATTGTATTATGGATTCAAGGTTCATGATATCATGTTTATGGATGATTTCATGATGTTTAGATGTACCTTAGAGTGTTAGAATCAACTAGGAAACATAGGTACATCACTTAGAAACTAGTATGAAAAGATGGGGGAAGAATGGGGTGAACTGGCGTCCTTGGCGCTTTGAGAGGTGTGGGGCGCCAGGCCCCAAACTTCAGAGGAAAAGTTGGGGCACGCTGGCTGGCTCGGCGCCCCAAGGGGTAAACTTCAGAGACTCTTTTGGGGCGCGCAAGCTAGCACGACGCCCTACCCTTTTCCCCAGAAAATTCTGACTTTTCTCCTTCATT